>NC_090446.1:392654853-392965503 GCF_031143425.1 Pleurodeles waltl
TGGCAGCAGCAGCAGCTGCAGTGAAACCCCAGGAAGGGCAGTTTGGCAGTACCAGGGTCTGTCCTACAGACCACTGGGATCATGGAATTGTACCAACAATGCCAGGATGGCATATAGGGGGCAATTCCATGATCATAGACATGTTACATGGCCATATTCGGAGTTACCATTGTGAAGCTACATATAGGTAGTGACCTATATGTAGTGCACGCGTGTAATGGTGTCCCCGCACTCACAAAGTTCAGGGAATTGGCTCTGAACAATGTGGGGGCACCTTGGCTAGTGCCAGGGTGCCCTCACACTAAGTAACTTTGCACCTAACCTTTACCAGGTAAAGGTTAGACATATAGGTGACTTATAAGTTACTTAAGTGCAGTGTAAAATGGCTGTGAAATAACGTGGACGTTATTTCACTCAGGCTGCAGTGGCAGGCCTGTGTAAGAATTGTCAGAGCTCCCTATGGGTGGCAAAAGAAATGCTGCAGCCCATAGGGATCTCCTGGAACCCCAATACCCTGGGTACCTTAGTACCATATACTAGGGAATTATAAGGGTGTTCCAGTAAGCCAATGTAAATTGGTAAGATTGGTCACTAGCCTGTTAGTGACAATTTGAAAGTAATGAGAGAGCATAACCACTGAGGTTCTGGTTAGCAGAGCCTCAGTGAGACAGTTAGGCACCACACAGGGAACATATACATGCACACCTATGAGCACTGGGGCCCTGTGTGACAGGGTCCCAGTGACATATACATATAGGCCACAAACCTATGAGCACTGGGGTCCTGACCAGCAGGATCCCAGTGACACATAACAAACATACTGAAAACATAGTGTTTTCACTATGAGCACTGAGGCCTGGCTATCAGGATCCCAGTGAGACAGTGAAAACAGTGACAAACACCCTGACATACACTCACAAACAGGCCAAAAGTGGGGGTAACAAGGCTAGAAAGAGGCTACCTTCTCACACAACCCCCCCCCAAACGAAGGACAATAAGGCTAACCTTGGCCAGTTGAGACTTTATTGTCTAAGTGGTGATAAGTAGAGAGTAGCTCTGCAATAGACTGGTTACTCCCTTTATCATCCACTATATGGTTACTTCCCTGTGGGGATGTAAACCAACCTGTTTGAAGTTTTTTAGCTAAGCAACAATGTGAAGGTGTATTTTCAGAGTTTCTATCAGTAAGTTTTAGTTTAGAGCAGTGGGAATTGTCCACTGAACCTATTTGTAGTGATGGAAATGCCAGACAGAGATGCTGTCTCAGAAAAGCCACAGCTGGGCAAAAACTTTGTCCATATGGCTGGAAGAGACAACAGGGATGCTGTTTCTCTTGGGTTGGAGCAGGGCAGGGATGCTGTCCTATCAGCTCCACACTAGGGCAGGGATGCTGTCCTAAGTGTTGTGAGGCAGTGCAGGGTTTCTGCACTAAAGTTTCTCTGGGAGGGTTGGAGGGATGCTCCATGTTAACTAAAATGGTGCTCTTTTTGTCACCAATGTTAGTTATCCCACAGAGAGGTACTTCTACCTCAGGGAGTCCAGCTTTGCCAGCTGATGATTCCCTTGGAACAGGTGCCACCCCAGGAGAGGTTTCTCCCACCACAGGAATGGTATCCTGAATGGTAGGGTGGTTAGGGGATACTGTGATACCCTTTTTACCTGTTGATGGAGAGGGATCCTGAGTTTTCAGGCCTTCTCTCCTTTGCTTTTTCATTTCAGTAGAAATGAGAGGGAACAATTCCTCAGGGATGCCCAGCATGGCTGCATGGGCATAAAACTCTACATCAGCCCAACCTGAGGCCTCTAGGTCATTACCTAAGAGACAGTCTACAGGTAAGCAAGGTGATACCACCACTTGCTTAGGGCCAGTAACTCCACCCCAACTAAACTGAATTATAGCTAAGGGAAGAAACTTAGTGGAGTTATGGACATCAATAATTTTATACTGTTGTCCAATGATGTGTTGATCAGGGTGCACTAGGTTTTCAGTCACCAAAGTGAAACTGGCACCTGTGTCCCTGTAGGCCAAGGCCTCAACACCATTTATTGAAACTGTCTGCCTGTACTTATCCATTGTAAGGGGACAAGCAGCCAGTGTGGCAAGGCCAATGCCACTAGGTGTGACAGAAACTGTCTTGGGACTGACTACCCCAGTTTCTATGATGGACCCATAAGTGAACCCAACTACACCCTTTGCTTGACTGTTGCCAGCAGTCCCACCACTAGTACCACTACTGCTAGGGGCACTAGAGCTTGATGTATTAGTGGTGGTAGGCTCAGGGGGTTTACCTGGACAGGACTTATCCCCTGGCCTATGGCCTCTGTTTTTACACACAAAGCACCAAGGCTTTTTAATGTGTGCAGGTTGGGAAGAAGAGGAAGAATTTGTTTTATCCCCACCCTCTGAAGAGTGTTTAAGATTTGAAGTGGGATCTTTGGTTTTACCCTTATCCCCATGCTTATCTTGAGATTTTTCACCATCTTTCTTCTTATTGCCATCTTTGTCACCCCCTGTATGAACTTTTCTGTTCACCCTTGTTCTGACCCATTTGTCTGCCTTCTTTCCCAATTCTTGGGGAGAGGTCAGATCAGAGTCTACCAGGTACTGGTGCAACAAATCAGACACACAATTATTAAGTATATGCTCTCTCAGGATTGTGTTATACAGGCTTTCATAATCAGTAACTTTACTGCCATGTAACCACCCCTCCAAGGCCTTCACTGAATGGTCAATGAAATCAACCCAGTCTTGTGAAGACTCCTTTTTGGTCTCTCTGAACTTTATCCTGTACTGTTCAGTGGTTAAGCCATAACCATCCAGGAGTGCATTCTTAAGAACTGTAAAATTATTGGCATCACTTTCTTTCACAGTAAGGAGCCTATCCCTACCTTTTCCACTAAATGATAGCCATAGGATAGCAGCCCACTGCCTTTGAGGGACATCCTGTACAACACAGGCCCTCTCAAGTGCAGCAAACCACTTGTTAATGTCATCCCCCTCCTTATAAGGGGGAACTATCTTGTGCAGATTCCTGGAATCATGCTCTTTTGCAGGATGACTATGGGGAATACTGCTGCTGCCACCATGGGTATCTAAACCCAACTTCTGTCTTTCCTTCTCTAATTCAAAAGACTGTCTATCCAAATCCAGCTGTTGCTTTTTAAGCTTCAGTCTGGTTTGTTCCACCCTCAACTTGTTGAGTTCCCTCTCTAACATTCTGTCATCAGGGTTGGTGGGAGGGACATTTCTAGAAACAGAGCTATGATGGGAATGAACAGAAGGAGACCTGTCCCTTACAGAAGCCAACTTAACAGCTTGGTTTACAGAAACATTACTACCAGTATGGTGAGAATAAATGCTTGTGCTATGATGTGAGACAACACTATTTATTTGGTGTGGCTCATCATCATTACCATCTATGCTAGATTGTCTAGTAATGGGCAGGCTTGGAAGTTTCTTCCCTGAATCTTTTCCTGGGGGCGTCCCTGAATCAGATTGGGAACTATTAGGTACTTTTTCAACAGATGGGGCACCTATGGCCTTATCCTGTTCTCTAAGCATGTTAAGTAATAGTTCCAAGGCAGGATTCTTCCCTACACTCAAACCTCTCTCTAAACAGAGACTCCTTGCTCTTTTCCAGCTAAGGTTGTCATATGCAAGTTTGGACAGATCAACACCTTGGCCTGTGCCAGACATTTTTTAGAGAGAGTTAAAGTGATAGAAAAAGAGAAAAAAGTTTTCAGAACTTTTTGGAAAGACAGAAAAAAAACTTTTTAAACTTTTAAGAACTTTTTGAAAGTTTAGGAGTACTTTTCAGCACTTAGAAAAGAGTGAAAAGAGGAAATGCAAAACTTTTTGGCTATGTGTATATACACTGACCTTGTTTTGTATATTTTTCTCTTATGAAAAGTACAATGACAAGAGTGGTAAGTAGTCTCAAGCACTTATCCCACCACTGCACAACCAATGTAGGAGGCTGGACTGGCTTGTAGTGAGTACCAAGGGGTACTTGCACCTTGCACCAGGCCCAGTTATCCCTTATTAGTGTATAGGGTGTCTAGCAGCTTAGGCTGATAGATAATGGTAGCTTAGCAGAGCAGCTTAGGCTGAACTAGGAGACGTGTGAAGCTACTACAGTACCACTTAGTGTCATATGCACAATATCATAAGAAAACACAATACACCGTTATACTAAAAATAAAGGTACTTTATTTTTATGACAATATGCCAAAGTATCTTAGAGTGTACCCTCAGTGAGAGGATAGGAAATATACACAAGATATATATACACAATAGCAAAAATATGCAGTATAGTCTTAGAAAACAGTGCAAACAATGTATAGTTACAATAGGATGCAATGGGGAAACATAGGGATAGGGGCAACACAAACCATATACTCCAAAAGTGGAATGCAAACCACGAATGGACCCCAAACCTATGTGACCTTGTAGAGGGTCGCTGGGACTATTAGAAAATAGTGAGAGTTAGAAAAATAACCCTCCCCAAGACCCTGAAAAGTGAGTGCAAAGTGCACTAAAGTTCCCCTAAGGACAAAATAGTCGTGTTAGAGGGAAAATGCAAGGAAAACACAAATCAGCAATGCAACAACGATGGATTCCTGACTGAGGGTACCTGTGGAACAAGGGGACCAAGTCCAAAAGTCACAAGCAACTCGGAGATGGGCAGATGCCCAAGAAATGCCAGCGGTTGGTGCAAAGAAGCTCTTACTAGGCTGAAGAACTGTGAATACTGCAGGAACGACAAGGGCTAGAGACTTCCCCTTTGGAGGATGGATCCCCCACGCCTTGGAGAGTCGTGCAAAAGTGTTTTCCCGCCGGATAGACGCCAACAAGCCTTGCTACACGCAAGTCGTGCTTTTGGCGTTTTTGGACGCTGCTGGGGCCCAGGAGGGACCAGGAGGTCGCAAATTGGACCTGCAGAGAGAGGGGACGTCGAGCAAGACAAAGAGCCCTCACTGAAGCAGGTAGCACCTGGAGAAGTGCCAGAAACAGGCACTACGAGGATGCGTGAAACGGTGCTCGCCGAAGTTGCACAAAGGAGTCCCACGTCGCCGGAGACCAACTTAGAAAGTCGTGCAATGCAGGTTAGAGTGCCGTGGACCCAGGCTTGGCTGTGCACGAAGGATTTCCGCCGGAAGTGCACAGGGGCCGGAGTAGCTTGCAAAGTCGCGGTTCCCAGCAATGCAGCCCAGCGAGGTGAGGCAAGGACTTACCTCCACCAAACTTGGGCTGAAGAGTCACTGGACTGTGGGGGTCACTTGGACGGTGTCGCTGGATTCGAGGGACCTCGCTCGTCGTGCTGAGAGGAGACCCAAGGGACCGGTAATGCAGCTTTTTGGTGCCTGCGGTGGCAGGGGGAAGATTCCGTCGACCCACGGGAGATTTCTTCGGAGCTTCTGGTGCAGAGAGGAGGCAGACTACCCCCACAGCATGCACAAGCAGGAAAACAGTCGAGAAGGCGGCAGGATCAGCGTTACAGAGTTGCAGTAGTCGTCTTTGCTACTATGTTGCAGGTTTGCAGGCTTCCAGCGCGGTCAGCGGTCGATTCCTTATCAGAAGGTGAAGAGGGAGATGCAGAGGAACTCGGCTGAGCTCATGCATTCGTTATCTAAAGTTTCCCCAGAGACAGAGACCCTAAATAGCCAGAAAAGAGGGTTTGGCTACCTAGGAGAGAGGATAGGCTAGCAACACCTGAAGGAGCCTATCACAAGGAGTCTCTGACGTCACCTGGTGGCACTGGCCACTCAGAGCAGTCCAGTGTGCCAGCAGCACCTCTGTTTCCAAGATGGCAGAGTTCTGGAGCACACTGGAGGAGCTCTGGACACCTCCCAGGGGAGGTGCAGGTCAGGGGAGTGGTCACTCCCCTTTCCTTTGTCCAGTTTCGCGCCAGAGCAGGGGCTAAGGGGTCCCTGAACCGGTGTAGACTGGCTTATGCAGAATTGGGCACATCTGTGCCCAACAAAGCATTTCCAGAGGCTGGGGGAGGCTACTCCTCCCCTGCCTTCACACCATTTTCCAAAGGGAGAGGGTGTCACACCCTCTCTCAGAGGAAGTTCTTTGTTCTGCCATCCTGGGCCAGGCCTGGCTGGACCCCAGGAGGGCAGATGCCTGTCTGAGGGGTTGGCAGCAGCAGCAGCTGCAGTGAAACCCCAGGAAGGGCAGTTTGGCAGTACCAGGGTCTGTGCTACAGACCACTGGGATCATGGAATTGTACCAACAATGCCAGGATGGCATAGAGGGGGCAATTCCATGATCATAGACATGTTACATGGCCATATTCGGAGTTACCATTGTGAAGCTACATATAGGTAGTGACCTATATGTAGTGCACGCGTGTAATGGTGTCCCCGCACTCACAAAGTTCAGGGAATTGGCTCTGAACAATGTGGGGGCACCTTGGCTAGTGCCAGGGTGCCCTCACACTAAGTAACTTTGCACCTAACCTTTACCAGGTAAAGGTTAGACATATAGGTGACTTATAAGTTACTTAAGTGCAGTGTAAAATGGCTGTGAAATAACGTGGACGTTATTTCACTCAGGCTGCAGTGGCAGGCCTGTGTAAGAATTGTCAGAGCTCCCTATGGGTGGCAAAAGAAATGCTGCAGCCCATAGGGATCTCCTGGAACCCCAATACCCTGGGTACCTTAGTACCATATACTAGGGAATTATAAGGGTGTTCCAGTAAGCCAATGTAAATTGGTAAGATTGGTCACTAGCCTGTTAGTGACAATTTGAAAGTAATGAGAGAGCATAACCACTGAGGTTCTGGTTAGCAGAGCCTCAGTGAGACAGTTAGGCACCACACAGGGAACATATACATGCACACCTATGAGCACTGGGGCCCTGTGTGACAGGGTCCCAGTGACACATACATATAGGCCACAAACCTATGAGCACTGGGGTCCTGACCAGCAGGATCCCAGTGACACATAACAAACATACTGAAAACATAGTGTTTTCACTATGAGCACTGAGGCCTGGCTATCAGGATCCCAGTGAGACAGTGAAAACAGTGACAAACACCCTGACATACACTCACAAACAGGCCAAAAGTGGGGGTAACAAGGCTAGAAAGAGGCTACCTTCTCACACATTGCAATGTATATACCTTGTTAAACAAATACATAGTTAAATGATTTGACATACTTCATACTTGTATTTTTTTCAAAGGGTGTTTATTTAAGTGCTGATACGTAGAGGGGGATGTGCAATGGGCTGGGTTGATGGTGGAGGAAAGTCCAGGATAGAGTCTATTCTATGTGGATCACAGGTGCATTGTCCTAGGGGGCATAGGAAGGGGAGCAATGGCAGTTCAAGGTGGCCAGGGTGATGGGATGGGACACAAGGGTGACATTCAGGAGAGCCTTATTTCCTGGCAAGGGTCTTGGCAATAGTCTCTGGCTTCTGCCTGGATTGCAGGGAACGTTTGCGGGGTGGTTCTCCTTCTGCAGGGGGAGGGGTGCTGTTCATCTGTTTGGCTAGTGGTAGGGGCCCGGTGGTGTGCAACTGCCTCACTCATAGTGTTGGCCATGTCTGCCACCACCCCTGCAATGGTGACCAGGGTGGTGTTTATGTCCTTCAAGTCCTTCCTGATCCCCAGGTACTGTCCATCCTTGGCCGCTTTTTCTCCTGCATTTTGTTCAGGATCTGGCTCATCGTCTCCTGGGAATGGTGGTATGCTCCCAGGATCTTGGTGAGTGCCTCCTGGAGAGTCAGTACTCTGGGCCTGTCCTCCCCCTGTCGCACAGCAGTCCTCCCAGCTTCCCTGTTGTCCTGTTCCTCTGTCCCCTGGACCATGTGCCCACTGCCACTGACCCCAGGTCCCTGATCGTCCTGTGTTTGTGGGGTGGGCTGGGGTTCCTTTAGTGGTGTACACACTGCTGACTGACGTGTCCTGGGGGCAAAGGTATGGGCCCGCTGGGTTGGTACTGTGCTGGTGTTTCCTGAGGGGGACGCTCTGTGGTGGTATGGGACTGTGCCTGGGTAACTGACAGTCCGGATATCCCTGATGGGCCAGGATGGTCATCCAGATCCAGGTGTCCAGAGCTGCTGTCATCACAGTGTTCCTCTTCTGTGGGGAGGGGGAAATGGATGTTGCTGGCACCTGCTCTCCGTTGATGTTGACTGAGGAATCTGTGGGTATGTAAATGCAGTGTTATTGTTTCTGTGTGTGATATATTGTGCATGGGTGTGTTGCCCTCTAAAGTTGTTATTGCCCTGGCAGCTTTGCCTTGTGTGAGTTGTTATTTGGTGGGCTAGCTGTTTCCCTCTAGTGTGCATGGTTTAGTGATAGGTGTCCATGCAGGTCTGTGATGGGTGTCCATGCATTGGTGTTGCATGCAGGGATTGGTATTGGGATGGGTGGGTTGTGATGGTGGGGTGTGTGGGAGGTGGTGAAGTGATGGGAGTGAGGGTGAGGGTAGGAGTATGTGATGGCATGCAGGTAGGGGGGTGATAATAAATAAAGATTTGACTTACCAGAGTCCAGTCCTCCTCCTACTCCTGCCAGGCCCTCAGGATGCATGATTGCCAAGACTTGCTCCTCCCATGTTGTTAGTTGTTAGGGAGGAGGTGGGGGTCCACCGCCAGTCCTCTGTACAGCTAGTTGGTGTCTTGTTGCCACGGAATGCACCTTCCCCATAGGTGGTTCCACCTCTTCCTGATGTCATCCCTTGTTCTGGGCTTCTGTCCCACTGCATTGACCCTGTCCACAATTCTCTGCCATAGCTCCATCTTCCTAGCAGTGGATGTCTACTGCTGATCCGAATAGCTGTGGCTCTGCCCGGATGATTTCCTCCACCATGACCCTTAACTCCTCCTCTGAGAACCTGGGGTGTTGTTGTGGTGCCATGGGTGTGGTGTGAGTTTGAGGGTGAGGGTGTGTAGAGTGGCGTGTTGGGGTGTGTGATGTTAGGTGTGTGGATAGTGTATAGGTGATGGTGGTGTGTGGCTGTGGTCTTGTCTGTGGTCTTGCTATCTCTCTTGTCGCACTTGTTTGTATTTGTAAAGGGTTGTGGGTATTGTGGGTGTGTGTTTTAGAGTGGTGTGGGTGTGGTGTGTATATGTGTGTCAGGTGTGTGTAGTTTCAATTGTCCAATGTGGTGTTGTTTTGTATGTGTGTATGTATTTTGAGTGCAGCGGTATGTACCGCCAGTGGTTTACCACCATTGAATGTCCTCCGTGCTGATTCGTGGGTCATAATGTTGTGGGGGTAGTTCTATTGGCGTAACAGCGTGGGTTTGGATACCGCCAGTTTATCACCGACCTTTGGGCTGGCGGACTTGTGTGTGTGGCTGTATAGTGACGGATTGCTATGTGTGTGTCATAATGTGGGTAGCGGTGATCCGCGGCAGCAGTGGTATGTTGGCGGTAGTCAGCATGGCGGTAAGCGGTACTTACCGCCAATGTCATAATGAGGGCCTTAGTGCAGATTGAGATGAGCTGTTTCCATGTACTTTGATTGAAAGGATAGTGGCAGCCTTGTATGGCTGTGTGGGGCTAAAGGGCCTGATTTAGACGTTGACAGTAACAGTTCCGTCATTGATTTTTTGACTGAAAACCCATCCATCACCGTGATGGTCCACCCACCGTATTTAGATGTTGGTGGTCCCAAATGTGAAAGTCTGCATTTGAACCGCTGTCTCCACCAAGAAACACTGCGTCCATCGACAGCTGGAGAGGGAAAAGTGGATGCCTGCAGAACCCCAGCCACTCTTCATGCCTTGCAGATTTGGATGTGCCTTACCACCACATAAAAAATGGCGGTCCTACCTCCATTTCTGAGTTGGTGGATTGGGGGAGGTGTGAAAACTCACCTTTTTTCACTATTCTACCTCCCTATCGACTGGACAAGACTGGAGAACACCTGTTGTCACTGCTGCCATAGACCCATAGAGAAAATACAACCCCTGTCACCGGACTCAAAAGTAGGGATGCCGCATTACCAGTGTACATTGGGTGGGCATTGCACAGAAGGTTGAAACCACTGGAGGCATATGCATTTTTAAAAATCACTGTGACATGCATATGTTGGGGAGCCAACTGTGTCATTCATGGCTGGGGACACACTGCAAAGCATATTGCGTATACACACAACTGTAGTTGGTGTGTCATTTTTCATTGCAAAATTAATGCTGGCACCACAATGACAGTACACTCACACTGGACAACGGTGTCCATGTGTACGCATTACAAGTAGACCTCTATGGGCAGCCTTATGCTATCTTGCCCTATCTGTTGAATACATGAGTCAGTACATGTATGCATGTTTGTGTGGACTGGCCGTTTGAGGGTGACAGGAGCTGGAGTGGCTAATGTGGTTGTGTCTGTATTTGTGTCACTTGCATGTGAGACCGATGTGTATGTTGTGTTTCCACATGACACATTCAGGTGAGTGTTGTTGTTGTGTGTTGAATATTGTCATAATGTGTGTAGTTGCTCTTGTGTGTGTGTTTTGTATAGCTGAATGTGTAGTTGTGTTGGTTGTGTTGTGTGTGGGTGCAATGTCAATGGTATGTGTATGTTGAGTCATGGATGTATGTCAATGTATTTTTTCAGCATGTATGACTAGTTTTGTGTTGGAATTGTAATGGATGATGGTGTGTATATAGTGTGCTGTGTAGCGTGTTGTGCAGTCGGACACCTGCACATATGGTAGAGTGAGTGTGTGTCACTTACCTCCACAGGAGGTCCAAAGTCCATTGGGTCCAGCTGCCATCTCCCTTCATGAGCAACCCGTCGCCAGTCCTCTGCTTGCAGAGTTGTAACATCTAAATATGGCAGGCGGAACACCGTTAACTTGACGGTCTTCTTGGATCTGCCTCTGACGAGGCTTGGCGGTAACTCTTCCAAGATCTAAATCAGGCCAAAGTTTTGGAATGGTTTGAATCATGGCTTGCTCAAAGTTTCTGATTATTGTTTGGGAGTAGTCGTTATTTGGCTTATGTTTTACATGGTTTTAGCATTCATAATAAGTGCTTTTTTCTTTATTTGGTAGTAGAGCATATATAAAAGGCATATTTTTGTTTTGATGTTCACCATGTATGGTGTAAATCTGAGTGAATAGATTGGGGAAAATTTTGAAGGCCCCACCCACCATCCATGTTTGACATTGGCTATGTTTTGCTAACTTATCTGCTGTTAAGAATATTAGGATGTGTTTGTCATTATTTAGGTTGTCATGTTAAAGGATATATTTTAGTATCTTTTAGATGGAGATGGGGTATTGCTGGTGGCTTCTTTAGTTCATGCAATGAAATGTTTTAAAGTGGGGAAAGGTGGTAGTTGCCTTGCTCGGGGACTTCAGGTGTTATATATTTTAGAATTTTGGTTGTGGGGTTCTGGAAGCTAGTGCTTGCCTCTCACATCTTGAAATATCTATCTTGCTTCCATTTCTGTCACATTTGGGGGCAATTCCTACATGAATTACAACATATTTGTTTAGCAATTGCCCTCCTTTAGCATGCATTAGAACAATATTTTTTAAATTTCCATCAATTCCAGTTTATACATTTTCTGATGATACATGGCTGTAGGTGTAGCCCATGCGATTGAATAACTGCTTTCCATTCAGTGAAGTTATATATTTTGCACCTTATGGTATTGTATCTGAAAATAGAATTATAGTGTAAATAAATGTAATAATTTTAGGTTTGCACATTTGTTATTTACTTGTAGAAATATGCAACTGCTTCTATTTTGTATATTTACATTAATATTCTGTTTAGATGTTTCATATAGTTTTGCAGCTTTTCCTTTGGGAGTATTCTAATGTGGAGCAGGTGCCTTCTTTTCTGTTGGTTGAAAAAAAACAAATTTGATTTTATGGTTTAAGATCTCTTTTGTCGATTTTAAGGAGCATTACAACATCTCCCACCTACAACCAATAGCCGGTGGGGGGGTAAACAGAAAAAGGAAAGGAGAGAAGGAGGGAGGAGTCTATGGGGGGGCACCTTATTTGAGTGGTTGCTATCCCCAGTCGTTGGTCCCACCCGGGGTGCAACTTATCAGACAGAGTGGTATGGCTGGGGCAAGCCTACTGTTCAGTCCTGAGAATCTACTGTCCTTGTCAGCCGCACGATGCAAAAGTAAGAGGGGCAGGTCAGTTCCCTAAACTATGCTGACAGATATATAAGAGGCGGGCCACATGTTTTGTCGAAGAGGGGCAGTGTACCAGTCGCTGCTGCCGTCAGTTTTTCCATGGCAATAAGTGTCCGCAGTTTATGTAGCCAGTCAGAGTGAGTAGGAATGGACTCCGAGCCCCATCGTGCCAACAGTAGCTGCTTAGTGGCTCCCAAGGCCAGAGTAATAGCACGGCCCTTTGGGGAGCGGAGTGAGTATGTCTAGGGGTTGGGAAGGCCCAGCAGGATGTAACTAGGAAACTGTGGTATGTTGGTGTCATAAATATCGTCTATTGCCTGGCGGATCGGTCCCCAAAAGGGGGTGACTGATCAGTATAGGGAAAAGTGCGGAAGACATTGTGACGCAAAGGGTTAATTAGCTTGAACAGTGTAGATGAGCGTGATGCCTGCTAAAGCCAGAGCAACGTGGAAAAATTCACGATGTTCGCTTTCAAGCTTGTTTTTTATGACATTCCGTAGATAAACTTATTCGCAGCTGCATGTGTAAGAAACAGGTTGTGAAGGAGATTCAGTCTCAACCTTGAGAACGAGACCACAGTAAAAGATGGAATGAAAACAATGGCCAGGGAATGGCAAAGCAGCCAAGAGACATGTGCTGATAACATAGCTAGAAAATACTGGAAGGGGATAGAATCCAAGCTTCAGGTTACTTAAGCACTGAAAGGCGAGTGAGGGAATTGAAGCTCGCAGATGGAGTTGTGAAAACTGTCATCTTCAGACCCAGAGCTGCCTCCCTGTTTTTGGTGGGCAGCCAGATATTGCCAGTACGCACTATCAGGGAGACCATACACTGCCTGTAATCTGCTAAAGCTCATAAACCTTTCTCATCAAAGAGGTCCCCGATTCTTTTGTATTGGGAGTCCGGCCATTTTAGATAAGCTGGTTCACCGACTGTGGGAGGGAAATCCGGGTTGCTGATAAGCGATGTCTGGGGAGAGTTCGACTTGGACAGTCCCTTTGCCGTCTGTACCCTGTCAAATGCTCCCATCGTGGCTGGGGAAACATACACTCCGGTCGGTCACTGCCTTCTAGGGAGCCATGGCACTTTTCATATGTGCAGCCCCGCTACTGCCTGGTCGATAAAACACCAGTATTTTTCCATCTGTGGGCAGGCCCATTCAACCATACGGCACAGCTGAGCTGCATTGTAGTAGCTAAGCAGATGCGGGATACCCAGGCCTCCCTCCGCCTGAGGTAGGTATGCTTGGCCCTTCGACATTCTAGCCCTCTTACCGTTCCAAATATATTCCCATATAAGCGCCTGCAATTTGTCTAGCAGGTGGGGGGTGGCTGCAGCGGCAGTGTCTGCATGACGTAAAGTATTTTAGGCAGGAGAGTCATCTTGATCGCAGCTATACGACCCAGCCACGAGAGGCCGTAAGCCCTCCATTTTGTAAGTTCAGTGTGGGCAGAGTCCACTATCCTAGTGTAGTAACATGCTGCCGCTGCTTCAGGCGTGGGATGTAGTTTCAGGCCCAGATACGTGATATATTGTGCGGCCCAAGAAAAAGGGAGCCCCGCCTCCAGGGAGCACCTCTCCACCTCTAGGATAGTTAAGTTCAGTATCAATGATTTGGTGAGATTAGTTTTAAATCCTGAGACTCCACCAAATGTTGTCAGTTCTGTCATGACCCTTGCCAGGGAAGTTTGAGGTATAGAGACAGTTTATGTGTTCTTCCACCCATCAGTAGGCCAGTTATGTCCGGATTATTGCAAAAACGTTCAGCAAAGGGCTCCATGTATAGAGCAAATAGTAGGGGCGAGAGGTGGCAGCCCTGCTGCGTCCCCCTTGAAATAGAAAACTACTGGGACAATCTGCCATTCACAGACACCATACCTCTAGGTTTATCATAATTGCAGCGTATCTAGTTGCGGAATCTAGAACCAAGTCCGATATGCCTCAGAACCTCATGAAGGTATCGCCAGCGGACCCGGTCAAATGCCTTTATCGCATCAATAGAAAACAGAAGGGCTGGGATTTGGGCTCGATGTACTTTGTCCAGTAGATGGCATAATCTTTTAGTATTATTGCTACAGGAGCGCTCGGGATGAACCTGAATTGGTCCGGGTCAATCAGGCCCTGCATGTGTGATTTCAGTCTGTGGGCCAGGATTCACGTAAAGATCTTGGCGTCCACGTTTAGTAATGTGATGGGTCGGTATGAGGAGCACAAGCGCAGGTCCTTCCCCGGCTTGGGAATAATGGTCACCACACCTAATTGCACTGTGAGGGGGAGGGGGAAGCCGCGCTTAAAGTGTTGTATAATCCAGCCAGCACCGGCGCCAGCAGGGGACTAAAAGTCTTATAGTAGCCATCTGCACCAGCTGCTTTACCTGGTGGCAGACAGTGTATGGCTGTTAGGACCTCTGCCATAGTGATATCTCCGTCCATCAGTTCACTAGCAGCTGGAGGGATTCGGGTCAGGGGGACAGAGTTCAGATAGCTCTCCACTCCCTCCTCATCAAGCTCTTCCACTGTATACAGATCAGAGTAGAACCTCTCAAACTGGTGTAAGATTTGCTCCTCCTGGCAGATCCGCGTGCCATCAGGCAATTGGAGCTCCGCCACACATCGTCCTGCAGCCTGCATCTGGAGCCGGTGAGCCCCTGTTTAATATTTCTGCTTGGTCCGTATTAGGGCATATGCCGCCCTATCACCGTCTAAAGCTTGTAGCTTTTTACGGAGAATGGTAATTTGTCTCTGTACCACCAAAGACCCAGTCCGGCCATGGATGACTTCCAGACTCCTTATGTCATCCCCTAGCTGCTGGCGTTTTTCCCGTCGGGCCTTATTTAGAGGGTCATTCTGACCCTGGCGGCCGGTGGCCGCCAGGGCCACCGACCACGGGAGCACCGCCAACAGGCTGGCGGTGCTCCAACGAGCATTCTGACTGCGGCGGTTCAGCCGCGGTCAGAAGCGGAAAGTCAGCGGTCTCCCGCTGACTTTCCGCTGCTCGTTTGAATCCTCCATGGCTGAGGAGCGCGCTCCGCAGCCATGAGGATTCTGACCCCCCCTACCGCCATCCTGTTCATGGCGGGAAAGCCGCCATGAACAGGATGGCGGTAGGGGGGGGGTCGCGGGGCCCCTGGGGGCCCCGCAAAGTATTTCAGTGTCTGCCTTGCAGACACTGAAATACGCGATGGGTGCCACTGCACCCGTCGCACCTTCCCACTCCGCCGGCTCGATTACGAGCCGGCATCCTCGTGGGAAGGTCGTTTTCCTCTGGGCTGGCGGGCGGTTTTTCAGCAACCGCCCGCCAGCCCAGGGGAAAACTCGTAATACCCGCCGCGGTCTTTTGACCGCGGCGCGGTATTTTGGAGGGCGGCATCCTGAGGCCCTTAGTCTTGCTGCTATCTCTATGAATTGCCTCCTAACAACTGCTTTAAGAGTTTCCCATAAAGTGGCAACACCTAACCTCAGGGGTATCATTTGCGTCTAGGTGATGCTTTATCGTGTCCTCAATTTCCGCCAGTATGTCTTTGTATGTTAGGAGTCTCGTATTAAGGTGCCAGCATTTTGCATCTGGGGCGCATGGTGTAGGAGCAAGCAACATCGTGAGGGGGCGTGATCTGACAGGGATGCCACTCCTATCACAGTCTTGGCCACCCGGTTGGTAACGCGTAGTGAGGTGAGGAAAAGGTCAATGCGTGCATAGGTCTGGTGTGCTGCGGAAAAGAAAGAGTATGCCCTCTCTGTCGGGGGTTGCTTACGCCAGACACCTACAAGTCCTGCCACCCCCACCCACTCCCTGAAATCCTTTGTGAAGGCACCTATTTGGCCGTATCTCTGGACTGATCTGTCAAGCAGGGTGTCTGGCACTAGATTATAGTCTCCCCCCACCACAATGTCCTCGTCCGGGGTAGCCAGAACCCTCCCCAGGGCATTCCTTAAGAATCGTTCCTGCTGTTCATTCGGACCGTAAATGGTAGCTACCGTCAGCCTATGGCCTCGAAGGTCTATGTGAAGGGAGAGAAGTCTCCCAGGAATCTTGGCTTGTACACCAAGTACCTCTCCCGGGAAGTTGGTGGCCAAAAGAATTGCTACACCTGCCCGCCTCCCAGGGCCTGACGAGTGGAATTGTTGAACCAGCGTGATCTCAGCCTTTTCCAGTCTGAACAAACCAGATGAGTTCCCTGTAAAAGGCAGAGACCAGCCTTTGCGCCTCTGAGTTGTATCAGTATTGCTTGACATTTTACAGCTGCATTAAGGCCCTGGACATTTAGGCTAAGGACAGTAGTCATGGGGAAAGTGAGGCTGACCGCTACGGTGTCGATGGAGCCCTCCACCCAGAAAAAGGGGGCCCAGTCATGCATACCCATGACTGGCGAGGGGGTAAGGTGTGACCCCTGCAGACTCAGGACAGAGGGATAGGGAGTAGGAAGGGAGAGAACTGACAAGATATAAACTTGAAAAGTGTTCCCCACCTGGGAACAAACGTAGATCAGTCTGGGGGTGAGTCCAGTCCTCATGCCGTCGTCAGACAACCACCACTCTGTAGGGGATTGGAGCTGCGCCACATAGCCGTCTCAATCAAGTGTCTCTTTGCCTTGACCAGATCATGTACTGCTTCTCTAACTGCCCATCGGGTCGCAATTCTCTGACATCAGGAGGATTGTATGTGGATCCTGTGGGTTTTCATAGTCAGAGTCCACATCTGAGACACTATCCTGGCTGCGTAGATGTCAGAGCAACACCGCCCTCTCTTTTTGGCTCTCTGCTGTTGTGGACTTGTGATGTTTGGTTTGTCTGGCCTGAGTTTTTGAGCGGCCCCCCTCAATTCGTGGTTGCTGCTCTTGTTCCTTTGGCGACTGTAGCATGTCTCCGAGGCCTGTGCCTCCTCCATTGCGCGGATGCTGCGAGTTTCATTTTGCCAGATAAATTGGAGGAGGAAAGGATGGCCCCACTTATATCTGATACCACTTTCTTGTAGGAAGTCCGTTACAGGTCGGAGCGCTCCACGACGCTGCAACGTCAGCGTCGATAAGTACTGGAATAGGCCAATTCGAAAGCCCTCAAAGTTAATTAATGGTTGGTCTCAGACCGCTGCCATTATGATCTCCCTTTGTTTGTAGTGGTGCAGGCAGGTCAATATGACCTGGGCTTGACATGGAGATGGGGACGGGCGGCCAGCCCTGTGCGTTCTGTTAAGCACCACAGTCTGATCCTTTAGGGCCGGGGCCATATGTTGGAAAAGAAGCAGCACAAAGTCCTCAAGCATTCCCGTCACTACCTGCAATGGTACGCCCTTTATTCGGGTATTGGAGCACCGTGACCTATTCTCCAAGTCTTCAATCAGGTACTGCAGTTCTTGATTCTTGTCCTGCAGGGTGAGAAGCTCCCTCCTATGAAAGTCCAGTTCTCCCTCTCGCGCATCATGAGCTTATTCCAGTGTGTCTACTCATTGCCCCAGCTCAAAAACTTCTTGTTTAAGTTCTTTGATCTCCACCGCTATTTCTTGTTTCATGGTGGCAAAGTCTCCACCTAGGGACCCAAATAACTGTTCCATGAAGGACCTAGTCAGGGGTGCTTATCCGTCCCCCTGCGCCTCTAGGTCTACCGACTCTCCTCCTTCCATCGCCGGGGGGGTCTCCTAGCTGTGCCTTCTTGGCGGGAGTTTTGTTGAGGAGGTCCTTGAGGGACCCCTCCTTCTTGTTATGTCTTTGGGACATCATTGCTGCCGTCCCGTGAGCGATCACTGACCTTATTGAAAATGTAGGCCACCAGTTGGCTCGTCGGCTAGTGGAGTGCTTCTGTACCGTCACTGATGCTTGAGTTGTCAGGTCAGGCGTCCGCCCTCAGTCCAATTCCCGGGCTGTGCAAGTTGCCCCTTTCCTAGTTCCAAGTTTCCCCCCAATTGGGTCTCCGTCATAGTTCTCGTGCTGGGGTTAAGGTGCCTAGGAAAGTCTCATCTCATCGACCTGCCACACCTTTGGTGGTCGGGCACAGCAGGCACGTAGGTATTTGGGTCGGGGGTGTCCCTACCTTCGCTCACCCGTAGCCCAGGACCCCAGGCAGACTCTGATCCCATCAGTAGGCCACCCCGATTCTTATGTGGAAGGCTAGTTTCCTTCCCTGGCAGCGCCGCACAGCTGCTCTTACTACGTGTCTTCTAGCGGCCTCAGTGTTCCTAGGTGATCATAGGCCCGAATTGTGACCTAGTTGCTCCTTTCCTCACCGGGCCTCGACCTGCACTCGCTCTCTGCCGTTTCCTCACGCCTCCTTCTACCTTTCTGCAGCCACACGAGCGCTCACAGGCCTCTGCTATGCTAGGCCCGTTCTGTTCCTCCCTCAGGCCTGTGCCGTTCAGGGGTCTCTCTTCACCCGATCGGCATTCAGCGATCAGGGTGTCTGCTTGGCTGCCACTCAGCAGCCGGCTAGGCTGGGAAGGCCTCTGGCAGCCCCCACGTTACATACGGTCCTCGGCAGCCCACTCCTGTGGGCAACCGCCCGCCCCCCGGGCCCGCAACTCCACACAAGGGCCCAGGGCCCCAGGAGACATCCACCAAGATGAGGAGGCCCTGCGTCAGGGGTGCCTGACACAGCGTGCCCCCGCAGACTGGGCCTCCTCACTCCTCCTCTGCCAGCAGATATCTGGGAGGCCTTCGCGCCTCGTGCGACCCAGTCCTCACAGTACGCTGGGTTTCCTTCTGGTGCAGCGACCCAACTCAAGGGCCCTCATGGTACCAGAGGATTGCCCACTGGTTGCACGACGGGGTGTACAGGCTGGTGTTCCTCACAGCCGGCGGCGGAGCTCGGGAGAAAGACGCCTACGCAGCGGCCATATTAAACCCACCCACAAATTTCATTGTAAATGCTAATTTGTTGACAGTTTCTAGAATTTTAGGTCATTAGATTTCTTTTTGATTGATATTTGGATAGGTTTGTATTCTTTTAAATGAATTTGTGTATACTTACTTTTTTATGGTTTACAATAGTTGTTATTTCTGACAGTTTATTGGCTTTTCACATTGTAGTTTTTGGAAGTCTATGTAAAGAGATAGAATTGGAGAGTGTTCTACCAATTATTTGCTATTTTATGTTTTATGTTCAATAACATTTAGGTTTTAGTGCAAAATAAGTTTTACTTACTTGGGGGGTCATTCCAACTTTGGCGGGCGGCGGAGGCCGCCCGCCAAAGTTCCCCCAACAGAATACCGCTACGCGGTCAGAAGACCGCTGCGGTTATTCTGTGTTTCCCGCTGGGCTGGTGGGCGACCGCCAGAAGGCCGCCCGCCAGCCCAGCGGGAAACCCCTTCCCACGAGGAAGCCGGCTCCGAATGGAGCCGGCGGAGTGGGAAGGGTGCGACGGGTGCAGTAGCACCCGTCGCGATTTTCAGTGTCTGCATGGCAGACACTGAAAATCTTTTAGGGGCCCTCTTACGGGGGCCCCTGCAGTGCCCATGCCATCGGCATGGGCACTGCAGGGGCCCCCAGGGGCCCCACGACACCCCTCACCGCCATCCTGTTCCTGGCGGTCAAAACCGCCAAGAACAGGATGGCGGTGAGGGGGTCGGAATCCCCATGGCGGCGCAGCAAGCTGCGCCGCCATGGAGGATTCCTCAGGGCAGTGGAAAACCGGCGGGAGACCGCCGGTTTTCCGTTTCTACCGCCGCGGTCAGAATGCCCTTGGGAGCACCGCCAGCCTGTTGGCGGTGCTCCCGCGGTCGTTGACCCTGGCGGTCAATGACCGCCAGGGTCAGAATGACCCCCTTGGTTAGGTAGTTTTTCGATGTATATATTTCTTCTTTAATGGTCTGGTGAGAGAATCTGGTAGAGTTTCCTCATCCTGCAGCATTTGCCATTTTTCAAGGCTTAGTTATTTAAAATAGTGTGCCTTTTATATTATTCATTTGTTTGTTTGATTTGATTGGCTAAAGTGGTTTGTAGATTCATTTTATTGGTTGGTTTAGTTTTATTTTTTTTTTTGTTATCAGTTGAGTCCTACATTAATATTTAGGCTGGGGCTTAAATGTTTATATTCAATGCTAATTTTTTGAGAGTTGTATGGTGTATATCATAATTATATAATTTATTGGCCAGTATGTAAATATTTTATTGATGCAATATTCTTTCATTTAATTTAAATTTGTGTATGACATGTTTTGGGCAAATTTGAAGTAAATATTTTATGTAAAAAGTGTTTTTAAGCATTTGTTATTGATTATTTAATTACTTTGGCAATAATATTGTAGTCAATATTGTGTGAATCAATATTTTTGACATATTATATGTTTAGTTAAAGATAACAATATTTATATTTCCGATATGTTTGCTTTTGATATTCGTAAAAATCAATTATTTAACATTGATATTACTGATTTTATTGATTAAGTATACGAAGTTGATATGTTTGTTATCAATATTTGATTTCCGATATTTTTGTGTTTCTCTATTGTATGCATCAATATTATGTCAGTGATCCACAAAGGAAGATCAAAAGATAAATTCATCTTGGCGTAAACAATGGAAGCACAGAAAGAAGTTCAAAGTGGTCCATATATGCAAATTCAGGGTATGGTCCTGGTGTTGGTGCAGGAATGCAGAGAATTGGATATCAAAGAATTGGTCAGATGATACACAATGGGAATGGTGTCCCACAAGGCAAAGGATGAGGAATGTCAGTTGTCCCAAATTCAGGAATGGAAGTAGCCATGTTGAAAAAGACTATCTTGTGCCATTATTATAACAAGGTGGGTTATTGGAAGCAGGAATGTAGACTGAATCCAAATTGAATGCAAAATGATGGTCAGATGACAAACATGAATGTAATGCTTATGCAAAATAGGCAAATACTAAGACCTCAAAATGCTAACATGCACCAAGCCCCATTGATGCAGCAAAATATGAGTGGCCTGAGGTTTAATGCAAGTCAGAACCCTAGAGTTCAACGAAACACTTTCATAAACCCTAGCAGGTTCTAAAAGGTCCTACTCTTTGGCAGTTTCTGAGATCCAGGTTTGGTACAATCACAATGATGGTGCCTGAGAGGGGAGGTGGACTGTATGTTTGGAGTAGTCTTTGATGTAGGCCAGCGTGGTCCATATGTATATGGAGAGGTGAACGGCCACTCCATGTTGTTTTTGATCAACACAGGTGCTACTCACTCCACTGAGCTGTAGAGGCCCTACTCCTCTATGGAAAACACATCCAGGTTGTAGGCATTTTAAATAAGCAGCTTATGAATATTGTTTCAGATAAGATTCCTGTACACATAGGCCCCCTTCAAGAGGACCATCAGTTTGTGATATGTAATTTGGGTCCAGTCAATCTACTGGGCAGTGATCTACTCTGCAAGCTAATTTGTGTGATCTATTGTACTCTGGATGGTGTCAAGCTTCAGACACACAATGAGGATGCAGACTTAAAACTGAGGACACAAATGTTGACTGTTGCATTATTCCTGGTTTCTTTAAAATTGTTTTCACCCATTCGCACACAAGAGACAGTACTGGAACTGTCTTGCTACTTCTTGATCATCTAGCCCCAATAAAATGATTTCTTGTTTTGATGCCTGAAGACTTTCTCAGTGACTTAGAGAACTCTGTAAAGAAGGTAATCTCAGCTATTTCTGGCAAAGATATTGGTTTGATCAAGGATGTGGAACCTGTAAGAATAACAATCAAGTCAAATGCAGAGTATCCCTGAATGGCCCAGTATACACCAAAGGCGGTGGCTGGAATTAGGTCCGTAATTGAGTCTATGCAAGAGAACGGCATCATAAAGAAGATATTAGGAAGTCCCTGTACTTCACCTATAATAGGTTTGCAGAAGCCAAAAAAAGTTAAGTATTGTGCAGGACCTGAGAAAGATCAATACTATTGTTGGCCCTTGTTGTCCCCAATCCTGCTGTGATACTTTTCCAAATACTCTGCGAGGCTGAGTGGTTCACCATTGTTGATTACTGTCAAGCGTTCTTTTCATTCCTCTTCTTAAAGAAAATCAATTCCTTTTTGCCTTCCAATTCCAAAATAATGTTCTGGCATGGTGCCAAGTCCCCAAGGTTTTTACAGAAAGACCCTTGATCTTCAATGAGATACTGAAAAATAATCTGGAGACCTTGAAGTTGCAGTGCAACTCAGTCCTGTTCTAATGTACTAATGAGTTATTGTTGGTGTTGACAACACAGGATGCATGCAGAAAATATACCATTACCCTATTGAACCACTTGGTTGAGAAAGGGGCACAAAGTGTCTTCAACTAAATCGCAATACTGCCAGAAGGAAGTCCTATATTAGGGAAACCATATTGAGAAATGAGCTAGGAAGGTGTCTGAAGAAAGAATCTCTACCATACTGAGAATGAACCCTCCCACAACACAAAGAGAAGGCAGGATATTTCTGAGGGTAGTGAGTTATTGTCTTCACTACATTTCCAACTTTTCCCTAGTGCAGAGCCTCTACAGAGACTTGCACACAAGGTTGTGTCTGATCTGCTGCCTTGAGATAGCCCTTTCTGTGTTAACACAGATCCATGTCAATTCTAAATAAACAATTGTCTACTTTTCTGCCACTCTTAACGCAGTAGCTGCAGAGTTGCCAGGTTGCCCAAAAGCAGTGGCTGCAGATGGTGTCGGCATTCGACAATGTGAAGGAATAGTTACGGGGTACCTGTGTACAGTTATAGTTTCCAACTCTGTTGAGATATTGCTCACCTGCATTCAAACACAACACATGACAAACAGCAGGTGTACACAGTATGAACAGATGAAATTTGCTGCAGAGAACATTACTCTGGGGAGGTGCACTTGTCTGAACCATGCTAAACTGTTGACTGTTGCTGATGAAAATTATAAGGTTGGCCATGACTTTCCGGACGTTAATGAGTTGTGTACAAAGTCAGGACACAAAGTTAGTCTGGAAGAACCTGATTGTATGTTGTGTTTAGGCTCTTGTTTAAGATATGGACGAGGATTTCTGAATGCAGCATATGCTGTCTGCACCATAGAAGGTGTAGTGGAAGCCTCCTATTTGTGCAATGTAACCTCTGCACATATGATTGAACTGATTGCACTTACTAGAGCCTGTTGTGTCACTAATAATTTGAGCGTCTCTGTACTGAGAGCCAGTAATGGTTTGGTGTGGTCCATGGGTTTATGACCTCCTCTAGCACCCCCTATTCATGATGGAAATGTTGTAATGGATTTGCTCGATGCTCTACAGTTGCCCGCTGAAATAGTAGTGATGATGTGTAGCACACAAGAGTTTAAGTAATTTTATTAGAAAATGAAGACTCTCTTGGGAAAGGTTAGTCTCATACTCTTTCGTTTGGGGGGGGGTTGTGTAAGGAAATGCCTCCTTGGCATGGTTACCCCCTGACTTTTTGCCTTTGCTGATGCCAAGTTATGATTTGAAAGTGTGCTGAGGCCTGCTAATCAGGCCCCACCACCAGTGTTCTTTAACTAAAACTGTACCTTTGGCTCCACAATTGCCACACCCTGGCATCCAGGCAAGTCCCTTGTAACTGGTACCCTTGGTACCAAGGGCCCTGATGCCAGGGAAGGTCTCTAAGGGCTGTAGCATGTCTTATGCCACCCTGGGGACCCCTCACTCAGCACAGACACACTGCTTGCCAGCTTGTGTGTGCTGGTGGGGAGAAAATGACTAAGTCGACATGGCACTCCCCTCAGGGTGCCATGCCAACCTCACACTGCCCATGGCATAGATAAGTCACCCCTCTAGCAGGCCTTACAGCCCTAAGGCAGGGTGCACTATACCATAGGTGAGGGCATAGGTGGATGAGCACTATGCCCCTACAGTGTCTAAGCAAAACCTTAGACATTGTAAGTGCAGGGTAGCCATAAGAATATATGGTCTGGGAGTCTGTCATACACCAACTCCACAGCACCATAATGGCTACACTGAAAACTGGGAAGTTTGGTATCAAACTTCTCAGCACAATAAATGCACACTGATGCCAGTGTACATTGTATTGTAAAATACAGCCAGAGGGCATCTTAGAGATGCCCCCAGAAAACATACACGACTTCCAGTGTGGGCTGACTAGTTTTACCAACCTGCCACACACCAGACATGTTGCTGGCCACATGGGGAGAGTGCCTTTGTCACTCTGTGGCCAGGAACAAAGCCTGTACTGGGTGGAGGTGCCTCTCACCTCCCCCTGCAGGAACTGTAACACCTGGCGGTGAGCCTCAAAGGCTCCCCACCTTCGTTACAGCGCCACAGGGCATCCCAGCTAGTGGAGATGCCCGCCCCCTCCAGCAAAGGCCCCACTTTTGGCGGCAAGGCGGAGGAGATAATGAGAAAAACAAGGAGGAGTCACTGGCCAGTCAGGACAACCCCTAAGGTGTCCTGAGCTGAGGTGACTCTGACTTTTAGAAATCCTCCATCTTGCAGATGGAGGATTCCCCCAATAGGATTAGGGATGTGCCCCCCTCCCCTCAGGGAGGAGGCACAGAGAGGGTGTAGCCACCCTCATGGCTAGTAGCCATTGGCTACTAACCCCCAGACCTAAACACACCCCTAAATTCAGTATTTAGGGGCTCCCCAGAACCTAGGAAACTAGATTCCTGCAACCTAAGACGAAGGAGTGCTGACCTGAAGCCCTGCAGAGAAGACGGAGACACCAACTGCTTTGGCCCCAGCCCTACCGGCCTGTCTTCCCACTTCAAGAAAAACTGCAACAGTGACGCGTCCCTCAGGGTCCAGCGACCTCTGAAGCCTCAGAGGACTACCCTGCATCTAAAAGGACCAAGATCTCCTGAGGACAGCGGCCCTGTTCCACAAAGACTGAAACTTGCAACAAAGAAACAACTTTTAAAGGACTCCACGTTTCCCGCCGGTAGCGTAAGACTTGCCACTCTGCACCCAACGCCCCTGGCTTGACCTGCGGAGAAACAACACTACAGGGAGGACTCCCCGGCAACTGCGAGCCCGTGAGTAGCTCGAGTTGACCCCCCTGAGCCCCCACAGCGAAGCCTGCAGAGGGAATCCAGAGGCTCCCCCTGACCACGACTGCCTGCTTCAAAGAACCCGACGCCTGGTAAAGACACTGCACCCGCAGCCCCAAGGACCTGAAGGATCCGACCTCCAGTGCAGAAGCGACCCCCAGGTGGCCCTCTCCCTTGCCCAGGTGGTGGCTACCCCGAGGAGCACCCCACTTGCCTGCCTGCTTCGCTTACGAGATCCCTGGGTCTCCCATTGAAACCAATTGCAAACCTGACGCCTGTTTGCACTCTGCACCCGGCCGCCCCTGTGCCGCTGAGGGTGTACTTTTTGTGCTGACTTGTGCCCCCTCCAGTGCCCTACAAAACCCCCCTGGTCTGCCCTCCGAAGTCGCGGGTACTTACTTGCTGGCAGACTGGAACCGTGGCACCCCCTTCTCTATTGAAGCCTATCTGGTTTGGGCACCACTTTGACCTCTGCACCTGACCTGCCCTGAGCTGCTGGTGTGGTAAATTTGGGGTCGCCCTGAACCCCCAACGGTGGGCTACCTTGGACCCAACTTTGAACCCTGTAGGTGGTTTACTTACCTGCAAAACTAACCAATACTTGCTTCCCCCAGGAACTGTTGAAAATTGCAGTCTAGTTTTAAAATAGCTTATTGCCATTTTTGCTAAAACTGTACATGATATTGTGTTGATTCAAAGTTCCTAGGATACCTGAGTGAAATACCTTTCATTTGAAGCATTACTTGTAAATCTTGAACCTGTGGTTCTTAAAATAAACTAAGAAAATATATTTTTCTATATAAAAACCTATTGGCCTGGAATTGTCTTTGATTGTGTGCTCCTCATTTATTGTCTGTGTGTGTACAACAAATGCTTAACACTACCCTCTGATGAGCCTACTGCTCGACCACACTACCACAAAATAGAGCATTAGAATTATCTCTTTTTGCCACTATCTTACCTCTAAGGGGAACCCTTGGACTCTGTGCATGCTATTTCTTACTTTGAAATAGTGCATACAGGGCCAACTTCCTACATTGGTGGCAGCGGTGGGATACAAGACTTTGCATTTGCTGGACTACTCAGCCAATACCTGATCACACAACTAAATTAAAAAAATTGTCATTAGAAACTGATTTTTGAAATTTGAGATATTTTTCTAAATTTTTAAAAGTCCTGCTAGGGCCTTGTGTTAGTCCCTGTTAGCATTTCTTTTGGAGTTTAAAAGTTTTGTAAAAGTTTGAATTAAGTTCTAGAGATAATTTTAGATTCTTAAAAAGTATTCCAACTTTTAGAAACAAAATGTCTACTACAGAAGAGATAGTGATGGAACTCAACCTCACACCTTACCTGCATCTTAGGATGTCAGAGTTAAGGTCTCTCTGTAAAATCAAAAAGATAAAGACTGGTTCAAACCCTACCAAAGTACAGCTCCAGGAGCTCTTGGCAGAGTTTGCTAAAAACAACCCCTCTGATGATGCCCTCACAGAGGGGGACACTCGTGAGTTGGAGGAACTCCCACCTCCATCCCTAGATAGTGAGACCAGGGTTCCTCCAACCCTGACTCCCAATGTGATAGTCAGAGATGCTGCTTCTCTCACAGGAGAGTCCAGCAACTCTGGAAGCATTGAGGACAGCCTCAATGAAGATGACCTCCTGTTAGCCAGGTTGGCCAAAAGATTGGCTTTGGAAAGACAGATCCTAGCCATAGAAAGGGAAAGACAAGAGATGGGCTTAGGTCCCATCAATGGTAGCAGCAATAAAAATAGGGTCAGAGATTCTCCTGACATGCTAAAAATCCCTAAATGGATTGTAACTAAATATGAAGATGGTGATGACATCACCAAATGGTTCACAGCTTTTGAGAGGGCAACCAGAAAAGTAAACAAATCTCACTGGGGTGCTCTCCTTTGGGAAATGTTCACTGGAAAGTGTAGGGATAGACTCCTCACACTCTCTGGAAAAGATGCAGAATCCTATGACCTCATGAAGGCTACCCTGATTGAGGGCTTTGGATTCTCACCTGAGGAGTACAGGATTAGGTTCAGGGGGGCTCAAAAATCCTCGAGCCAGACATGGGTTGATTTTGTTGACTTCTTAGTCAAAACACTGGATGGTTGGATTAATGGCAGTGGTGTAAGTGATTATGATGGGCTGTACAATCTGTTTATGAAAGAACACATGTTAAGTAATTGTTTCAATGATAAACTGCATCAGCATCTGGTAGACCTAGGACCAATTTCTCCTCAAGAATTGGGAAAGAAGGCAGACCATTGGGTCAAGACTAGGGTGACAACTTCTACGGGGGTGACCAAAAGAAAGGCGTCACAAAGACTCCCCAGGGGAAGAGTGTTAAGACATCCAAGGGTAAAAGTAATGAGTCTTCTACAGGGCCCCCAAAACCTGCTCAGGAGGGAGGGTCCAAAGCCTCTTCTCAATCCAATTTTGGGTACAAGGGTAAAAACTTTGATCCCAGAAAGGCCTGGTGTCGTAGCTGTAATCAGCAGGGACACCAAACTGGAGACAAGGCCTGTCCCAAGAAAGGTTCCACTTCAAACTCTACTCCAGTTAGCACTGGAATAGAGAGTCTCCAGGTGGGATCAACAGTGTGCCCAGAGCAAATCAGGGTTCACACTGAAGCTACATTAGTTTCTGAGGGTGGGGTGGACTTAGCCACACTGGCTGCCTGGCCCCCTAATATGCAAAAATACAGGCAGCAACTCTTAATTAATGGGACTAGTGTAGAAGGCCTGAGGGATACAGGTGCCAGTGTCACCATGGTGACAAAAAAACTAGTTTCCCAAGGTCAATACCTGGCTGGTCAAACTTATCCAGTCACCAACGCTGACAATCAGACTAAAGTACATCCCATGGCTATGGTAACTTTAGAGTGGGGAGGGGTCAATGGCCTGAAACAGGTAGGGGTCTCCTCAAATATCCCTGTAGACTGTTTGCTTGGAATTGACCTGGAGTCCTCAGCATCAGCTGAGGTAGAACTCAAAACCCATGCAGCCATGCTGGGTATCCCTGAACTGGTGCGTGTCAAGAAAAGGGCACAGTGCAAGGCTTAGGGTGAAAAAGTGGTGTTGGAGCCTGGAAAAATGTCCCAACCCTCCAAGAGAAAAGGAAAGAAGACTGGGGAACCAGCTTCAACACAACAAAAGAAAGAGAACCTCTCTTCCCAGGAAGAAGTTCTTCCCTCTGAGGAAACTGAGCCCATGGAGTTAGAACCTTATCGGGTTGAGCTCCTAGGCCCAGGGGGACCCACAAGGGAACAATTGTGTAAGGGGCAAGAAACATGTCCCTCTCTTGAAGGCGTTAGGCAGCAAGCTGCTGAAGAGACCAAAGGAAAAATCACTGGAACACATAGGGGGTCATTTTGACCCCGGCGGGCGGCGGTCGCCGCCCGCCTGGCGGGAACCGCCATTTGGCCGCCCCGCGGTCAAAAGACCGCTGGGGCCATTCCGACCTTCCCGCTGGGCCGGCGGGCGCTAACATTGTTAGCGCCCGCCGACCCAGCGGGAAGGCGGCCTGCAACACTGAAGCCGACTCCGACAGTGCAGACAGTGAAAAGCAGGCTGGGGCCCTGTTAGGGGGCCCCTGCACTGCCCATGCCAGTGGCATGGGCAGTGCAGGGGCCAGGACACCCGTGCCCGCCAGCCTCTTCTTGGCGGTGTAAACCGCCAGAAACAGGCTGGCGGGAAGGGGGTCGGAATCCCCAGGGCAGTGCTGCTTGCAGCGCTGCCCTGGAGGATTCTCCCAGCCGGGGGAAATCCGGCGGGAAACCGCCGGACCCGGCTGGGCGACCGCGGCTTTACCGCCGCGGTCAGAATGACGAATGAAGCACCGCCAGCCTGTTGGTGGTGCTTCCGTCATTCGCGACCCTGGCGGTCTATGACCGCCAGGGTCGGAATGAGGGCCATAGAGTCTATTGGGAAGATGGACTCCTCTACACTGAGGCAAGAGATCCCAAACCTGGTGCCACTAGGAGAGTGGTAGTGCCTCAGGAGTTTAGAAAGTTCATTCTGACCTTAGCTCATGATATTCCACTTGCTGGGCATTTGGAACAAACCAAGACTTGGGAAAGGTTAGTTAACCATTTCTATTGGCCCAACATGTCCCAGAAGGTAAAGGAGTTTTGTGTCTCCTGTGCCACCTGTCAAGCCAGTGGTAAGACAGGTGGACACCCAAAGGCCCCCCTCATTCCACTTCCAGTGGTAGGGGTCCCCTTTGAAAGAGTGGGTGTGGACATAGTGGGTCTACTTGAACATCACACTGCCTCAGTGAACCAATACATACTAGTAGTAGTGGATCATGCTACTAGATACCCTGAAACAATTCCCCTTAGGTCCACTACTGCTCCTACAGTAGCTAAAGCACTCATTGGTATCTTTACCACAGTGGGATTTCCTAAGGAGGTGGTGTCTGACAGGGGTACCAACTTCATGTCAGCATACCTGAAGCATATGTGGAATGAGTGTGGGGTGACTTACAAATTCACCACACCATACCACCCACAAACCAATGGTCTTGTAGAAAGATTTAACAAGACATTGAAAGGCGTGATCATGGGGCTCCCTGAAAAGCTCAAAAGGAGATGGGATGTCCTCTTGCCATGTCTGCTTTTCGCCTACAGAGAGGTGCCTCAGAAGGGAGTAGGGGTTTCCCCCCTTTGAACTTCTGTTTGGCCATCCTGTAAGGGGACCACTAGCTCTTGTAAAAGAAGGCTGGGAGAGACCTCTTCATGAGCCTAAACAAGAAATAGTGGACTATGTACTAGGCCTACGTTCCAGGATGGCAGAGTACATGGAAAAGGCAAGCAAAAACCTTGAGGCCAGCCAACAGCTCCAGAAGATGTGTTATGACCAAAAGGCTGCTATGGTTGAGTTTCAGCCAGGGCAGAAAGTCTGGGTTCTGGAGCCTGTGGCTCCCAGGGCACTTTAGGACAGATGGAGTGGCCCTTACCCAGTGCTAGAGAGAAAGACTCAGGTCACCTACCTGGTAGACCTAGGCACTAGCAGGAACCCCAAAAGGGTGATCCATGTGAACCGCCTCAAACTCTTTCATGACAGGGCAGATGTGAATCTGTTGATGGTAACAGATGAGGACCAGGAAGCTTAGAGTGAATCTCTCCCTGATCTCCTCTCCACAGACCCTAAAGATGGCTCAGTAGACAAAGTGATCTATTCAGACACCCTCTCTGGCCAACAGCAATCTGACTGTAGGAAAGTCTTACAACAGTTTGCTGAGCTCTTTTCCCTAACCCCTGGTCAGACACACCTGTGTACCCATGATGTGGACACAGGAGACAGCATGCCTGTTAAAAACAATATTTTCAGACAGTCTGACCAAGTTAAGGAAAGCATCAAAGTGGAAGTCCACAAGATGCTGGAATTGGGAGTCATTGAGCACTCTGACAGCCCCTGGGCTAGCCCAGTGGTCTTAGTCCCCAAAGCTCACACCAAGGATGGGAAGAGAGAGATGAGGTTTTGTGTGGACTACAGAGGACTTAATTCTGTCACCAAGACAGATGCCCATCCCATTCCAAGGGCAGATGAGTTAATTGACAAACTAGGTGCTGCCAGATACTTAAGTACCTTTGACTTGACAGCAGGGTACTGGCAAATCAAAATGGCACCAGGAGCAAAAGAAAAGACAGCATTCTCCACACCTGATGGGCATTATCAGTTTACTGTTATGCCCTTTGGTTTAAAGAACGCCCCTGCCACCTTCCACAGGTTGGTGAATCAAGTCCTTGCTGGCTTGGAGTCCTTTAGTGCAGCTTATCTTGACGATATTGCTGTCTTTAGCTCCAGCTGGCAGGATCACCTGGTCCACCTGAAGAAGGTTTTGAAGGCCCTGCAAGCAGCAAGCCTCTCTATCAAGGCATCCAAATGTCAGATAGGGCAGGGAACTGTGGTCTACTTGGGACACCTTGTAGGTGGAGGCCAAGTTCAGCCACTCCAACCCAAGATCCAGACTATTCTGGACTGGGTAGCTCCAAAAACCCAGACTCAAGTCAGGGCATTCCTTGGCTTAACTGGCTTCTACAGAAGGTTTGTGAAGGGATACGGATCAATAGTGACACCCCTTACAGAACTTACCTCCAAGAAAATGCCTAAGAAAGTAAACTGGACTATAGAATGCTAACAGGCCTTTGACACCCTGAAACAAGCTACGTGCACAGCACCAGTTCTAAAAGCTCCAGATTACTCTAAGCAGTTCATTGTGCAGACTGATGCCTCTGAACATGGGATAGGGGCAGTTTTGTCCCAAACAAATGATGATGGCCTTGACCAGCCTGTTGCTTTCATTAGCAGGAGGTTACTCCCCAGGGAGCAGCGTTGGAGTGCCATTGAGAGGGAGGCCTTTGCTGTGGTTTGGTCCCTGAAGAAGCTGAGACCATAACTCTTTGGTACTCACTTTGTAGTTCAAACTGACCACAGACCTCTCAGATGGCTAATGCAAATGAAAGGTGAAAATCCAAAACTGTTGAGGTGGTCCATCTCCCTACAGGGAATGGACTTTATAGGGGAACACAGACCTGGGACTGCCCATGCCAATGCAGATGGCCTTTCAGGTTCTTCCACTTAGGAAATGAAGACTCTCTTGGGAAAGGTTAGTCTCATCCTCTTTCGTTTGTGGGGGGGTCGTGTAAGGAAATGCCTCCTTGACATGGTTACCCCCTGACTTTTTGCCTTTGCTGATGCCAAGTTATGATTTGAAAGTGTGCTGACGCCTGCTAACCAGGCCCCAGCACCAGTGTTCTTTCCCTAAAACTGTACCTTTGTCTCCACAATTGGCACACCCTGGCATCCAGGTAAGTCCCTTGTAACTGGTACCCCTGGTACCAAGGGCCCTGATGCCAGGGAAGGTCTCTAAGGGCTGCAGCATGTCTTATGCCACCCTGGTGACCCCTCACTCAGCACAGACACACTGCTTGCCAGCTTGTGTGTGCTGGTGGGGAGAAAATGACTAAGTCGACATGGCACTCCCCTCAGGGTGCCATGCCAACCTCACACTGCCCATGGCATAGATAAGTCACCCCTCTAGCAGGTCTTACAGCCCTAAGGCAGGGTGCACTATACCATAGGTGAGGGCATAGGTGCATGAGCACTATGCCTCTACAGTGTCTAAGCAAAACCTTAGACATTGTAAGTACAGGGTAGCCATAAGAGTATATGGTCTGGGAGTCTGTCATACACGAACTCCACAGCACCATAATGGCTACACTGAAAACTGGGAAGTTTGGTATCAAACTTCTCAGCACAATAAATGCACACTGATGCCAGTGTACATGTTATTGTAAAATACACCCACAGGGCATCTTAGAGATGCCCCCAGAAAACATACCCGACTTCCAGTGTGGGCTGACTAGTTTTACCAGCCTGACACACACCAGACATGTTGCTGGCCACATGGGGAGGGTGCCTTTGTCACTCTGTGGCCAGGAACAAAGCCTGTACTGGGTGGAGGTGCCTCTCACCTCCCCCTGCAGGAACTGTAACACCTGGCGGTGAGCCTCAAAGGCTCCCCCCCTTTGTTACAGCGCCTCAGAGCATCCCAGCTAGTGGAGATGCCCGCCCCCTCCAGCAAAGGCCCCACTTTTGGCGGCAAGGCAGAGGAGATAATGAGAAAAACAAGGAGGAGTCACTGGCCAGTCAGGACAACCCCTAAGGTGTCCTGAGCTGAGGTGACTCTGACTTTTAGAAATCCTCCATCTTGCAGATGGAGGATTCCCCCTATAGGATTAGGGATGTGCCCCCTCCCATCAGGGAGGAGGCACAAAGAGGGTGTAGCCACCCTCAGGGCTAGTAGCCATTGGCTACTAACCCCCCAGACCTAAACACACCACTAAATTCAGTATTTAGGGGCTCCCCAGAACCTTGGAAACTAGATTCCTGCAACCTAAGACGAAGGACTGCTGACCTGAAGCCCTGCAGAGAAGACGGAGACACCAACTGCTTTGGCCCCAGCCCTACCGGCATGTCTCCCCACTTCAAGAAAAACTGCAACAGCGACACGTCCCCCAGGGTCCAGCGACCTCTGTAGCCTCAGAGGACTACCATGCATCTAAAAGGACCAAGAACTCCCGAGGACAGCTGCCCTGTTCCACAAAGACTGAAACTTGCAACAAAGAAACAACTTTTAAAGGACCCCACGTTTCCCGCCGGAAGCGTGAGACTTGCCACTCTGCACCCAACGCCCCTGGCTTGACCTGCGGAGAAACAACACTACAGGGAGGACTCCCCGGCTACTGCAAGCCCGTGAGTAGCCAGAGTTGACCCCCCTGAGCCCCTACAGCGACGCCTGCAGAGGGAATCCAGAGGCTCCCCCTGACCACGACTGCCTGCTTCAAAGAACCCGACGCCTGGTAAAGACACTGCACCCGCAGCCCCCAGGACCTGAAGGATCCGACCTCCAGTGCAGAAGCGACCCCCAGGTGGCCCTCTCCCTTGCTCAGGTGGTGGCTACCCCGAGGAGCACCCCCCTTGCCTGCCTGCTTCGCTGACGAGACCCCTGGGTCTCCCATTGAAACCAATTGCAAACCTGACGCCTGTTTGCACTCTGCACCCGGCCGCCCCTGTGCCGCTGAGGGTGTACTTTTTGTGCTGACTTGTTCCCCCCCAGTGCCCTACAAAACCCCCCTGGTCTGCCCTCCAAAGTCGCGGGGTACTTACATGCTGGCAGACTGGAACCGGGGCACCCCCTTCTCCATTGAAGCCTATGCGTTTTGGGCACCACTTTGACCTCTGCACCTGACCGGCCCTGAGCTGCTGGTGTGGTAACTTTGGGGTTGCCCTGAACCCCCAACGGTGGGCTACCTTGGACCCAACTTTGAACCCTGTAGGTGGTTTACTTACCTGCAAAACTAACCAATACTTACTTCCCCCAGGAACTGTTGAAAATTGCACTGTCTAGTTTTAAAATAGCTTATTGCCATTTTTGCTAACACTGTACATGATATTGTGGTGATTCAAAGTTTCTAGGATACCTGAGCGAAATACCTTTCATTTGAAGCATTACTTGTAAATCTCAAACCTGTGGTTCTTAAAATAAACTATGAAAATATATTTTTCTACATAAAAACCAATTGGCCTGGAATTGTCTTTGAGTGTGTGTGTTCCTCATTTATTGCTTGTGTGTGTACAACAAATGCTGTCCAATCTCAGTGCTCCTTTCTAGAGGATTCCTCCTTGGACGTCGATTCACTAAAATGCCAGGAATAGCAGAAGTGACATCATAACCCCGACCTTAATGATCTCACAGGAAGTGATGACACATGACCTTAACCCTCATGACATCAGAATACATGCACTCACTCCCACCATGATTCACTCATTTGCACTCTCTTGCTCACTCTTACTTTCACTTACCAATACTTTCTCACTCACTTTCAAACACACTAGCCCACATACTAACATACATGCTCACACATATTCATGCTCTAGCACCAAAGTTTTCTCTCACACTCTTGAACTCACATAACATAAACTGAAAAGTATTTTAATTTACTTACCTAAAATAGCAGTGAAGTTTCCGTTCCAGATCCTGCTGCTCCATTTTTGCTATTACATTAATAGTGAAAGATAGATTATTAATCATTATTATTGTAATACAAAATGAGAAGAAAAGGAGGCTGGAGGCTGACACTGGCAATGAGGCCACAACTGTGTTTTTGACACTAGTTGTTCCACCCCTAGGCCAAGGGTTGCAATGGTAGTGCCAGGGGTCACAAAGGACAAGCCGGGGGTTGCAGCTGCGACCCCTAGCAACCACTAAATGACTTGCATGGATTCCCATCAGGCAGGTTTTCGTCATGCCCACTCAATGGAAATTGTTGTATTGTATGAAGTTGATAACATGAGGGAAGTTGCAGAGAAAGGCATAGCCCAGGTATTAGTAGAATTGAACGTATTGGCTGCCTTTATCACAGTTGGTCATAATATTCTTCAAGTGTTTCTAGGCAGTTGGTCTGCAAGGAGCAGCATTAATGTGGATGAAGTATTTTCTTGCTGATCGGTCATAATCAGTTTGCGTTGCCCATTTTTGCTCCTCTAAGGTCAGGCTTAACTGCGGAGTACCCCAGGACTCCTCATTATCCGCCACTTATTTAATATATACATCTGCCCTTTGATCTATACCTTGTAGAGGTAAGGTGTATAAATATAGAACTATGCAGACAATATGCAACTGCTTTTTAACATTGAGGATGTGATGGAATCCAGGGAGCACTTTAAGAGAACAATATTATATATTCAAAACTGGGTGAACCTTGATCAGTCAAAGCGTAACTTTGCCAAAACTGAGATTGTGATACTCAAAAATAGATTGAAGAGGTGAAACGCCTTTTTTGGGTCTCATAAATGTGCACTCCCCCATGGCAAAAAAAGGGGCCAAATGTCTTGGGATTCCTTCGGATGAGGAACTTTCAATGAAGTCTTATGTAAGTGCAATCACCTCAGCTTGTTTTTTACAGCTCCAGAAAATAAAGAAGCTATTATTCAGCTCATTATTGCACTCATTATATCCCAGGTGCTAACTCACTTTACTTGGGACTTCCAAAGAAATTGTGGCGGAGATTGCAAATGGTCCAAAATCAGGAAGCCAGGCTGGTGTGGCGCCAGCCCAGATCTTGCCATGTTACACCTTTAGTGACAAAACTGCACTGGCTCTCCGTACCTCAGAGGATTACATTCAAAATTGGGTGTATCATTTTTAAATCACCATACGGCAAAAGTCCTACCTTTGTGTCCACTAGAATCTGTAAAAATACACCCTAACGCAATCTCAGATCATTCCATCAAAACCTTTTAGAGGTCCCTAGGTTCAACAGGAAGAAACTTGGTGGCACCAGATTTGCTGCCATTGCTCCAAAGTTCTGCAATTCCCTTTCCCCTCAGATCAACCTCCTATTTGAACTTCAGCATCCTGTTAAAAACCTGGCTTTTTAAACAGGTTTATGGCTAACTTTATGTTTCTTCTACACTGATGCTTTAGTGCAGTGAAACCCTTATTCTGGTGTGCATGCACTCTATAAGAATGCTGTAACATAACATAACAGAACTGCACTCTTGGGTCTTACATGTTGACTAGAGACCATTCAAATGATTTTGAAAGCAATGTTGCTACCAGCCTTTTGTTGACTTGTTGCTGATACGTGGCAAGAGATCAAATGATTGCAGGAGAAAGTCCCAGAAGGTGAACTGAAGGGGTGGGTCAGAGCATGGTATGGTGTGTGAGGAAACAGGATGAGATCTGAGTTTCAAGATTATAGACCTGTCTTTCCAGACATTGTGTTGTCTGCTATAACTAGGCAATTTCATGGCCCAAGCAATATAGGGAGAGTTGCAATGGTGAGCTTGTTTGAGACACACTGGTTCAATCCACGTTTCCGTGGCATTGCTGAGAACCTATTTCACCAATGTATCAACTGTCGACAGTTAAATGGGGGAAGGAGAATCGTGATGACAATGAGTCATATTGGGATATCGGGTAGTCCTTTCAGTTACATGCTACTTGATTTAGCTGAGCTACCCGTATGAAATGGTTTCTGCTACATATTGGTGGTAGTGTGCATCTTTTCACGTTGGGTAAAAGCATGCCCTACTAGGATGAATGACAATGTCACTGTAGACAAGCTGTTATTGAGGAAATTGATCTATCTTTTGGCCTACCGGTTTCTTTGGGGTCAGATTGTGGGACTCACTTCAAGAATTAAGTGATGAAGATGCTGTGAGCATGCCACCAGGTGGATTACCTTGGTGCAGCACCTTCCTTTGGTACTGGTGTTTCTCCAAAGCATTCCCAAGAGCATGATAGGACGACCTCCATAAGATCCTCATGTGGGAACTATGAGACGTCCTGCAATGCCTGCAGGTATGCTAGTGAATATCACAGATGATATTGTTCTTGACTACTGCAAAGGACTGGCTGATGTGGTGTGTTCTGTCTCTCACCAGGTCCAGACAGCAACTCCCTTCCAAGCCAAGAACAGTGCCACAACTTTAGTCCCAGAGATTGGGCCCTGATGAAGAAACACACCAGGAAGAACTGTTGTGCCACCTTTCAAATCATCTTTGTAATGAATACTGCTCTGAAGTGTGGTGTCCCCCCGAACTGGGTACATGATTCTCACACTTAAAGAATGAGGTAAGCTGGTGAAGAAGTAGTGAAAACAACCACTGATTTGCAGAGTCAAACTCCAGAACACCTTGAACAACCAGAGGAGGGAGCAGAGTGCACCCAAGTGTCTCAATGTCAACCAGAGACCAGTGCAGAGCCTGTGGCAAATGAGTCAAGAGTAGCCACAATAAATCTAGCTGAAGAGACTGTGAATGATAACTCTCAGCCTGAAGAAGGCCCAAGCACTGTAGCCAAAAGGAGGCTAAGAAGAGAAAGGAGGCCAAGGAAGGTAGAGGGACTGACAGCTGTTGTGTCAGAGGAGCGTGTCCCAGAGACAGTCAGTGAAGAAACAGAGACAAGTGAGCAAAGTGACAGTCAAAGGTTTTCAGCTCCTGAATGGACATACTTTGCTGAGAGTGAACTTGACCTGAGAGCTGATGAAATTTAGAAACAGATAAACCTCCTTGAATAGGGCTACCACAGTGAAGAATTACTGACTTTGATTCTTTGTTGAGTCATTCAGTGAACTGTTACAAGTGAACTGAAACTTCACTAAAGTTATGAAACTTCTTAGAGCCCAGGCTCCGGTAGGACAGTAGGATTATCATTTTAGAAGAAACTGATATAGGGTTAGTTATAACTTCTGAAGGTAGTTCAACTTATATTCTCATCTCTATCAAGACGAGATATGCTCGGGATGCCATGTAGAGCACCCGTCATGCTCTGTGGCTTAGGCACTTTTGGCATCCATCAGCGTCTGAAAACGCTCAAAACTGGGGGGTGCAGCATCCAGCAGATCCATCTGACTTGTGTTAAAGACTTCTTTTCCTGCAGGGGGAAAGCACTGTCTTATTTGGAACATCTACGGAGACTCGTAAAATGCATAAAATGGAACAGTATTTTATTTCATTTGCATTTACGATAGCTCGCTCTTTAATATTGCTCTTCTTGATGAGTGAAAATGTTAAGGACTAAACAATTCAAAGAAGCATATGCAAAAAGAGTCGGGAGAATTAAGAGGTTTATAGCTGCTTGGCAGCAAACCATACCCCTTGGATAGACGTAGGCTGAGTTTTAATTAGGATGGTCAAAAGAGATTTAGGCCCTCATTACAACCCTGGCGGTAAATGCCGCCGACCGCCGTGCTGACGGCCACCAACCTACCGTGACCGCGGCAGTATACCGTTACGGGTATTATGACCCACACAGAGAAATCCGCCACTATACAGACACCCTCACAAGTCCTCCGGACCAAAGGTCAGTGATAAACTGGCGGTACCGAAACCTACACTGTTACGCCAACAGAAATACGCCCACATCATCATGACCCACGAATCACTGCGGCGGTCATTCAATCTTGGTAAACAATTGGCGGTACACACCGCCACGCTCAAAACACACACACACTAACAAAACTACACCACATTGGACAATTCAAACTATACACACCCGACACACATACACACACACACCCACACAACCAATCCAATATAAAACACACACCCACAATCCCCACAACCCCTTACAACGAAAAAAAATATTGCAACTGAGAGAGAGACAAGCCAGGAGCACCAACTGAATCTGAGCCACATAACACTATCACCCATACACTATCCACGCACCTCACAGCAAACACCCCAACACATCACTCCACACACCCTCACACATACCACTCACACCACACCCATGGCACCACAAAGACACCCCAGGTTCTCTGAGGAGGAGCTAAGGGTCATGGTGGAAGAAATCATCCGTGTAGAGCCACAGCTATTCAGATCACAGGTGCAGCAGAAATCCATTGCTAGGAAGATGGAGCTATGGGGGAGAGTCGTGGATAGGGTCAACGCCGTGGGACAGCACCCCAGAACAAGGGATGACATCAAGAAGAGGTGGAACAACCTACGGAGGAAGGTGCGTTCTGTGGTTGCAAGACACCAGGAAGCCGTACAGAGGACTGGCGGTGGACTACACCTCCTCCCCCACAACTAACAACATGGGAGGAGCAAGTCTTGGCGATTATGCATCCGGACGGCGTCCCAGGAGTAGCAGGAGGACTGGACTCTGGTAAGTCAAATCACTATTACTATACCCCCCACTCTATCTGCATAACATCACAAACTCCTACCCCTACCCTCACCCCCATCACTCCACTACCTCACAAATACCTCACTATCACTACCCACCCATCCAAATACCAAGCACTGCATGCAACACCAATGCATGGACACCCATCACAGACCTGCATGGACACCCATCACCACAGCATGCACACTATTGACAATCACATAGTCAAACCAATAACATCTCACACAACCCAAAAGTGCCTTGCTAATAACAACCATAGAGGGAAACATATCCATTCACAAGATGGCACACGCAGATACAATAAAACTGCATTTACATCCCCACAGGACCCCCACTCAATGTCACCGGAGAGGAGGTGCCACCAACATACAGTCCCCCCACAGAAGAGGCCCACAGTGATGACACCAGCTCTGCACGCCTGGATCACGATGACCAACCTGGCCCATCAGGGACCTCAGGTCAGTCGGTGACCCAGGCTCAGTCTCAACCCACCACAGAGCCTCCCCCCTCAGGAAACACCAGCACAGTACCCACCCAGCGGGCCCATCCCTCTGTCCCAAGGACATGTCAATGTCAGTGTCCACCACTACAGGGACCCCAGGCAACTCCACAAAACCAAGACAATCAGAGACCTGGGGTCAGTGGGCACACGGTTCAGGGAACAGAGGTACAGGACAACAGGGAAGCTGGGAGGACTGCTGTGCGACAGGAGGAGGACAGGCCCAGGGAACCCACTCTCCACGAGGCACTTGCAGGGATCCTGGGAGCATACCACGATTCCCAGGAGACCTTGGGACAGATACTGTACAAGTTGCAGGAGACCCAGTGGCTGCAGGAGGGACAGTACCTGGCGATCAGGGAGGACCTCAAACACATCTACACCATCCTGGTCACCATTGCAGGGGTGCTGGATGACATGGCCAACACCATGAGGGAGGCAGTGGCACACCAATGGGCCCCTGACACTAGCCACACCAAAGAACAGCCCTCCACCTCTGCCGGCTGCTGTGGACAGGAGGCCCCACCACAGGACCAACAGGCCACCAGCACCCCACCCTCTGCAGAAGGAGAACCACCCCGCAAACGGTCCTTGCGATCCAGGCAGAAGCCAGAGAACATTCCCAAGACCCCTGCCAGGAAATAAGATTCTCCTGAATGTCACCCTTGTGTCCCACTCTGTCACCCTGTCCACCTTGAACTGACATTGCTTACCTTCCTATGCCCGCTTGGACAATGCACCTGTGATACAAAAAGACTGGACTCTATCCTGGACATTCCTCCACCATCACCCCTGCCCATTGCACACCCCCCTCTACTTATTAGCACTTAAATAAACACCCTTGGAACAAATACAAGTATGGAGTCTGTCAAATGATTGAAATATGTATTAGTTTAACAATTTGTATACACTACAATCTATATGTACAGTTATATATACATAGGTATGACCTGTAGTGAGCAGCAGTAAACACATCAGGAGCCAGAGTGGGGCACAGAGATCTGAAAATAGATATGCCAAAGGGTACAGTAAGTGGCCATAGACATAGGGAAATCAGGCTGCAATGTTCAATTTCTAACACAAAACTGCAATGGAAAGTTAAGTTGCAGTGTCTTACCTGTTTGTCATAGTAAGTACTGTTGAAGGAGTGAACTCTGTTGTCCACATCTTCTCCCTCTGCCTCCTCTTCCTCACTGTCCACAGGCTCCACCGCTGCAACAAGACCATCTCCAGGCTCATCCTCCTGCAGAAAAGGCACCTGGAGTCTCAAGGCCTGGTTGTGCAACATGCAACATGCAACGATGATCTGGCACACCTTCTTGGGTGAGTAGTACAGGGATCCACCTGTCAGATGGAGGCACCGGAATCTGGCCTTAAGGAGGCCAAAGGGTCTTTCAATTATCCTCCTTGTTCGCCCATGTTCCTCATTGTAATGTTCCTCTGTTCTTGTCCTGGCATTCATCACTGGGGTCAGTAGCCATGAGAGTTGGGGTAACCAGAGTCAGCTGCAAATATCGAGGGATACCTGTTAGACACACACTCACCCTTAGGGACAACCCCACACCCATATACCTACATCAACTGGGTGGGGACCATGGGCTCTTGCCACACCTGGTGCCTCTGGAGTTGAGACATCACATATGGAATGCTGCTATTCCTCAAGATAAAGGCATCATGCACAGAGCCAGGATACTTGGCATTCACATTGGAGATGTACTGGTCCGCCAAACACACCATCTGCACATTCAGAGAGTGAAAGCTTTTTCTATTCCTGAACACTTGTTCATTTCTCCGGTTGGGGGGCAAATGCTACATGTGTACCATCAATAGCACCAATGATGTTGGGGATATGTCCCAGGGCATAAAGGTCAGCCTTCACTGTGGCCAAATCCTCCACCTGGGGGAATACGATGTAGCTGCGCATGTGTTTCATCAGAGCAGACAACACTCTGGTCAACACGTTGTAGATCATTGGCTGAGACATACCTGATGCCATGGCCATTGTTGCTTGGAAGGAAACACTTGCTAGGAAATGGAGCACCAACAGGACCTCCACTAAAGGGGGATACCTGTGGGCTGGTGGATAGCTGAAATCAGGTTTGGCTCCAATTGGGCACACAGTTCTTGGATTGTGGCCCTATCAAGTTTGTAGGTAAGGATAATGTGTCTGTCCTCCATTGTCGCCAGGTGCACCAGGGGTCTGTACACGGGGGATGTCTCCATCTCCTATTCATCCTCAGCAGTTGAACTCTAGGGTGGAAAACGGTGAGCAGAGAGTATGTGAATATGAAAGTCAGTTGATGTGCCAATGTCTGCTGTGACGCAGTTAGGTGCCATGGTCTGTGCCCCCCTGAAATGGTGGCTGCCTGACATGTGAGGAGAGACAAGTGGAAATGAGGTAATTCCGCTGGCGTTGTGCGCCGTTGCGGTCGGCGGTCGATGACCGCCACGCAACTTCGCATTGGTTATCATTGGGCCCTAAGGGTTCCAGGAGCCAATGGCGATGTACGCCGGCGGTTCGGTATGCACCGCCGCTGACGTGACTGCCATTTTAAATCTGTTCACTCACTTGCTACCTGACCTTCAACAGGAGAGGAACTACACTGCAAGTGCTGCTGTGACCTGTGTCTGGAAGCGACAATGGATCGAGTGTCTGGGGAAAGGGCCCCCGCCTTCACTTCGGAGGAGTTGGAGAGACTGGTGGATGGGGTCCTACCCAAGTATACTTTACTCTATGTTCCTCCAGACAAACAGGTGAGTACACTGTGAGCATGATGCGTGGGCCATGAATGTATGGATTGCTGTGTGTGTAAGCTACGTGTGGAGGGGGCTGAGGGGTCCTGGGCAGAGTGCTGCATGTCTGGTGGTCAATGTCTGTGCGTAAGGGGATGGGAATGGGAGGGATATTGTGGGCCATGAGTGTAACAGTCCGGACGGCATGACTAATCCCTTTTTCCTATGCATATTTTCCTGCAGCTCAGGACCCATCAGAAAAAGGTTATTTGTCGTGCCATCGCTAAGGAGGTGCGGACCCTGGGGGTCTTTGACAGGTGGAGCACCCACTGCCGCAAAAGGTGAGAGGACCTGCGCCGCTGAGCAAGGAAGATGGCAAAGGCCCAGCAGTGGCTGGCCTCCCACCGAGGAACGTACCCTGTCGTACCATGACCCCCCTGATGTTCTGCATCCTGGCGGTGGCCTATCTAGAGTTGGATGGGCGCTTGAAGGCATCACAGCAGCCACAAGGGGGTGAGTACCGATTCAGAATCATGACTTTGCATGTGTTAAGGTGTTACCTGGGTGGGGAATGTGGGCTGTGGGTGCCCCTAGGCCAGGGCGAACTGGCAGGGTAGGTCCCTTGTTGGGCAGGCTCTGAAGCACTCCAACCCCAATAGTGTTAGTGGGAATCTACTACTGGGCACAGTCCTGTTGGTTTCAGGTGTGCAGCCAATGGCGTTGGGAAATGTACCCCATGGGCTGGTGACTAGCTTTGTAACTGGTAGTGCATGGCCTAGTGCATAGGGCTGATCCCTGTGTGTTGTGTACGCCAATGGTAGTGTTGTTGTTGGCATTGACCAAGTGTATTCTCTGTCTCTACCACCCCTTCTTGTTTTGTCACCCTGTCCTTGTGTGCATTAGCAACATCTGGCAGACAAGCAGAGGCACCGGCGATGGAGGGAGCTGCATCCCACATGGGCCTGGAGGCCAAATCCACCAACGGTGAGGGCACCAGTGGAACGGAGGGTGAGGGGAGTACCACGACAGACACAGGAGGGGACACTACAGACAGCGACTCCTCCTCCGATTGAAGCTCCCTGGCGGTTACCTCTGTGCCCACCCCAACAGGTACAGCCGCCCCCGTACCAGCACCGCCCTCCCAGTAGCCCCTCAGCGTGTTTCCTGTGCCCGCTCACCCAGGAGGGTGGGCATCTCCTTCGCCCCAGGCACCTCAGGCCCAGCCCCAGTCAGCCCTGCTGCCCTCAGTGAGGAAGCTGTTGACCTCCTGAGATCCCTCACTGTTGGGCAGTCAACCATACTGAATGCCATCCAGGGTGTTGAAAGGCATTTGCAACAAACAAATGCATACCTGGAGGGCATTCACTCTGCCGTGGCGGCCCAACAGAGAGCATTTCAGACTCGCACTGATGGCAGCCATTGTCCCTGTATCCAGCCTCCCCCCCTCTAACTTCCTCTACCCAGTCACAATCTCCTCAACCCAAACCTATCCCAAGCACACCTTCAGACCAGCATTCACCCAAATGAACACACAGAAGTGGCACAGGCAAACACAAGCACCACAATTCATCTCACAGGCACTCACACAAGCTCCATCCCCATGCAGACACACCAACATCCACTGCCTCCACTGTGTCCCCCTCCTCCTCCTCGTCTACTTCCCTCTTAGTAGTGTCTCCACTCACACATGCATGCACTACATCCTCATCCACTACCTTCATCACCAGCATGCCTATCACTACACGTCCCTCACTGGCAGTCACCACCCCCACATCCATGCACACGTCCTCTGTGTCCTCTCCCACTGCGTCTGTGACCCCTCTCCCAAAGTACACAAACACAAGAAAACACCCACCCAACAGCCATCCACCTCACAACAGCATCCAGCTCATGTACCTTCACCCAAACACAGCAGACTTACACCTCCCACAACCACTCCCACTTTCTCCACTCCCAAACCTTCACCCACTTCCCGCCCCAATGTCCCTAAGAAGCTTTTCCTAGCCAACATTGAGCTCTTCCCTACCCCTCCCCCCGTCCTTCACCTCGGGCTAGGGTGGCCAGAACCCAGCCCAGCACATCAGCCACCAAGTCCACTTCCGCTCTGGTTTCTGCAGATCTGAGAGGGTCTAAGAAGGCACCTGTCAGCCCAGCCAATGAACTACCAACACCTGCCAAGGCCAAAAGTTTCCGCCACCTGGCAAGGGCAAAAAGGTGACAGCATCCTGCAAGGAGAAGGAGGCACAACCAGCCAGCAAGGCCAAGGCAAAGACTCCAGCTGGCAGAAGCAAGGAGGCACCACCCTCTGCCAAGGGCAGGAAGGGGAACAGAACACCAGCCAGGGCACTTCAGCTGTCCGAGGCTGCAGGGGAAGGGCTGGAGCCTCCCTCCACCACTGGCAGCACCGCCACCTGCACCGCCGCAAGCACTGCCGCAACACCACCACCTGCACCGCCGCAACCAGCACCACTGCCAGCAGCCCCAGTGGGCAGCTGTCAGAGGCTGCAGGGGAAGGGCTGGAGCCTCCCCCCACCACTGGCAGCACCGACACCTGCACCGGCACTGCAACCACTGTACCGCCGTCCCCGCCGGCGGATGGACTGTAGTCCTGCCTCCATGGTGTGTCATGCATCCTGCCCACAGAAAATTGTGTGGGTCTGACACCCAGGTAAGTGACTGTGACCTTGCACTCCCCAGGTGCTGCATCACTGGGCACAAAGGCCCCTCCAGAACCAGTGGAAGAAGGCATCCACTCAACCTGTCCTTGGCAGGATGAAGCATACTGGGCACAACGCCCCCTCCAGAACCAGTGGAAGAAGGCATCCACTTGAGAGACTGTGGCCTTGCATTCCCCAGGACCAAGCAGTGGGCAAACTACCCACTTGAGAGACTGTGGCCTTGCACTCCCCAGGACCAAGCAGTGGGCAAACCACCCACTTGAGAGAATGTGGCTTTGCACTCCCCAGGACCAAGCAGTGGGCATGGAGCCCCCTCCAGGAGTAGTGGAGTTGTACCATCTTCTGGCTGAGGTGTCCCCCCCTTCCCCATCCCCCTGATGTGCCTGTGTGTTTTTGAACTGATGCCCCTGCAGTGTTCTCTCCGTATTGAGGCAGGAGTCAAGTGTGGGCTTGGCCTATGTGTTTTGGCCCAGTGGGCCACGGACATTTTGAGTGGGCATTGTCCAGCCTTTTGTATATATTGTATATATTGTAAATACTGTTTTTGATTTCTGAACATATTTTGAACTATTTCTAATATTACATTCATTTTAATCCATTCCTTTTGTCCTTGCGTTATTCCTGAGGGTTACGGGTGTATATGTAATGTTGTTGCATGTGTTTGTGTGTATGGTGTTGGGGATGAGGGTGTTGCGTGTTGCATGTGTGTCACTCTCTTCCCCCCCGAGTTCTAGGTGCAGTACTCACCGTGGTCGTCGTCGCCAGCGTGGGTGCTCCTGGTGTATGAGCAGATACACCAGCATAGGGAAGACCTGCAGCTTGGGCTCCATGGTGCCCTGGTTCTTCCTTGAGTGTTGAGAGGTGAGTCGTTTCCCTTCAGAACACTGTTACCACTGTGCTTTTGAGTGCGTTGGTACCGCCCCCGAAAAGGTGGCGGATAGGCCTCTTGTAATACAGTGGGCGGAACCTTGTCTTCCGCCTGGCTGTTGGCTGTTACCGCTGCAGTGTTTGTTGCTACTGCCGTGGCGGTCGGAGTGTTAAAGTGGCTGGCTGTGTTGGTGGTTTCCGCCGTGGTCATGATTCCACTTTTTTTTACTGCCGGCCTGTTGGCGCGTTACCGCCACTTTAACACCAACCGCCAGGGTTGTAATGAGATCCTTAATGTGTAATAGTAATTCATAATAACTATGAAGCACTAGCACTTTACCCTTGCTCATTCTCGTTTCTTTTAAGATTGAAAGCAGTATATAAATTTCATTGTACTTCAAAAGCATACCTTTCTCTAACTAGTTTTTCATCTTTTTTTGTAACCCCATGCTGTCGGGTTTTAGGCTGTTTGCACACTCATAAATTGTGTTTCTTGATTAAGGTTGTGTAAAGATTGAAAGCAGTATATACATTTAATTGTACTTCAAAAGCATTCCTTTCTCAAAGGAGTTTTTCATCTTTTTTTGCACCCCATGTTGTCGGGTTTTAGGCTATTTGCACACTGATTAATTGTGTTTCTTGATTAAGGTTGTGTAAAGTTTAAAATGACTCCATGCACTCTGTACTAGCACTTCCTTCTCCTAATTATGTCAGGTTCTATCCACACCTCTTAGCACAATGCACTAGCACTTTGTATATGCTCGTTTTTAATGAAGATTTGTGGTTTTTCTTTCCTTATTGTCATTCGATAATGGTAAATGTAATCACTTTAACCAACCCTGTGATCTGGTTTTAAAAGGTACAATGTAACATGATGGTCATACCAGCTCAATAAAAAAGAAATTATCTCTGAATTAATCAACGTGTGTTGATTTGAACACGTAGAGGACAACAAATAGAATTTGCTTTGGCTTTTTGATTTTTGTGTAGCTTGCAACCTAACTCAGAAGAAACCATGATGTCTAATTCACCAAACAAATGTAAAGTGGCAATTGTCTTGGTCATTTCTATCATTAGTCTACTATTTGTGAGCTTGAATTCTCCCATTAAACATGCTTCCACCATGATTAGGCCTCATTCAGGTCACTAAGATGAACAGAATAGATTTATTAGGAAAATTGTACATAGGGATATTTCAGAACCTAGTCTAACAATGCTTTCTTTAACCTTTAACATTAACATTCAAAGGCCATGCACGCGTATGACTGCTGTATATGTGCATACTTGCCTGCATCTACTGCAGAGAGAGTGCCATATCATCTATTGCATCCTATTTAATCCTAGTCTTTTAGTGTAATTCTTTGTCTTTTTTATCATCAGGTATGTTTTGAATAAAATGTCCCAAATTTTGATTGTCTTTGATGAGGTGCCTATGTAAAAACATTTGAATCCTCATTATATTACTAGATGTTTGGAAAAGGTATAGCCTTTCTTTAGGTCGCAGGGAGATAATAATGTTCCTCTTTTCCAGAAGAAAGGATAACATGTACATTGAGTGGACTAGAGAAAGATTTTATTGAAGAATTGGAAGAGAGAAAGGAAGAAATAGAGTTAAAGGCAAAGCGAGAAACAATATGAAAAGTATGCAAGGAAGGGGAGAAACAAATAATTGCTGGGATACACCCAAGGTTGAGTTGAGATTTGCAACAGCAAAGAAAGCTTTGTTTTATGACGAAAAAAACAAAAGTTTAGGAGCCCGAAGATGATGGGTTGGAGTGAATTTATGAGGAGATTTGAAGTTATGGGAGATCAAGTGTTTGGTGGACAGGTTCCTGTTAGCCCTGGAGTTTGTTATGTGTGTGGGAAGAATGCGTATTTTCAGCTTCCTACAAGTTGGGTAGGTAGCTACTATTTAGTTTTAGTGTTCCCTGATATGTATCATGTACATGACATAGATGATATGGGAGTAGTGTTTCATGGGAGAGCTAATTGTAGTGCTTCACAATTACTTGGGGAAATCTTTTTGCTATGTTTCCTTCTGTAGGAGTAGTTTGGAATGACCTGGAGATTAGAAAACTATCTGTATTGGTTGACTATCTTTCAATAAACACAGACAGTGCACTAACTACTGTTACTACAGAACTTGTGGCAATTAGAGCCATGGTCCTGCAGAACAGGCTTACTTTAGAAATTTTACTCACAAAAGAGAGGAGAGCTTGCACATGTTACAAAGCTCCACTTATGTGCCTGAAGGAGCTGGAAGCAACAGGTACCTGAGAAGCAATAGGGAAGAGATTTCCTGCAGTTGGTAAATGGTTTAGTGACATTGGCAGTAGATATTAGGGACTATATTGACCCCAAATTACCCTTCCTTTCTTAGCAATATGTTTTTTTAACATAAGGTGATGAGATTTACGACTGAATGGAAGGAATGGATCAAAGAGTAAAGGAGGAGAATCGTAACTTAGAGAAATGGGAGAAAACAAAATAGTGTGCTGAAGTTCAAGGACATACAGAATCACTTGTATAATGAATTAAGGAATCTAAAGGTGTCTATACCTAAGCCAACAATTGTCATTTGAAAATCAGTCACAAGGAAACTTATGCATGTATTGCTTGATCACTCTTCGAGTCATGAGAGGTGTAAATAGTGACACTCTGCCAATATTTCATACTTTGCATAACATATACTACTTTTCCCATCACATAAATATATAAGGTTTGATTTTCACAGTGTCACCGTTAATTAATATAGGCCTCCGTTTAAATGATTCACGCTAACATGCAAATGTACTTTTGGCTGTTGTGTTCTTTTTTTCTTTCTCTCATTTCAGGAGCCAAGTGTTTTGGTTTCCGTGAGAATGGTTAAGCTGTATGTGTTCCATAGAGAGTGAATAGTAAACTTCCACACATGTGTCTGGGACGTGCTGACTGTGATGTATCATCTGCCATGAGACATCTCTTGAAGGCAGCACAGCAGAAATCTTCCATTGTGTGATAGCTGGGAAGAGGGGTGAAACCGTATTATCAGGGAACGTTTGATCTTGCTTGCTCTCCTCTTCCTGAGGGGGAGTGTTACATACTGTTGAGTATTACATGATTTATTGGTGCATTGCTAAGCTTGGCAGATTCAGATAACCTTTTTCCATTCTCTTGCGACTACATGCCTTATTTGCTCCTGCTCAAAGAGTTAGACTCATGAGCAATTTTATTCTTGTTTACCTGAATGAATCTTCATTTGTTCCTGCCTTTTAGGAGCTTTACTTGCTGACATCTACTGCTTCACGTCTCTCACAAATTTCTTGATTTTCTTTAGCTTTGCATACTAGGGAATCTTCCCTTCAGGGAAAACTGAATTTGCTTGATTTGCTTATGACAACTTTAAAACTTTCTGTCTTTGTATCTGCTATTTCTGAATCACTTTGAATTATACTGACCAACCTATTTATATGATGATCATTGATGTAGGAATAATTGGAATGATTTGAGTTTCTAACTTAACTAACCTGTTAATAAACTTTCATGGGTTGGCAATCTACCTTTCTGTCATCCTTGTGGGGTCCTTTCTGCTTCACTGCTATTGATGTATTGTTGATTTACTGATGATAAACCTCAGCCCAGGACTAAAGCTCCACCTGCTCAAGTGCAGCTTGTACATGAGTTTGCACCAGTGATCTGCATGATGCAAAACCTTTCCCTGCTACAGTAATCACAATACATTACATATATGAGGCAGTAGTGGCCATTCAGAAAGAAAATACATTTAAGGGTTCAAAATCAGGTAACATGTTGTTACAAGCAGAGACGATGAAGAGGGTGAAAGGCCAGCAGAAAGGCAAATAACATGCAAAATCCATTTGTTCACAGACATCTCGTGAAATATCTTTGTCTGTATTTAGCCACCTACTGAATTTAAACACTTGGGATCATGCAGGAGGCAAGCTGCACTGTCTATCTGGCTCGTTGGAGCTCCAACACGCTGGTGAAGGAGGAATCATCTTTGAAAGAAGAGGCTCCTGGATGTCACGGTCTGACAACATGGCACCCACTTGCATGTAGGACAAAGGGTGCCAGAGTGAGGGAAGAGATCCCTCCTTTGAGCTCTGAGGCCAGTTGACATGCCCTGCCTTTGGATAGGCCTCTGATGTTATGGGCAATGGTGGTGCGTAACCGACCAGGTCCTAGAGGCTAGATTTCTTCACCACTAGGTGAGATTGGGGTGTGGGTGGGGGTGGCCAAGGCATAAGATTTGTCTTAACCCCAGGCTCATGCAACAAGTGGCACAGGCCACTGTTAGAAAGGTTCAGTAAAGGTCAGTTTTATTGGAATGAGTGGGATTAGATTTTAAGGTTTTTAAGAATGGGCTTTCTGTTGAATCCTCTGTTCATGGGCAGGCATGTCAGAGAGGTGTTATTTGGCATACTGAAGGTCAGAGAGGCATTGCTTAGGGCAGTAAGGGAAGTTTAGGTCAGATTGGTCATTTTAGTGAGTTTTCAATTTTATGCTTTCCAGGTTGGTCAAAGCTACAATTACAGGGTGTTCTTAAGTGGGTGGTGGTGTGGTATTGTTAAAGGAGCTTATTCGGATCGATCATGGTGAGGCAGTGCAGAGGGAAATATCCATGCTGTGTGCTGCTGAGAGGGATGACCTCCTGAAGGTTTGGCCTATCAGAGAAGGCAGAAGGCTGGGGTTGTGGTTTTGTCAGTAATGTGTTTGACTCCCAGGGAAAGAGTGTGTGGGAAGGGTATCAGAGCAATTGAGCACCCTAAAATAGGGATGTGGCTAGTGGTGGTTCCGGGTAATTGTCCAGGAACAAACTCACCTGCAGTGAAAAAGTCTTGTGCAAGGATGGGCTGGCGGAGAGATGTCAGCCGAGGGGGTGAAGGCACAACAAACAAGAAAGTCACAGATGAGGCTGGAGCTTTCAGTAGTTGTTGGTGGACCCAGTGGACGGTGATGCATGTGGCATAGGGTGGTATGTATCATTGACAATGCCATCACATTGTCACCTAACTCATGCATGGTGTCTAAAATCAGCAGTGAGAGAAGTGCCTGCAAGTGGGTGAACATACTGACATCATGCAACAGGAGATCATGGGAGTTGTGGTCTTAAGTGAGGAAGTTTCAATTTGTGTGGCACAGGGAACGGTCCATGTCAGTTTTGGGATAGACGAGACAGGCAATAAGGAGTACAGGGCAGATGAGGACTTGCCTGACATTTCTTTGAGAGGTGATAAAAGCAATATAAATTTAAGGGATCAGGCATACTGACGAATAGTGAAAAGAGTGTTGGGCCAGAATTAGGGTGTGCCCATGAACAGTTAAGTGCACCAGTGGCAAGGGGGTTGTAGGAAAGCAGCAAAAGAAAAATAAGGAAGAACAGATATGCAGGGCTGAAGGAGTAGTAATAGGAGGCAAGAACAAAGGAGGGGGTGGGGTCCGGAGCAGGAGAGAGAATGGCAGGGTAGAGAAACAGCTGAAGCAGCTTATGGAGCCCACAGATATGGAGCACCTTCAGGAGCAGCCTAGTTGGAGAACAATAATAAATCCTATTAGAGAAGGCCAGGGTGAGGCTCCAGTCACCAGCTGGGCTGGTCTCAGCTCAAGTATGCAGGCCAGATGAGAAGAAGCAGTTTTTGCAGTCCTAACATCAAGGGAGCAATGCCTGTCTTCCATGGATATTCTGAAGAATGCATCTAAGTGATTGTCATATGAAGGAGGCATGGATGATGGGAAGCAGCCAGGGAAAAGTAAGGCAAGATAGTTCAATGGGGATGTGAAAACTTGGTTCTGGATTATGAGGACTACGGTGATCAGTGGGAAGAGGTGGAGATTAGAGACAGTGTTGAGGCAGTTGAGCAGATTGGAACAGCAAAAGGGCCAGGGTGGGAGGTTAATGGGCAGAGAGGTATTGGTGCTTTTGAGGTGTCAAGTACAGACAAAGGCAAGAAACATACAGCGCAACGGATATAATGAAGATTCCTTTTGTGGTGCAACGGAGTAGTAAGCGATGGGTACAAGGGCTGAGTTCTGCAACAAGATGCAGGAAAATTGTGGTTTTTCTGGGACAAGGGGACTTTTAGAAGGGAAGGTGGAGAAGGTAAATCAGTAGGGCCAGGGATGGTGAGGTTCGGGAAGCCCTGCATTGGAGAAGGCTAAATAAAGGGTGTGGCTGAGCAATTGACAGAATAAGGTCATGGGGAAAGGCAACATTACTAAGAAAGATGGCGAAACGAAGGTACTAAAATAGAGTGTGGAGGAAAAAGATGTCAAGGTGTTTAAGGGGAACAGTAAGTTTATGGTGACTCATAAAGAGAAACATCCATATATGGGGATAAATATGCCATTGAGGGCACATTTCTCGGCAGTTACTAATGAACTGGAAAGGGGAGTTTGGATGGGAGAAATTGTGTTAATGATTGACTGGGCCTGGTCAAGCAACAGCCACAATCCCTTGCAGGGTCAACCACAAAAAGTCACTAAATTAATCTGTGCTTAGCACTAGGTAGCTTGGCACAAAAAGCAGTCAGACTTAACTTACAGGCAGTGCGTAAAGTATTTATGCAACACACAAACAGTAATAAAGTGAAAACACAATAAAAATCCCATACCAGTTTACAGCAAAAACACATTTTATTAAACTATCTGAGGTCAAAAAACAGTAGAACCAGAGTTGGGAATTTTTAAAGTCTAAGGCTCAAAGTAACATCTATAAGGAAAAACCACCAACCACAGACATCCAGTCACCTTTAGCACCACAACCAAGGGTCCAGTAGTACATGGATGACCTCCTGAAGGTTTAAGGACTCACTGGGCCAGGTGCAGGTTCAAGATGATGGGAGCCAATTATGTTCCTGTGGTTCCGCACAGGAAGCTAGCAAACTAGTCCCTGAAGTCACTTCTGGGAGTCCTGGCTGCAGGTGAAGACGCAGGGCTCAACAGCAGGGCTAGCCTCAGAGGGTTCAAGGCAGGCTCCAGGAAGGAAAGCAGTCCCTCCAGGTACAGCAGTAGTCTGGCAGAGTGCACAGGTCACAGCAGCACCCAGTCCTCTGAGAGTCCTTCCACAGGTCTAGTAGTAAACTTAAAAGTTGGTCTGAGAGCCCTATTTTTATACCTTGGTGCCCTGCTCCTAGAAGGTGGGAGAGTTTTCTGGAAAGGTTCTTTGACATTCTTGGAGTTTCCTGACTCCCCTGCTTTGGCTCCAAGCTGGTTGCTGTAACAACACAGGGTTGTTACGCCTATTGTGAGGGAACAGGACACAACCTATTCAGGTGTAGGTGGGGCTGTGCTTAGCTCAACCCTCCCATCATGACATTGCTGGTCCATTGAGGCTCAGCTAATCCTCTATTGTGTGACTGTTTGGCAGGAATTCACAAAGTTTAGAGTTAGCTACAACCCAAGACAGGCTACAGGCACAAAGGGCTAAGGGCAGGAAAATACCACATTTCTAAAAGTGACATTTTCAAAACTGTAATGATAAATCTGACTTTACCATTAAAGAGGGCCCATGAATACAATTCCATAGGTACAAAAGATAAAATATCTACCTCCTTTCATTTAGGAATTACAGCTTATTAAATGTAACAAGGAGGCCCCAATGTTATCCAAATGGAGGTGTAGGCCACAGAGTAGCAAAACGTGAATTTTAGGAGTTTTTCACTACTAATGCATCTAAAATTAAATGTACATATCCTACCTTTTGTTTACACAGCACCCTGCCGTAGGGCTACCTTGGGCCTACCTTAGGGGTGACTGATATGTATTAAAAGGGGAGATTAAGACTTGGGAAGGGGGTTTAAATGTCAAGTTGACATGTCAGTGTAACATTGCATTCAGGCTGCAATGGCAGACCTGGGACACTTTTTAGAGTGCTGCTTTGGTAGGTGGCACAATAAGTGCTGCAGGTGCACTGTTAGTACAAATTATTTATTTGGCTTGAAACCTTAAAAATGTAAAACACAATAAACTGTACAATAGTTAATTAAAATGATCTATTACAGGTTACATTCCCATACAATGTTCTTGGTTCATTCCAGTTCATATTTACCTTACCCTCCTTACATAATTTAATTAATTATTTAAATACAAATTTCATTTTCCTACTATGTTTACAAAGTGCATTGTGCATACTCACTATCCCGCTTATAATTCTGATAAGTCTTTGGTTCTTGTAATTTCCATGGGGGAAAAATTCTAAATAAAGTGACACTGCATTTTTGTTTTGAACCTCATTATAACAAAACAAATGTCCTATATTACAATCAATCAATATAATTTTTAAAACAATTAATTTGTAGACTCTTCATTCATATAAAAAGTGCCATCTTTTGTTCAACTTAACTTCCTACATTTTATGGGACCCTATAAGACCAGTTAAAACCTCTCGTAATCCAATTAAAAATCATCCTAGCGCACACGTTACATTAAAAAATCTCATGTCTACTAGTAACTTAAGCGCTTGATCCCGATTTATATTATTATGGCCCTCATTTGGACCTCGGCGGTCTTTTGGCAAGACCACCAAGGTTACTCCGGGCCAAAGACCGCCAGTGTAGGCGGTCTTCTGCCAACAGTATTATGACTGCTGGCAGCCCTCCATCCTTTTTCAGATGGAGAGCCGCCATACTGGTGGTCGGCGGTGAAGTGGAGGCTGCTCCACCTCCACCACCACGTCATCAGAACACCGCCCACCGAATCACAACCCAGTATTCGGCATGGCGGTGCTCTGGTGACGGGGTGCTGGCGGCTGAGCAGCCCCCATGGATCCCGTTCCCTCCTGGAGGATCACCGGAACAGGTAAGGTGATCGTCCGTTAGGGGAGGAGGGTGGGGGGGTGTTGTGTGTTGTGTGCATGCATGGGGGTGTGCGTGTGTGTAGAGGGGTTGTGTGAGTGCGTGTATCCATGTGGGAGGTGTCTTGTGTGTATGGGAAATGTGACGAATATGTCTGTGTGCATGTGTGCATGTATGTGTGCGTGTATGTGTATGAGTGGTGTGAGCGTGCATGTAGGGGTGTGTGGGGTGTGTGTGTGGTTGATTCTGTGGGGGGTGGGGGTGGGGAGGGGGTCCTTCCACCTCTGGGGGGTGGTAGGGGGTCATGGGTGTTGGGGGAGGACTCAGGGGAGGGGGGTGGGGAGGGGAGACCCCAATCAGTGCCAGGGAACATATTCCCTGGCACTGATAGTGCCTACCGTCATGGACTTCATGGTGGTACAAAACCCCACAAAATCCATGGCGGTATGCGGGGTCCTGATTCCGCCGGCGGTCTAGTGACGGCCGCCGGGCTGGAGACCGAAGTCTCCAGCCCAGCGGTTAGTACCACCCTGGCGGTCGGAGTGTAAAAGTGGCAGTTTGGCATGGCGGTAACCGCCATGGTTGTAATTCCATTTTTTTTCCCGCTGGCCTGTTGCCAGTATTACCGCCACTTTTACACCCACCGCCAGGGTTGTATTGAGGGCCGATATTCCTTAAAAATTGGTTTTAAAAACTTCTACCACTGACAATCCAAAAGTATGTGTTGAGTACTACATTTCTGTTGTAAACCATACGTACAGAGGCCCTGGTCATCCTTGAGAATAGCTTTTGCTTTAGGGTCTCTATACCCTGGGTTTAACCCGATTCTAAACTGTAACACTATTGGGGTCATTACAACCCTGGCGGTCTTTGACCACCAGGGCTGTTTTGGAGGAAGCACCGCCAATAGGCTGGCGGTGCTTCCAGGGGAATTACGACCGAGGCGGAAGCGCCGCAGTCGCACCGCCGGGAAAGGCGGTTTCCCGGCACATTGGTCCCAGTGGTTTAAATCCCCCAGGGCAGCACTGCCCCGGGGATTACGAGTCCCCCTCCCGCCAGCCTTTTCATGGTGGTAAGAACTGCCATGAAAAGGTTGGCGGAAAGGGGAGTCGTGGGGCCCCTGGGTGGGCCCCTGCACTGCCCATGCCAGTGCCAGTGTATGCAGACAGTGAAAAGTGCAACGGTGCAACTGCACCCGTCGCACAGCTGCAACACCGCCGGCTCCATTTGGAGCTGGCTCCCGTGTTGCGGCGGAGATCCCCGCTGGGCCGACGGGTGGAAAGCTGGTTTCCGCCCGCCGGCCCAGCGGGGATCTCATAATAGACCCCGCAGGAGTACGGCCGCATTGGCGGCCGGCTGGCGGTTCAACCTTGGCGGGCTGCCTCTGCCGTCCGCCAAGTTTGTAATGAGGGCCTATGTCCCTTAATCTTGGGCTGGGTAGGGCCTCTATATAGGGGAAACTATCAGGATTCCTCCAGCCACCTACCATAAGCGGGGTGGAGATTTGACCTTCCAGGTACTTCAGATCTACTTCTCTTGCCCTCTCCTTTACCATTGTACGTAGTCTGCTTTGGAATTGGATCTCCGCACCACTGGTTACCAGATAAACCCAAGAGGACGCAATTCTTTTCTAACCGTCCTCTCACTTGTGATGCCCAGTGTACCTCATTTGTTAATATTTCATTTTTACAAATTCATTAATCTTAGAGATTCCCTCATCTCTGAAGCTTAACCAAAATTGCAACGAGGCTTGCAATCGCTGGTAGGTCCATGCCGTCATTTGACATTCAGCTCTTATAGCTTGTATCATGCATGAGGGAGGTAACAATAGCATACACTTTACACATGTGCTTTCTTCTGACTCCCAATTTAATTTTCCAGAGAATGTTAAGACTTCCACCCCATATTGAAATTGGGGATGTACCATAACGTTAAAGGCAGAGACAACCGGCTGAAGAGATGATCCCCCATATTTATGGCTAAACTGTTTCAATCCCCAAACTGATGATAGAGCTCAATTCTTTAGACCTTCAATATGATATTTCCATCTCAGTTCGAGTCAAAACACATGCCTAAATATTGACATTTTTTGACCTTCTCTACTTTTTCTCCTCCCAAAAAGTAGGTAAATACACTCTTCTTTCTCACTATTGACACTATTTTCGTTGTATCCATATTTACTACCATGTTTTTCCTTTGACGATAAGAATTAAACAAACCCAATTTTCTTTGTAGCCCTAGCTCCATCACATCAATTATTACTAGATCGTCTGCATATAGTAAGCAGGAAATATGTACCCCATTCATTTTTGGGCATAGACCTTTAGCCTCCTTCAACAACCCTGGTAAGTCTGACAGAAATATAGTAAATAATAATGGAGCCAGAACACACCCTTGGTGTAAGCCATTCCTTATGGGGATCTTCTTTGAAAGTGAACCACTTGTGTCTAAAATTACTTGGGCCCTGTTTTGTGAATGCAGACCCTGAAGGAGAAATAATAAATCTAAATCAATCCCTAACTGTTTTAACATGTCCCATAGTAATTTCCTATCTACCAAATCAAATGCAGCGCGAAAGTCAACAAAACATCAAAACAGACTTCCTCACATTTCAATTGACTTTTTTGCTAATGACCACAAGCTAAAGCATTGGTCGATTGTCGAGTGGCTTTCTTTAAAACCACCTTGCTCTACTGGTATCAAATAATTTTCCTCTGCCCATGATCTAATTAACCCCAGTAATAACTTTGTGAATACCTTCTCGCCTACGTCCAATAAACTTATTAGGTGATAGTTTTTTGGTTGTGTAGGGTCATCCTTTTTATAAATCGGTCTTCTGATGGCACCCTTCCAATTCTCAAGGAAACAGCCATAATCAAAGATTTTATAAAACATAGCATGAAAGAATTTAGTCCACCAATTGATATTATTTATTTTTATTATTGCTGGAAGATTGTCTGGGCCCACAGATTTGGTTAATTTAAGTGCTGCAATAATTTCTTTTGTAGGTTAAAAGCTGATCTCACGTCCCTACCCATCTTCCTGATAACTCCATATTCTTCCTCTGCATCAGTTCCTTTATATACATGACACAGATGTTTATTCCAGTCCTCTTCTCCAACTAAACACTGCATGGTTCCTGTAGTTTTCCCCTCCCTTATCAACTGCTAAAAACCCCTAATGTTCTGTGTTCTTATCACCTCAGTCATTGCCTCCCAATTCCTATTCATGTATGCCCATTTCCTCTGTCTTATAGTTGTTTTATAAATTTGCTTTGCTTGACAAAGCTTCTCTTTTATATCCCTTATTCCCTTTCTGATTTCTGCACCTTTCGCTTCTGGCTCCTGCGATCCTGGTTAAACCATATATTATTATTATTGGTCTTACATGCTTCTAACTTCGATTTTTCCTCTTGCATTGTTTTTAACTTTAGTTTTAAACAGTCAACCATTAACGCGATTCCCCTGTTATATCCCTTAAATGTATCTTTTGGCTCTTCCTCCATTCTGATGTTTGTATAATTTACTATAAATTTATTAAGTGCTTTTGAACTGCTTTCTGTAATTCGGTTAGTTGTCTTATTAGGGTACTCTACTTGCAATATCAGTGCTTTTTCTTTTTTCTTTTTGGGCTTTATTTGCTGACCAGATTGTTAATCGTAAGGGCCAATGATCACTGCCCTCTATATGCTCAACTCCGAAGTCCAATACTTCTCCAAAATGACAAGTATTTATAAAGGCATAGTCAATAGGGCATGCCTGATTACCGTTTCGAAAGGTCTGTTTTGCCGGGCGATCCGTATTCATACATCCGTTTGTACAAAACATGCCTAGAGATCCTAGAGTTCTTACTGGCGCCAAGTCCCAGGCAGAACATTCTACATTTGTAAAGATGCTATATGGAATTTGTGCAGCTACAAGCAACTCCTTATGCAAATAATCACTGCTATTTGGGTCAAGTCTATGATTAAAATCTCCCAGCATTACAACCAAGTGTCCTGCTTTACCTATGCATATTGCTTCCAAGTCTTCCTAAAACAAACCTGAATAATCATGCGTATTCCCTGGTTGTATATAGACATTAATTATCAGAAGCTGTCTGGACCCTCAAATTATATTGTAAAGATCTACCTGACCTGCCAATAACCAGCGACATTTCGTTTTTACCTCTGTAAGCCTGTTCGCTATTCTAGTTGAGGCCAAAGTTATTAGGCCTCCCTGTCGGGCGGCCAGGACCTCGCTGAGTTGTTCCCCTGAAGAGCCTCATAAAACCATCTACTGGTTCAGGTTTATCGCACAACCAGGTTTCCTGGAAACACATTATATCGCATTTTTCCAACTCTCACTTAAATAAATCTTGTTTTAATTGTATTTTATAGCCTCCTAAATTCCAGGAAACAGTCCGATGGCTATGCGAAGAGATTAGGGCCAGATGTATCAAACTTTTTGCATTCGCAAACGGTGCGAATCGCAAAAATCACCCGTTTGCGAGGGCAAAAATGCCTCTCGTGATAAATGAAAGGCATTCGCAGTGTGAAAATATGGATTAGCTAAATTAGCTAATTTTAGCAAAGATTACATGGTTTTGCGTGTCGCAAACAGTGTATCGCAAATAGCGACATGATTTACCGAATCGCTATTTGCAAGACGCGAACTGCAACAAGGTTTTGCGAAGCAGATAGTTATCTGCAAAATCCTGGCGTAATTTTCGATTCGCTGTTTGCAACACGCAAAACCATGTCGCAATGCAATGCTTCAATCATTCGCAAATTGTGAATATTCTCAGAATGGCCTTTTGCACATGCAATTTACCACGTATTGAAATCAGGTGGTAACCAGGTGCAACCTATATAAAGAGGCCCAGAATGACTCAGCCGCTTTTCCCCAATGGCTGCACTCTACGTGATGGCGAGGCAAATGAGGCTCTTGGCAGGTTTGAGGAGAGGGAGGAGGAGACAGGAGCACATTTTCAGAGTGTACATAACCCTATTTGACCAGACAGAGGAGGAAATCTAAGAGATGTACAGGTTAAGCTCAGCCATGGTACTTGACCTGATAGCAGATCTACGACCCTTACTGCAGCACACCACACAGAGGACCAATAGCATACCTACCCATGTGCAGGTATTCTGCTCCCTCCACCTATTAGCCTCAGGGAGCTATCAAGGGGTCATAGCAGCAGCTGGAGAGGTCTCACAGACTGCCCTCTCATGCCCCTTCAATGCATTTCTGAATGCCATGCTGAGCAAAATACATGAGCACATAAGATTCCCCAACACCCCAGAGGAATTACAACAAACGAAAATCAATTTTTATCAGATTTCACAATTCCCACATGTGGTAGGTGCCATCGATGGGACACATCTAGCAATCTGTCCACTATCGGCCACCGAGTGTGTGTATTGCAACCGTAAGAACCATCATTCCATTAACATACAGGTGATTAGCAATGCCTCTAACATCATTACCGATCTCATGGCAAGATACCCAGGTAGTACACATGACTCGTACATCTTTCGCCACAGCTGGATTCACACAAGACTGCTCGCTGGGTAGTTTGGTGAAGGATACCTACTGGGTAAAGTAATAGTTGACAATGTTGCATTGAAGTTATAGTGACTGCAGATTTCTACAGCACTCATTTTACCCTCTGTTCATTCCTACGCAGTGTGCACCTATATACTGATGCCCTACCTGAACCCTGCAACGCCTCCAGAGAGGAGGCACAATGCTGCACACAGGACAACCCGCAGTGTGGTGGAGCGGACTTTCGGTCTGCTGAAGGGCCGCTTCAGGTGCATCTATAAGAGTGGAGGGACACTACAGTACAGCCCAGAGACAACATGTAATATTGTGGCCACATGTGCAATGTTGCACGACATTGCAACGAGAAGGGGCATACCAGTTGAACCAATGGAGCCAGACTCAGATGAAGATGGTGATCCCGTACCTCCCCATCACCCAGTAGACAGGATCAGTGCAGCAGAAGGCAGGCAAAGACGTGCTGACATCACGCACAACCATTTCTGATGTAAGTAATGATAACACCACTTCAATGTATTTCTGTAGTTAGCAAATTTATTACCTTGACTTCAGGTAACATATATGTCAATAGGACATAGCCATGAACCATAGGCTATCATGTGCGAGTAACAGTGTAACACTATTAGCATCACAGTATAACTGTACAGCTACATGTTACGGTAGTCCCCTGTAGGCCTTAACATTACTTTCTATGTCCAAGCACTCCACTTGAGTGCTCCGTGGCCTCACTGGCACCTCTTGTAGCGGGTTCACAGGCAGTACTGTGTCTGGTGCTGCGACGCCTAAGATCCATCACAAGGGCTGTAAGACTGCTGAGGCTAGAGAACTCCTCACTATTCCCATCATCAAGTTTGCTGTTTGTAGCACTGCATGCCGTCTGCATTGCATCCAGGACACTGGTTATTTGCACCAATCCCTGTGCAACGTCCCAACTGCAGTGTGCCATCTCCAACTGTATGCCCACAGCACGTCGTGAAATCAAGGCAGTTGAGCTAGCAAGAGGATTGACCGATCTGCAGAACCCATCAAACCTTCCCATGAATTGGTGATGGCGTCTACGATGGCTAACACGCTCCTGCTGAATCTCAATGCAGAGGTCCCTAATGACATTTGTTAACTCCTTCGTGTTTTCAGCTGCTGTGTGCTGTCCCTCATTCAGAGACTCCAACTACTTGTTCATTGCGCCCATGTTCTGATTGATTGACACCAACTACCTATGCATTGACCTCATCTGTTTGCATTGCAGGCACTGCACTTCCAGCATGGAAGCTTCAAGGCTGACAAAGATTGATGGGCCCTCTACTTCATCTGTGCACTGTCTGCCTGCATCGTGATGCCTCCTGAGGGGAGCTGAGTGACGCTGCGGCAGGGACTGCTGTGGTTTTGTGGATTTATTCTCTGAGGGTGATGTGGGGACTTCATCCGGCATCTCATCTGAGTCCAGGTTGTACTCTGGGAGAGGTAACACCCTTGTCCTGCGTTTAGTTGTGCAAAACTGAAAGACTCACTTGTGTTGGAGTCAAACTGTGGCTGTGTTTCAACATCCCCCACATTTCCATCTTCTGCTGCAGCAGGGCCCAGGACATCTGCAACGACAATGTGCAGCATGTCATTAATGTATATATAACAAGAAGTTGCACAATAGTAAATACTGTACTCTGACATCTTATCACTGTGACTTGTGTGTGCTGTTTCTCTATCTGGCTGAAGACCAACTTGCTTTTAATGTGGTATTTTGATCTTAGGGTTGTGGACTACCACTCCCATAAGGCATAGTTGTGTTGTATGTAAGATGTGGCATGGACTACTAATCGCAATGCATCTAAGTAACACTTCTTTCCTAGGGGGCATTTGTACATGCACATATGGGAATACACATCATTGGTGGCCTTACCGTTGCTGGTGCTTGGTGTCCCTGAGGTGTCAATGTCAGTGACACCACTGACAGCTTCAGGAAGCAGTGTGGACTCTACCATGTCTTCCAGTGGTGTGGACGGTGTCTGGATGGGTGGTCCTCCTCTGGTGCTCCTTGCCTCCTTTAGCCTGCTGGCTACCCTTTCTTTGGCACGGGAACGCAGGTCATAGCATCTCTTGCGTATCTCCTCCACAGAGCGCTGCGCAACACCCACTGCGCATATTTTGGTCTGGATTTCCTTTTCCTTTTCTCACTTTCAGGTACCTGGAGTGAGTTCTTCCCAAACAGTTTATCATGGTTCTTGAAAACCTCCTCAGCGAGCACCTCCAATTCCTGCTCACTGAATTTGAGCTTGCACTTCCTGTCTCCCTTGTCCTTCACCTTCCCATCATTGGCCATGTTGCAGTTTGGTCCTGGCAGGCTCACAAAGCTGTCTCCCTGGTGCTGGGCTGTGTCTCCCTGCCTGCTCTTGTGGGTGTGGCTCCTGGAAACAGCATGGGCTGACTCACTTCCAGGTTGTGATGTCATCATCCTGTTCCTGTTTGCCATTTTCTCAATTTGAGATTTTCAATTACCGAATCGCTATTGATTCGCGATTCCATACTTGCTAATTGCAAATTGCATTTGTGAATTTTAAGAAATCACAATTACCGACTCACAATTTTTAAACATCCCATTTTGCATTTCTAAAATAGCGATTTCTTTAAATTTGCTATTTAGGAAATGCACACCTGGAGCTTTATACACCTGGCCCTAAATTCCTAGTCCACATCACTCAATCCCCACCCCCTGTAATTATCATGAGAGTTTACAAGGGGATCAAAGGGGTTCCTCAACTTCGGTCATTCTACTCAGTAACTATATTTAAACTTAATCTGTCCTTATTTCCATCCACACACGTTCTTTGGTTTTTATTACGTGCCAAGTTATACTGCACTTGATTTGGGAGCAGACCTGCATGACATCGAAGGACTCTACTATTTCTTTCCTCTACCTCTGGCTCGCTTATTTGCACCAACCTTATACCTGCCTTCAAAAACTCCATCTCTGCTTGCAGTACCAAAGTTTAACGCATTCAGAGTAGAAGAGTGCCTTTGTCACCTCCGCTGCTTCCGGGTTTGAGATAAATCCTATTTGCTATATGTCTTCCAACTCGATCTCACATAGGCTTAGACACAAGGCCATAACTTCTAGAAGGCGCAAATGATTCAAGAGCTTTAGCTTTCTCTGCAGTTTTCTCCCACTCTCCCTTCCCCAGCTCCACTTACTCATACTTCCTTTAGAGCTATCCACCTTCCTCTCTTTCCCAGAGCCCTTTGGTGGAGACAAAACCCTACTCTTCGCCGGGCAAACTGAGTTATCTAATTCTCCACTTCCCCCACTTCTTCCTAATCTAACGTTGTTCTCTCCCTTTAATCCCCTACTTTCCCTTCTTTCTTCTGTTACCATTCTTTGGGTGCCCTTCTTTCTTTTTACTCACTGACTATCTTCTCTGTGAGGTATGCTGGGTACCTTTTGTGGCGAACTCCCTCAGTCTGGGACTGCTGCTTCCCTTGTCCTTGGGTAGTACTTAATTTCTTATCCTGGACTACCTGGACTACCTTCCCCTCACTCTCTGCTGATGTTTTACTCCTAACGTTTGTTTGCTTACTTTGTATACTTCTTTGAGCGTTATGATAAAATCTATAGGGCTCTATCCTTTTCTTCCCCATCCTTGGTTCCTTTTTACCACCAGCATGGGTTGCTTAGAGAAATATACTGACAGCTGATTTGATGTCTTTGTTATATCTTCTACCCCTCCTTCTGTACTTTGTTCTGGTGTACCTGTTTCTTGATCCCTCTTTTCCGATACAGGTCATACCAGTACTGGCATGCTACTATTGATGTATTTCAGCTCCTCCCGATATCCCTTGTAATTGATTTTTATGTACTTTTCCCAAACTATTATTTGCCGTTAGTACCTCTAGAATTGCATGCAGAGTTTTTTTGCATTAGGAACATTACATCTAGTAATGATTCGGCAGGTACAGCAGCGGTCTACCCAAGGGGGAGGACGGAGAGGGTGTATCCTTTTTACTTTCTCCTCCTCCTAGACTTCCTACAAGGCCCTCCCTTTCTTTCTTTCTCTCTGAGGCATAACAGGACGTAGATATTTCTTCCAGCCTTTTGTTATTCCTTACTTGAGGTAGGAAGCATGGGGAAGAGGATTGCCTAGGTTCCAGCGAAACCTTCCCCCCAATAACCTCCTCTGACCGCCCCAAGGATTAAATCCTCTATCTGCAGTAAGTCTGAGGTCTGAAAGTCATTCCTTATTGATCGTTCAATTTCACTCTGATTAGAGTCAAAAGTATTATTTCCCTCTGACACGTGTGACATGTATCGAGGCTTTTTAAAATATTTCCCCACAAATTCTCTAATTGATGCCCCAAGTAGGGTTACTGAAGATCGCCAATGTCTCCATTATCTCTCTGGGTATTCTCTTGTTCCAACGATTGGAGTACTTTCCCTCCTCCTTCTTGACTACTGACTGTTATCCCTGAAGGCTGACACACATTCATAGTTTCCTTTACTTTAGAAACTGTCCTCGATCCCTTTTTTACGCTACATGTACCACATGATCGAGCTTTGTTCGCCGGCATACTGTATACTATATACTATGGGGGTCATTATGACCCTGGCGGAAAGCGGAGAAGCGGCGGTAAGACCACCAAAAGGTTGGCGGTCTTTTTTTTTGTATTATGACCATGGCGGTTATCGCCATGGTCATCCGCCGCTTCTGCGTTCTGCCCGCCGGGCTGGAGACCTGGGTCTCCAGCCCGGTGGCCGTCACAATACTGCAGCCAGTATTTTGACCCGGCTTACCGCCGTGGATTTCCAGCGGTAGGAACCGCCATGAAATCCATGGCGGTAAGCACTATCAGTGCCAGGGAATTCTTTCCTGGCACTGATAGGGGTCACCCCCACCCCACAACCCGACTCCCTCCCCTACACCCCCCACCACCCCTGCCACCCCCCAAAGGTGGCAGGGCCCCCCTCCCCACCCCGACCACCAACATCACAGAACTCACACACACACAACACGCACGCAGGCACCACCAACACACACACGCACACACACCGACATACATGCCTTCATCCACACACTCAGTCAGACACGCACGCCCATATACAGACATACACGCACACATCCATACAGACATCCATACAGACATACACGCACTCATTCCCAAAACACGCAACACACCAGCAAGCATACACGCACTCACACACCCCCTCTACATACACAGACGCACACCCCCATGCACCCACACAACACACAACACCCCACCACCCCCTTCCCCTAACGGACGATCGACTTACCTGTTCCGTCGATTCTCCGGGAGGGGATGGGAGCCAAGGGGACTGCTCTGCCGACACCACACCGCCAACAGAACACCGCCGCGCCGAATCACAGGACGTGATTCGCTGGGTGGTGTTCTGTTTGCGTGGCGGTGGAGGTGAAGCAACCTCCACTTCCCCGCCGCCCGCCAGTATGGCTGTTAGCGGCTCTCCATCCGAAAAAGGACGGAGAGCAGCCAACAGTCATAATACGCAGAGCGGCAAACCGCCACTACTGGCGGTCTTCCGCACGGCGGTCCCTCAGCGGTCTTGTAAAAAGACCACTGAGGTTGTAATGACCACCTATATGTCTACCCTTTACAGCTGGTACACCACGCTCCAAATTCCAGACTGTAAGGGTTCTTTAAGTGTTCTTTTAGTTCTTAGGTAAATGCTGGGGAGGGCAGACCCTGAGAGGACCAAGCCGCACTGGCCTAATACGAGCCGCCTTCGCGCCACCACTGGGAACTGCAGCTCTGAGTTTACCTCCCCTGGTTCAGCTTTAGCTCTATTTTAACTTTCCCAGGTCTCCAAGAACTAGCATAGCCTGCGCTTAATTTGTGCTTTGAATGCAGCACTTATAATAGTGGCATTTATAGTAGCACTTCCAGTGTCCTGGGTCGAGATAACATTTTCAAAGCTCAGAGTCAAATAATCCGCTCACCATAGTCAGTCTGGCTGGCCTTACAGTTTGTAGTTTACAATTATCCTGGGGAGAGTACCTAGGGAGCAACCTGGGGAGTGAAATGGTCCCCCTGGCTGCTGGGGCTGCTAGTCCCTTTATTGTCAAATCCAGTCACAGCCAATCACAGCCAGACCTCTGCCACCTCTGTACCCATCTCTGCTCCTCAACTCCTCAGAATTTGCTGTCCTTTCTGCTTTTACCCCCCCCCACGCTAGCCACTACCTGCCCTACCCAGTTAGACCTCTAATTAGCACTAGGTACCTAGGCGGTAGGCTTGAGGGGGAAGGGGAGGGTGGAGCACAAGCTAGTATGAGGTACTCTGACTTGCCTTTTACTGTCTTACTGTGCCATACTGATCAAAGTGTCTCCAAGTGGCTGCAGGTACAAGCAGGTGCCAGCAGACTTCAAGCAGTCTTCGTAAGTTCTTTTTCCTTTTGTCTTTTCCTTTTTCACTTCTGCGTCTGCAACTATTTTCAAGGCCGGCAATAGCAGGAAATAACCGGCAATGGCAATGCTGGCACGGGCGTGGGCAGCAGTATGCCGCGGTATGCCGCTATACCGCTACCCCAATTGCGGCTCCCAACGGCTCCCGGCTCCCAGCACTTCACCCCCGTCGCTCTCTCCCTGCTTCTCCGTCTCACCTTCTCTAGTATTCCGATACACCTCGTGGTGGCTGGTGGCTGTGGTGGTCCGCGGAGGCCCTTGCAGCGGCCCTGACGGCAGCCCCGGCTGCGTTCCTCACGGCATCTTTGCAGCGGCCCTTCCACTTCCTCTTCCAGCAAGCAGGAGCCCTTCCGGCAAGCAAGCAAGGCACTTGTTGAACTGCGCTCGGTGCCCGCTAGCTGTACTGTGAAGCTGTGCTCTCACTTGACAAGTGCTGCAGGCCCACTGGTGGCATTTAATTTACATGCCTTGTGTATATGGTATACCACTCTACAAAGGACTTATACATAAATTAAAAATGCTGATTAGGTATATGCCAAGCAAACCCTGTTTAGAGGAGAGAGCACAGTGGTAAGCTGCAAACAGTCCTAAAGCCAACAGAAATTAATTCAGCAAAAAGCAGGAGGGGAAAAAAGCAAAAGGTTTGGGGGTGACCATGCAGAGGTAGCCGGGTTTAACAGTGGACATGTACAAAGGATTACATAGTGAAATTCAACCTGAAAATGGGGTCAAAAGGAGGAGTGGGAGCTGAACAGTAAAAACAGAGATATGGGCATCCAACTTCTTAATCTATTCCAGTGCGTATTCCAGTGCATGTATGTGAATGATAAGCAGACAGATCAGTGGCCTTATTTAAGTGTATTGATGTAATCAGTAATGCCCACATTAGATTTGGAGGGCGGTGTAGGTGGCCTGGTAAACGTATGATGAAGAGTCCAGGGCATGTTTGAGTATCAATCCTGATCAGCCATGGTATGAAGGTGATGCAGAATTGTGGCTGCAGTGGATAATGCCAATGTGTCCAACTCCGACTGAATATTTGACAATTGTATTAGGCTTTTCCTGGACACAGTGCCCAGTTCTGGGTGGGCAGATATGGTAGAGAATAGATGGGTATTTCAGGGGTGTATTGGGGTTTCAAGAAGGGGTTGTGCAGAAGTCAGGTTTTCTGTTACAACCATAAATGTTCAAAATGTGAGGAAGGGTCTCACTTACACAATATTTTGAGTAGATGTTGGGCTGAGAGCAGTGTAGAGGAAGACAAAGAAGGGGACAACATTTTCAACCTTGTGCGAAGAGCCTCTACCTGTTAGATTGGATACAACGTTGGGCTGGCCATCCCAGTGCCCTAACAGGGAGCCGGCCAGTAGATTGGAATGGAGGTTATGGGAGGATTATAATTTGTGGTACATTAGCCTGGACACAGAGATGAGCAGCTGGTCTGTGGTTAGTCAAGGAGTCGAAGCTAGTTGTGCAGAGAAGTTACTGAAGGAAGTCCAGGACGGATGTATTACAGATTAGTTTTCTGAATGGCCACAACCAAAGCTGATAGTTTTTACTTTGGGAATGATTCCAAAGAAAGCACAAGGGAAATATCAGTGGCTTCATCATCTAGAATGGCCACATACAGCATTTACTGAATGTTTTTGTTGCCACGGAAGATGCAACAGTTCATTATGCCACTGTTGACAATGCCATCAAGCAAGCAAGAAGATGTGAGGAGAGCACCAAGTTAACAAAGGTTGACGTTAAGTTGCCATGTCAAATTATTCCTGTAAACACTACCGATTTCTCATAGTTGAGTAAGCAACTTGATGGAGCAATATATGACAATGGGGTACTGCCCATGTGCACTGTTTTCATGTTCCTTATCTAAATACTTTAGTGCTTTTTTGCAATGGGCTTTGACTGTTAGGAATGGACTACAATTTAGTAATGCACGCCCTGCGTGATTTTTTGTTTGTGGGCAAGGAAGATGCTGATGGCCACTGGTGCTGGACATTTTTCAGGAGTTGGCAAGGGATACTCTGGGATGAAAGTGTCCAATAAAAATCTACAGCTCCTGCTCCTTTCCCTGTACTGCACTCATTGTTTTTCCTACTGTCTATTACAAACAGACAAGATGTCTATTGTCCACTTGTTATACATGACGTGCATGACATATATTATTCATGTGTCTCTTTGGAGTCAGGATAGAATTGAAAGGCATTTGGAGAACAGCAGAACCATTCGAATCAAAGTAAGACAATTGTCCACTGCAGCTGCTACGGGCTGTAGACTGCAGAGAGTTGTAAAGTAATACCTGATGTGCTAACTAACATGCCTCCATTAATTTAGCAACAAGAATAGAATATTTGTACTCCATAGTGGATGTTGCCGTACTCATTAATGAGAGTTATTTTTCATTTTCTATCCAAAGTGTCTGTGTGTTTGTTTTAGAAAATCCTTTACAAGAAAATAAATCACTCTATATTTTTAATCTGGAGTTATACTGCCTTAATTCCTTTTAGCGCGTCAGTGCTATTACTTGAGTCATGTGAGAGGAAAATCATGTTCCTGTGTCTCCTAATCACATCACAAATTCCAATGGCCCTAGGGGACCAACAATGTACTGCTACTGTACCACTATATAATTTTAATCAAGTGTTTGCACAGAGCATTGTTTACAATTTGTCTTTTTTACTTTTTTTCTTTCTTGATACAGCTACTCCTGTGGGTTCACTACCACCACCGACCCAGCCATACTGCAGCTTGGAGGCCACCTAGGCAGAGTATCAACAGCTGGCAGAAGAGGAGGGTGAGGCACATGCTCCTAACCAGGGCCCCTACAGCCAGCCAACTGCACCTCAATCCTCCAGGCAACATCAACACCAGTGTTGCTGGATGCTGGCAGCCTCCCGTACCCGTACCAACATTGCTGCCCCCCCTCAGACCACCTGTTACATCACAGCATGCTGTGTGAGCAGGCGCACTTAAGCCGTCAAATGGCGCGCCTCTAGGCCAAGCTACAAGAACTGTGGACCCTCCTGGAGAATGCCCTCTTCTGAGTCTTTTTTTATTTTTTGTGTTGGAGAGATTCTTTTTATGTGGCTGGAGAGGCTGGGAATTGGTCAGGGCAATTTCTTTTGGACTTTGTTTTGGACTTTTACTTGGACATTTACTTTTGGACATTGGTTGTGGGATATATTGTTTAGGAAGAGGGGTTGGCCTGTTGTGGGTAGACAGTGTGGGTTTACATTTGTTGTTTGGACTTTGTTTGTTGTGAAGTAAAGGGAAAAATATATTTAATACTTTATGCCTGAAGAGGTTTTTTTGTGTTTTACTTTTACTTTTCAATGATGCCTTTTCGAGCATCTTGTTTTTAAAATTCACTTCTCAAAGTGTATGCCGGTTAGTTACGGTTAGTTATTCATTTGCACTACTATCCGCTATAACTATACTGATCATGGGGGGGTATCCTGCCATTTCCTATATTGCCTACAGCAACCTAGATAAACAATTAGTTCTCTGCAGGAGAAGTTAGTTACTCACTAACTAAACTAGTTCACTTCACTCCATAGTTTTCTTATCTGAATAGATGAAGCAGTGGCTGCTACCTTTCTCAATCTTCCAAACCTTACTGGAGGGTCTCCCAAGGTGCCTTCTTAATGGTGGTGTTAGTGTGCTAACAGGGAAGACATCAAAAGGGAGGTCCAACTCCCCCCTAGGTGTGCTCCAACTGTAGATTAATCAAAAGGGTTATCCATCACATGCAACTAAATAAAAAAAAACACAGAGTTGGAGGGTTATACATTTATATCATAGCTTTAGAAACACTGAGACTAAACTAATACCACCATGAAAGAACAACGAATACCAGATACCATGACAAAAACTAACAATAGTAAATTATTTTGAGCAATGGGGAGCATGAAATTTAATGAAAACTAAAGTTACAAAATCCTCGAGTCAGAAAAGTGCACTCCAAGTCTGGAGTGAACAAGGTTAAGCATTTACGCAGCACAAGGCCTGAATGATGGTGTTGATGAATTATCTTCTTCTACATCAAATATATATGGATTCCTTTTATGCCTGGGTGGGTAAGTGGGGCTGGTGTGGGTTATTGCTCAGGTAATAGAAGTTCCCACAGTGAGTTGGTATTAAATTTAACAACATCCACCCCACCAAGTGTGTGATCCATTTGGTGTCAATTAAGTCACACCTTAATAAATCACACAGTCTGGGGGACGAGGATTAGGGGTTTGATGAATCGATTGGAAAGGGGTTTGGGGAAAGGTATGACAAAGACAAAACTACACAGTACAACAACAATATTCATCAGGGTGATGAGCAGCACTTCATCAACCTGTTGTGGAAGGAAATGAAGGAATGAGTATGACACAGTACAGTTAAATTAATTGCAAACAGTCCTTCAGCCTCAGAGACCCAAGTTAATATTATATATCTAAATAATCTGTCATCTAGGTTTGAAAAATACAAATTATGGAGAAGTGAACCCATCTAGTTCTAATAATTGTTTGTTAAAAAAAAGATACTGCTTTGCCAAGTTGGGCGGTGAATCTGCATTCTTCTCAGAATGTCTGTCACTCTTGAGTGCATGACTAAACTGATTCAGTAGGTAAGCAGGAGTGCTGAGTTTAGCTTTTGTCTTTTGTTTGTACAGGAGAGGAAAAGGCCTGTGGTTTGTAAAACAGAAACTGTATTGTAGAATCAAGGACAAGGACAGAAGAAAGGTACCTTTCATGAAGAGTGTTCCAAGAACCAGGAAAACTCGGAGGCAGAGCAAAAAAAGAGGAGTTTCATGTTTGCCAGCAGTACAGCACATACCCTCAGCAGCATTTCTCAAATCAACGCACCTCTCTCCATTCCACAGAGCTGAATGCTAGGCCTCAGAGTCATCATCATCATGGTTTCTCTTTGAAGTCCATAACTTCCTTCTTCTTGCTGTTGAGGTAGTCTCAACCTGAATCTTTCAATCCTCCACCTGACTCCGACTAACTCCATCCCACTCCTGACCCGAGCGAGATAGACCTGTAGTGCACTGCTGTTGAACAACAAGTAGAGAAACAGAATCAGAGTATTTTGTGTGTATTTCTGTTTGTTAACTAAGGTGATTGGTCTGGTCTCTGAAGAACCACAAAAAAGGAGTGTACCCTGTAGGTATCTTTTTCTATGTTTGAAAGGGGCAATCACTTTCAGGAAAAAATGATCACCCATCCAGCACCAAACATTGCAAATCATCAACATCAAGTTTATTAATTAGTTGAACACCTCCCTCACTGTCTGCCACCACATAAATCATCACTCACAATCACTCAATAATATATCATCACTCATTGGTGCAATAGTTACCTCTTCCAATCCAAGGTCGGAAATAGGTACACTATTGTATCTCCTCTTTGATACAAGCAACACATTGGAATTTGGCAGTCTTGTAAATCAATCATCTTCCGGGGCAGCCCTCAAGGTGATGCAAGAAGGTATAGGCATGAGAGGGAGGTAGATACTGTCTCCAATGTCCTGAAGGGAACAGGAAGGTTTCCTCACTCACTGAAAACTGGTCCAACTCCAACCTGGCCATACATGTGATGAAAAATAGTGGGGCAGCATAAATCAGACACAAATATTTCACTAACTACATCTTTTTTTGCCAAAGAAAGAAGTTTGACGATAAATAATTAAAAAGTACTATGGTGGCATACTGAGTCAGGGAAGTAGAGTTCATCCTCAAACTCAGATGGTTTGCCCAGAAGTTACACAGCTAACACACTTGATTCTGACCAATCATCCTCCTACTCCTCCTGTGCTGTTTCAGGAACAGTGTAATTGGGTGATATGAAATGTTGTTTCATTTTGATCATGGTCAATCTCTCCACGTTTTGATGTGAGAGACTGGTCCTTCTCACTGTTACAACTGCACCAGCTGCACTAAACATACACTCAGCAGACACGCTGACTGCAGGACAAGCCAGATACTTTATTGACAGCTTGCCCAGCACTGGCCATTGGCAGATCTTTCCATACTAATACACCAATGGGTTTTGATTCACACCAACCTCTTTGGGATCATCCAGATACTCCTGGGACATTTTCTCAATGGTGCAGCCACTTACTCGAGCTCACCTCTCACCTCTGTACTAGACTTATGTCCTGCCACTGAAACCAAGCCAATGCAGAGGTTGGCACCAATTTCTCTGTTCTAGTAGTTGTGGTTGTTACTGGTGTTCTTGTTCTTGTTCTTGCTGCTGTGAGAAAAGACTGCCCTCTCTGGAAGCTGAAGGTGGCACCCTGAAACTTCTGCCCACAGAGTGGGACTCTAGTAAGTTCCAGCGTTTCGTCTTGCAGGTCTCCGTCTCACTCAATAATCCACCTCTTGTATTTTGTAACATCCCCTTAAGTAAAATGAATGAAAGTGGGCATCATTTTTTTGTGCCATGGATCAAGTAGTGTGGCACAGATGTACTCTTTGGACAGCATGATGTCATTTTGTAGCCTCTGTCTAACAGACAATCGAAGGATTACAGTCTCTACCAAGGCATCTGCTTCTGCATTTTCATTTAGACCTGCGAGTGTGGACCTTTCAGATACCTTTTTTAACTGGTCCTCTAGCAGATGCAACATGGGGATAGCTTTGCCCATCGTGCTGTCCTCCTTGCTAACTTCCCATGTGAAAACCTCAAAAGGGAGTAGTATTTTTGTCAGGTATTTGCATGGCCCCATTTGTCCACATCTATGGCCATATTTTCCCGATTGCATCCCCTCCTCTTCGAGTGACAAAATCATCGATCTGTCTGCTCAAACAGATGTTGAAACATGTAATAGGTCAAGTTCCAACATGTTGTCACCTCCTGTCTGAGGGCTTTAACTGGTACTCTTTTATTATGCTGAATAATTCTCAACTGCTTCAGGGTTTTAAAAGAGTAACTGAAATGAGTGCCGATTCTTCTGCAGGTGGTCAGTCTGTTACTGACCAAATCTTCTCTTTTCAGAAAGTCCTGCACAACCAAGTTGAATCAATGCAGCAAACACAAGATACTGAAATAGTGACCATCTGCCATGGACTTGACTAGATACCTGCCATTGTCTGTGGCATCAAATCCAATTCTTAGTCCTCTGGATCTCAGCCGTTTCAACACCTTGCATTTAAAGTCTTTCAAGATTTTGCAGCATTTAATCAGTTGTTTGACAACTGGTCCACATGTCTGTCATCAGGTGGATAGTGTGAACAGCACTTTGCAACAAAGCTTGTCCAACCAATTTCAGTACATCATGATGGAGTGCTGAAACAGCAACTCTTCTGTTTCAAAAGCACAAGGGAAACCCAAGTGATGTATAGGAACCAAGGATAGTACTATGTTAAAAGGAACAGTGATCCCTAAACAGTGATATAACAAGCAATATACTGGGGACATCTATAATCCCAGGTTATGTCCAATCAACTGTTCAAATAGCATGTATTAGTAAATACAATTAAAATAGTATTGAAGGGGTGGTTTCCCCCATCAAGCATACTACACAGTTTGTTTTAAAGTTGTCAGATGGCAGTGACACTGAGTTGCTCAAGTGGAAGACATTGGAGGACTGCTGTCACATGTTGTGTGGTCATGTGTGTTTGGACAAACCTTCTGTCTGGCAGTACTGTGGGTGATGTCTCTTCTCTTGTGCATCTAACAGCAAACAAGCAAGAGAAACATTTAGTGAAACATGGCATTGCTACAGCTTGAATTAGTATGCAAAAAGACAATATAGTTTGGTGTGGTTGGTTAATTAAGTTATTAGCCTAAATAATCAACAACAAAATTTCCAACCATTTTAAAGTCAAACCGCGCCACTATGACATTTCATTTCCAATCAGGATAACAACATACAGATATAACTCTTTGCTTTATGTGCATATATTCCAAAGACAAATTGTGGCCTATGGCAAACACACTCACTGGCCAGGCAAAAGAGGCATGGTAACACTGAAGAAACACTACCACTGATGCTAAACATGAAAATTAACTGAGCTGTAAAGTTTTATAAAAACACACATCCTCTTATGGCATGAAATATTACCCCACATATCCACTTTTTGCAGGAAATATGTGAAATACAAATAATAACCCACATTTTTAATTTAATCTACTGCTATCCATGACCTAAATTATGTTTTAAATAAAACAACATGTACCACAGAAACAATTCTTTCATGCACTGATAGCTAGTAATAGGCCTACTGACCGACCCATTGGCATACCAGGCCACATCGTAAAGTAAATGAATATTGCAAGTGTAACAAACAAAGAGAAAAGGTACTGAACTGTGCATCATTTTTCCTTTGTAAAAGGTAAGAAGGCAAATTTAAAAAAATAAATAGGCCCCTACTGAAACTCCAGACCACCCACCACAATTACATTTAAAATTCAAAGAAAAGTGGAAAGAAATACTGGTGCATTCCTTATCTAAAAAATAACACCCTTATACAACAGTGTTTCAACTTTGTTGGTGATATCACCAAAACAAAGGGCCAGATGTACAAAGCGTTTTGCATGGCACAAACTGAGAAATTCGTAGTTTGCGCCATGCAAAACGTGCATTGCGATGCACATTCCCATTTGGCGAGTCGGTACTGACTCGCAAAATGGGAATACGACTCGCAAATAGGAATAGGAGGAGGATCTTAGAAGGTTTTTAAGAAATCGCTATTTCCGATTCGCAATATTGTTACATGGCCAATTGCGACTCGGAAATAGCGATTTCTTAAAAATCGCTATTTGCGATTTGCAAGCCAGTGTTTTCATGCATATGGCCCTAAGAGAGTGATCCATCCACCTCAAAATTCAAGTGAAAAGTGACCTGGAGATGGACAAAGCATTGGGAGGAGCCTGATAGAGAGGAATAGGAAGTTGGAGTCTCTAGTGCACTTCATTCCTGTTGGGAAAAAAAGTTAAAAAAAGCTTCTTGCACTAAGAAACAACTTGAACGGTTCATTGGAGTAGAAAATTCACTCAAAATCATATTTTTGACTAAATTTGTCTGCTTCTCAAGCAGAGAACCTGTTCGAGGTGCAGCTGCTGTTGCTCCCATTTGCCAGCAGCACCATAAAGGTTCCGTCGGGGCTGGAATCTGCTCTAACAGACGCAAAATCTCACACATACTTGCAAGCTGCCTGAGAGTATTGTGGTGCTCACCAGTGCACACCAAAAACAAGTCTTGTGCATGCTAATAGAAAAAGAATTCTGCCATGCACTGCATGGTCAAATTTAGGGAACTCAGATGTTACTCTGCACTACGCTGAGTGCCCGAATTCCGCAAATTCTGTGAGCAGAGTGAATTTTTCCGCACACCCTGAATTTGGAGGTAAAGGGCATCGTTATGGAGGAACATTTTTGCTATGATAACTGCATTTGATTTATTGGGTGTTTTGAGGAAGGCATTGTCTTTATTGGCTGAAAGGTAACACATTTTGGTACACATTTCATATGGATTGGGGTTAGCTACAGAGAGGGTGAGGCTAGGTTTGGAGACTGAGGAGATGCAGTATATAGTGGGAAGTTAGAGCCCACTGTGCTGTAATAGGTGCATAAGGTATGGGGAAAAGAATGCATGTCTGTAGGTAGCGCATTATTCTTTTTTTTTTTCTCTTTTTTTTTCTTGTGGGTAGTGTGGTAGTGTCCTGGGCCCAGGATTTTGATGAGGTCTTTACATGGATTGTAGGACAATACGTTGTGCAGTGGGCAGGAAAATATGCAGGGTCTCATCCCTTTAGGACTTCTGAGCAGAAGGCATGAGGTGCTGTATTGGGGTAAGAGCAGAATGAATTGGGGCAGCTGTTGCCATTACTCACTGAAATGTTTATGGACAGAGGATGCTTAGATTTATTGGTCCATTACTGGGATGAAAAATTACCTTGTCCAGCTGTTGGGCCTTACCTTCATGAAGCATACAAAAGAGGATTTGTTGCACTTGGAGAAGATCTGGGCTGTAACATGCATCATATGGACTACGTTTTTTCTCAGAAGGCAAAAAAGGAAGTATGCCATGGACAAGGCAAAGGGGAAATTAAATATGATCAAAAGGGATTTTTGCATGGATGCAGGGACCAAGGTACTGTTATATGTGAAATTTAAGGAGGAGGATCCCTGTTTATATTGTTTGGATGATGTCCATTCATCATTGCTCAGCAATTCACATTATTGGTTGGAGTTAGAGGAAGTATTGGATTAGGAATTGGTTGAGAGATTATGGTGTTAAATGGGTGTTTGATAATTTGTGAAGTTTATAGCCACTTGCAAAAGGGGATGAGACAACAAAACACCTTTTTAAGTGCTTCCCTGGTTGGCAGCAGCAGGTTTATCCACCCCTAGTTGGGGGGTGGGTGCAGGTGAGGGTCAAGGGCTTTGAACAGGTTAAACTGGTGCTTGCTTTGAGAGGTTTGTGGTTTATGTAGGGAGGAATGGTGATGACATGTAAGAATGAAATACATGTTTTGGGTATGTGAGAGTTTTGGGGACTTTTGGCACTTGGTGGGAAGTTTGAGGGAGGGGGGCAATATTTTTTTGCAATTATCTTGGTGAGGCTGGGTTGAATTGATGTATAGTATGTTTTAATATTAAATTCAGACCTGCCCTAATAAATGTGGTCTTTTACTCTGTTCCTTGGGTCTGTGGTTTATGTGTAGTCTTGCCCAATGTGCAAACAGAGAGAGTGATTGCAAAACCTGGCACATATGATTCAGTGGGGCTGGAGCCTCTGGGGAGTGCACACTGCCCCAAGATTGACTCTGTTTTCCGGGTAGCATAGGGAGTTCCCGTGTTCTCTAGATGGAATGAGCTTGGATCCAGTTACAAGGCATTGAATGGACAAACAGCTGATCTTCATGTGTTATGGCTAAAGTAACAGACCCAGGGTTGCTACCTGAGAATACAGTGGTGGCCTGGTGGTTGTGCCTTGGAAAACAAGATATGAACAGCCACTCCCATTACTCAGATGAAACCCTACAGGCACAGACAGGCTACCATTGGGACACTTTGTGGAAAACTAAGCACCTGGATTCAGTGAGTGTGAATTTGACTTGGACACATTTTGAAAGCTGGTGAAGGAAATATAGCTTCACAGGTTCTGTCCTATGAGTGGCAGTACACACTATGTGCAGTATATACTGTACAGCTTATTCAGTTATGTGACTACTAGAAACCTGGAGGTTGATCTCTATGCTGTTGAGATACTTTAATAGTTATCAAGTGATGACTGAATCCATATGTGAACTGATGTGCCTAATGCCAGAGTCACACAGATCTTCTACCACAGCAATTGAATGAACTCTGCTTCTGTTGGGCTGGGGCGAGTAACTATCATTGGTTGTCTCTTTGGACTGGATACAAAATGGAAATTTTAGCTGTTGCCTGCCCTGGTATGTACTGATCATTAGACCAGTATTGAATTGAGTTAGACTAGCGTGGATCAGTGTTGATGTGTGTAACACTTTCTCTAAGAGGTGGTTGTGTTTGAGGAATTTATCCTTAGAGTCCATTCTGAGACATTACCTGCCCAGATGCAACAAAGTAGAAAATAGCTAAGACATTTCTGGAATCCTCCTGTCACTTGCTTTCCTGATGCCCTGAGCAGTTTCACTAAACCCTGCTTGATAAAAAAGCTGATCATGGTGAAAGACAAATTGAGTTGACCCACACATGCCAGCAAAATTCAACACTCATCTTGTCTGGTGGGAGTGACTCATGAGCTGCCACAAGACCCATTCAGGAAGATGTGAGGTCACAGATGTTACTATACTGACTGATACACTGGAGGCGATTTACAACTCTGGTAACACTCTCAAAAGTTGTCTATGTTTCATTTGAGATTGAAAAAAGTCAATGAGAGGACTATAGCTGTATAAATCTTCTACCTCCAAGAGATCAAAGCCACTTGCGCCATGGTTCTCACCTTCATTAATGGAGAAGAAGTTCAATTGCAAAATTCTTGTCTGCCAGTGGAGGATATTGTACAACACGGATGCAAAAACTGCTTACAAGTCATCTCTGAAAAAGTTTTGCACCTCCATTCGTAGGGCCCCCAATGCTTATATTCCCTCCATATTTGCATCTGCAACTAACAAGTCCCATGAGCTTTTTAAAACTGTTAATTCCTTTCTTTCACTGATCACCTCTGGAACCCCCCCATACCCTCAATCTATTTAAGAGAGGATCTTTCATATTTTTTTTAAAAAGTGCAAAATATATAAGAGCAATTTCCATTGAAGGATTCAAAGCATCGGGTAGAGAAATCCCTCTTTGGCGCTTTACTTACTGCCTTTAGCTACAAAATCCCTGGAAGAATCTGCTGCTGAATTGGGTAAATGTAAATCAGGCTCCCCTGAAGATCAACACCCTGCAGATATTTTAAAATTTGCCTCCACTCTTGTGAACCCCATTTTGAATAAACAGATTAATTGTTCACTGGAACTTGCCTTTGTACTGAGGATTTGGAAACAGACTCTTCTGCTTCTTTTATTAAAAACAATGAATGCTGACCCCAGAGTATTCATTAACTTTAGACTTATCTCACTGCTGCCATTGATTGCTTGAGAAGGTAGTAAATACACAACTCTCCCATTTCTTAGAGACTAACCATATAGTACATGACTCTCAATCTGGACGATTCTGATCAGGATGTAGCACTGAATGAGCGTTACTTGAGGTGACTGAGCTCATTAAGGAAAATCTTAACCAAAACACCTTCACAATGGTGGTTTTCTGTCCTAAGCATGTAAAATGGTTTTGCCTCCTATTCTGCTAAATAGGCTCAGTAGGACTAAGATCCAAGGACAAACCGGCAGGCAGTTTTTACTCCCTTTACACCTCTTCCTCCAAACAATTAGAGTGTGGTGTTCCGCAGAGTTTGACAAAGAGCTCCATCCTTTTCTTTTTTTTAAACTTTTTTTGGAACATTTTTCAATTAACAAGAACATCAGCATCAGTACCACTTGTAATAGGCAATGATGTGGGGCAGACTATTGACAACAAGAGTTCTCTAATGACAACAAGGGGATAAGTCTGTGAGAACAGTATCATAGGGGAGGAATTTGTGCAGCTGCTAGTGAGATAGTGGCTGTGTGGTGACTGAGTAGTAAGTAGGTTATGGCCTGAGAAATTTTGGGCATCTGTGCTTAAACTGGGAGCGGGAGGGTGGTAAGCTGAGACTGAGGTGTGCCATACTCTGGTATAGAAGCATGAGTGTTAGATTGTCCTGGTGTTTTGAGGGGTCAGAAAGGGGATTGGTATCACTGGGCATATGTGAGGAATAAAGGAGGGGCCCATGTATTTGGCGGCAGCAGAGGGGGGTGGGGTGCAGTGTAACCCAATAGTCGGTGACTGCAGTGAGGTAGGACCACTTGCGATGTCACAGGGGAGGGTCGTCGCTGTGGATGATCTGCAAGAAGTGGTCTAGGTCTCCATCCTAGAAGGTGGAAAAGGAGTGCTCATGGAGGCTCTGGGCATCCTCGTAGCCTAGGGCATTCCTTTCAGCTTTCCCCCATTGTTGGACTGCCTCCCACCAGACAGCCACCCCACCGGGGGTCCTGAGGCACTCTCTAGTGCAAAGTAAGAGTTCACTTGGCTAGGAGAAGTGCAAGGCCAGTGAAATGCACCCTCACAGCTGTGCGTTTTTTGCACTTGAAAATACCCAGGACCACAGCTTCCCATGAGTGGACGTCAGGGAGTTCTGTGACCTCTTGGAGGGATTTTAAATGGAGGACCAGTATGTGGCAAGGGACAAACATGAACATAGCACATGTTGCATGCTCGCTGATGATCTTTGACAGCGGGGGCAGCCAAGGAGAGGAGTGGGAAAATAATGATTAAGCTGTTTAGGTGACAGGTGAGTCCTGCGTAGGATTGTGAACTTTAAGATTTTGAAGTATGCTTTGCGAGATACCCACTGGGGAAAGTCCAGTGTTTTTTCTCATTTGGTGTTGTGGAGTGCCCACCCAAGGTCATCAGATGTCTACCTGACACCATGTGTAATAAGGTGTACAGTACCGAATGGGTATGTGGTTCCTCATCAGGCGTATACTAGAGAGTTCTCAATGTGTAGCACAGCTGCTGGTATGTCAAGTATTGACCCCTGGGGAGGGCATGATCATTCACTAGTTGGTCAAAGCAAAGTAGATGTTCTTCTGCAAAGGGATCCCCAACTGTGGACAAGGAGCAGTTGCGCCAGTGTGCTAGATCAGCTAAGAGTAGAAGCCTGGTAAGTGAGAAAGGCTCTGCAATGGGAACGCAGCCATGTCGGGCAAGATGTAGTATGTAAGATAGGAGGCTCTTTTTAGACATTTATGTGAGATTATTAGCTGAAGCGATTGGGGGATTTAGGATGCAGCAGATGGCAAGAGAAAACTCTGGAGAGTGAGTAGGGATAGGAGACCAGATCTATTACATAATTCTTCCAGGTAGCTCCCTGCCACCCAGCTTGAGATCCATTGAATCTAAACAGCCAGGAAGTACAGCTCAAATGAAGGAGTGCTGCGTCCTCCCTCACCCACCGGGAGCTGGAATTTAAGCAATTCAGTGAAGTTTGTGACTCCAGATGAGGTCCCCCAGCATCATATCTAACTCACAGAAGAGTTCTGGGGGAACAACAGGTATGTTGGTGAAATAGTAGAGAAGCTTTGGAAGAACTATCATTTTCGAGGGGGCTATATTCCCTATTGTAGCTAGGGGGTAGAACCATCCAAAATTGCACTTGCTATTTTAGGGCAGTGACAGCTCTTCTCAGATTGCCCTCGAAGATGCTGCCTGGAGAGTGATAGCACGTATCCTGAGGCATCTGATGGTGTCACTCTTCCAGGTCAGCAATGTAAACCCCAGGCACACCTTGTGCAGAGCTAAGTTGAGGGACAGTGGGAATGCACATGATTTACCCCAATTGACCTGAAGGCACAAACCGTTGTAGCTTGGCATGTGTGTGAGTGTGGTCCTAGCTGATGTTGCAGATGTAGAGAAGTAAGTCATTTGCATATAGGGACACTGCTGCATGGGTCACTCCTTCTCCCTCCTGGAGAGCGGCTCCAGTGCTATACCAAAAAGCAGAGGGGAAAGGGGACTTCCTTGTCTAGCAACACGCCCAGGCAGATTCTGGAGGTGGAGATCAGCATAGCGTAGTTTAGTATACCTGCGTAATCCATCACCTATGCCCATGGTGGTCAGTGCCCGAAAGAGATGGTCCCAGTCCTCTGTATCAAAGGCCTTCTCTAGGTCTAATGTTAAAGCTGAGTGAGGGTACAGTGGAGAGGCCTGGTCCTTTATGTGTAAGTTCTGAGATGTGCTTTGTCCAGAGACAAAGCCATTTTGATCAGAGTGTACTAAGGTCAGCAGTACCTAAAATACCTCTCAGCTAAGGCCTTTCCAAGTATCTTGTAGTCCCTACCTAGGATGGCGATTGGCCTATAGGAAGAGGGTCAGGTCTCTGTTGGGTTTCAGTATGGATGCAAAGAGGGATTTCTGCATGGATGGGGACAACTTACCCGTTGGCAGTTACTTCAACCAGCCTGGGTGCCAGTAGCATAGTAAAGTCGTGGTAGTACTCCAGTAAAAGAGTGTCAAGGCCTGGAGTCTTAGCACAGCGAGGGCCCAGATGGGTTGTTTATTGTCAGGAACACCCACATGTTCATCCAGGTCCTTTCTGAGCACTGTCGGGATACGAGGGAGGAGGAGCTGACCCAGGAATGTTTCAACCCACATGTATACACCCACAGTATATCCTGCTGACACCCAGAACAAGCCATGGTGGTTCGTTTATGGGTCAGGCTCCCGAAATCATATTGTGCCCACAAGACTTCTTCTAATTCATGTGAAGAAACAACACAAACTTGGCCGCGCAGTGCACAAACGATTATGTAATTAACTACAATAACCTTCAAATGGCACCATAAAACACACCCAACGCATTTCACCGTACAACTCGCATTTCTGTGGCGGCCATCTTAAAACATGGTATTGTCAAATACATCATGTTGCTTTTATCGTTAGATTGTAATTCTCATAATTATTGCATCCCAGGTCATGTGTACCACATATAATGTTACCAATTGAGTCCATACCATCCCACTCTCCTTCTCTGCCACATTTCTAGCAACCCCTCTGTTCCTTATAGTGACATGCTTAGTTTTAAACAATCTCTGCAATATTATACCTTAACATTACATTGTGCACCAGTGGGTGGACACCTACCGCCACAATACTGTCCCAATCATAGTAAAGATGACTCCCAATTAGAAACCACCCTACTCACACACTGTTCACCTTGCCAGTAGATCACTGCCACACTATGTGCAACTTAAACATGTAAAATCAACATTGCACCCAAGTGGGCCGTCAAACAGCTTATAGTGTCTCTCCCTTCATCAAAATATTCAGATCTCAGTTTGCAAACTGTAAATCAACAGATGATGAAAAGCATAATTATATAAATTATCATAACCAGTACTATTCCATGTTCTGCTGAAAACTGGATGCCAGGAGCTGGCTCTCAGTAGGATCACAGCTTATCGGCTGTTTAATCTTCCACCTATGTCTGTATAAGCAGGTGTGGGTAGAAGAGAGGGAAGAACATAGAGGGGATAGATGAGAAAGATGAGAGAGACAAAAGAGAGTCTAGAAGGGGGTATGCGTGGTAGAGAAAAGACAAAGAGAGAAACAAAATGAATATTAACAATTGCAAAAACACCTGATAGACTTGTTATAAATGTCACAAAATAGTATAATTAGGGAAAATACACAGTACAAATTGAACACAGACATAAAACCAACACAATTAAAAACTTTCCTGAGCCCAGGAAAGACTTCTCTAACAAGAGTCAAAGAAAAGGAGGGAAACAACTATTCAGTATCACATACAAACAGAGTCCGAATGATCCTAACACCCCAAACATAATAATTTCCCCAAGTGCTCCTCCAACTCCTCATCCTTATTCAATTCATGCAGTGTCTTGGTATTAAAGGTTATTATGTAATGGGACTCTAGTCTCCCCAACTGCAGTTCTCTATTACCACCCTGTTTTTAGGGGGTATCCTGGCACTGATGAAAAAACTCAGTTTATGCACATGCCTATTGTGTTCTTGATTAAAGTGTCTCGCAACTGGGTAATGTGTGTCAACATGGGTTATTGCTCTCATGCGTTCAAGTATTCGCCTTCTGGTGGCTTGAATGGTACTGCCAATATACCACATTTTACATGGGCATTTTAAGACATATAGGGGGTTATTCTAACTTTGGAGGAGTGTTAATCCGTCCCAAAAGTGACGGTAAAGTGACGGATATACCACCAGCCGTATTACGAGTTCCATAGGATATAATGGACTCGTAATACGGCTGGTGGTAAATCCGTCACTTTTCCGTCACTTTTGGGACGGATTAACACCTCCTCCAAAGTTAGAATAACCCCCATACTGTGAAATCACTGAAACATGTAAAGTACGAAGTAATGCTTTTGAAGGTGTCAGTGAGAGGTGAGCTTTATTGTGTTATAACAGTACTATTCCTTCATGCTTTACAGTTCCTATAAGGGAAGAAAACATTTTTAAGCTCCTTTTTTGTTTCTGTTCTGATGTTACTTCTGCTTATTTTATCCCTCAATGTCCTTCCTCTTCTAAAAGTAGTGCTAAGGAACTTATCAAGGACTTCACACAGTGCTATCTCACTCTGTAGAATGAACCAATATTTGCCTAAAATATTTCTGACCTCGTGTGCTTTGTCAGAAAAAGTAGTGAGGAATCTATATTTCTTATCTCGTTCCTTGTTGTGTTTTGGGTTCAACAACCCATCCTTTCTTAGTTCCGCCGTTTGTCTGGCTGCTTTGACATATCCTATACTATAACCTCTCTCCAATCTTCTTTGCATCATTTCACATTCCACCTTAAAAGCTTGATCTGTGCTACAATTTCTCCTTGCCCGTAGAAACTCCTCATTCAAGATGTTCTCAATCAACGTCCTAGGGTGGCTACTAGTGGCATGAAGTAAGTGTTACCTGACGTCGGTTTCCTGTACAAACTACTGGTTAGTTTATTATTTTGTACCCTGACCAAAACATCCAAATATTTTACTTTTTCAGGATCTATATGAGCTGTAAGGTGGATGTTGCAGTCATTCATGTTCAATACTTGCACAAAGTTATTGGCATCCCTGGAGTGCCCTTCCAGATAACAGTTTTGTCTATATATCTCAGCCACAAAACCAAGTTGGATTCAAACTCCTGTACCTTTTTTGACATCTGTTCCTCCCACCAACCCATGAACAGGCAGGCAAAACTGGGAGTGAAGCAAGTCCCCATCGTCGTCCCTTGCTTCTGGCGGGACAGATTGTTATCAAACATGGAAAGATTATTTTTGCAACAATATTCGATCACCTGTATAATAATTTCTACATGAAAGAATAATGAAAGGGGACGGGCCCTGAAGAAGTGTTTCACAGCCACTATGCCATCCTCATGCCTAATGCTAGTATATAGGTTTGTCACATCCAGTGTCATCAATAGGAAATCATCTTCCCACACAATGCCTTCAATCCTATTCAGAAAATCCCTACCGTCTTGCACAAAAGACAGGAGTGTTTGTACAAAAGGTCTCAGAAAATAGTCTATATAATGTGAAGTATTCTCCAACAGAGACAACAATAGGTCTCCCATGTGGTCTTATGGGGTCTTTGTGAATTTTAGGTAAAATATAAAGTATAGGGACCCTGGGGTATTCACAATAAAGAAAGTTGTATTCATCCCACTCAAACTGGCCCCTATCTCTCCATTCTATCAATTTCTCATTGTACATAGTATTACACCTTCGTACTTCATTATATTCTGCTGGTTCATAACAGTCGCTGTCATTCAATTGATGGTAAACCTCATCTCTTTGGAGATGACTCCCACGTTACCACCTTTATCAGACTGTCTTATAACAGTCCCAGTATCTTTCTGTACCTCCTTGACAGTTTCTTGCTCAGCTTTAGACAGATTGTCATTCCACCAATGATTCCTTCGAGCTAATTTCTTAAGGTCCTATACCACCAAAGTTTCAAAAGTGTCAATGGCATAGTTCATTTTAGGGTTAAAGGTGGATTTCACCTTAAATCCACTAGGGGAGTTCTGGCTTAAATCTATGCCCAGTCGTACAAATTCAAAAAGGGGTCACCTGTGTAGTTGTTCTCAGTTTCTAATTCTGCCAGACAAAACAGAGTATCTATGTCCCCTTTGGTAAGATTGCTGGTACCCGTTTCATTGGTCCCCTCACGGTTAGCAGTTCCCTTCAAAGGATACCATTTTCTCAGTTTTAGTTTCCTAGTAAATTGGAACAGATCAGTCCTACTCAAGGCAAAGTTAAAGGTATTCGTGCGGCAAAAAGAAAGCCCTAACTGAACCTGAATTTCAATATCACTCAAGGTCCTGTCTGATAAATTTATCACATTAGTATTTTTCTTCATCATACTTGTACCCTCTGACTCCTCATTGTCACTCCCACAGGGTTCACTGAGCTGCTGAGTTCATGCGGTTTCTTCACGTGAATGGGAAGAAGTGAATAGGAAGAAGTCTTGTTGACACGATCTACATATATATATATATATATATATATATATATATATATATACATATATGTAACCTTGTTACCTAGTGGTGGTCGCCACTAGGTGGTTATACTTAGGACCAGGTTTCCATAGGAAAAAAGGTTTATTTTTACTTGTCTATATCTTTAGGGTTGTTTGATGAATCTTCACAACATTTTCTAAAAAAGGTGTGCCAGAGATTCTTGTTGTGCACAGAAAGTTTTGTGGTCAAGTGGGGGACGAGAAAAATAAAATAAAAAATATATATATATCTATATATACACACACACACATTATAAGGTAAAATAAATATATATATATACTGTATATATATATATATATATATATATATATATATATATATATATATATATATATATATATATATATATATATATATATATATATATGTATATTATATATATATACCCCAAACCCCCTTTATTAATTACCCTTACAACTCATTACTCCTACCCATGCCTAAACCATAAAAACACCCTTACCATGCAATACCTTTGCCCTTTACCCACCGCTAAAACGTAGAAATGCATTTACCACCCTATACCCCTACCCATTCCTAAACCCTTAAATACTTTCACCCACCTATACCCTACCCATCCCTAAACCCCTACACAACCCTAAAAATAAAACCTAAAACCTTAAATATGTATGTATATATAAATATGTGCTAGAAACTTCTAAGCGGGACTACATATCCCAGACTGCTTTGTGGCCCCAGGAGGTGGCCATTTTCTTCAGTACCTGCACTGACTTGACCAGACCAACGAGTGCTATAAAGCCCGTGGGGGCACTTTGCAGCGCAGGATACACCAGCAACTTCTAAGAGGGACTAGACATCCCAGACTGTTTGTGGCCCCAGGAGGCAGCCATTTTCCTCAGCACCTGCACCCACTTGACCAGACCAACGAGCGCTATAAAGCGCGTGGGGGCACTTCACAGCACAGGATGCGCGCAGGCCAAGGGTGGGCCCGTCCACACCCGTTGGAGCTCGAAGGAGGCCGGGCTGGGCCACCCCCTAACATCTACTATTATGTAGGCGTTGTAAGAGTTTCTGTATTGTTTTAGCCTCTGGGGACAGTTATATTGTCTTTTTTTATGCTTAAGGGTTCACCCTGTGGTGAAAGCAATTGCAATGGGCAAAAGGAAAGCGAACGAGAGCAGGCTGGGCTGGCACACAGGAAAAAACACAAATGGCAGAAGCATGCAGCAAGCAACCGTGTAATGGATAGGATAGACAAGCTCCTGGTTGATTGTGAGGATATTTTGCCCTCCTCTCTGGATAGAGCCTCTAAAGGTATTCAGAGTAAGTGTTCCCCTGCAAGGTCAAGGGAGAGCCACAGGAGAATCCCAGAGATGTTAAAAAAAATGTGGGGTATAGGCTTTTACTCCTACAGGGCAGGGCGAAGCGAGAAATGCTATTATTCATTTGCCACTGTTACCAGAGAATGCGCCTCCACCTACTGGAAGTGAAGCCCTTCATTGCACCAATCCCTTCAGTCCCCTAAATGATATGTGACATGACAACCCTGACCTCAGTGTATTGATGGGTGGGATAGCAGACACAGGTGCAAAACATACATGCCCAAACCTGCCTAATGCAGAAAAGATGTCAAGGATGAGGTATCTGAGCTTAAATCCATGGTTAAATCTTTAATTGCAATGGTTAGCATCTATAGACACAACAGCCCCCAGGGATCACATCGGTAGCTCCACGCTTAATCCCCCAGGTCTATCAACACTTTCGACCAAATTGCCCTCGAACATAGGTAACAAGTTCTGCAATTGCGCCCCTCCCCCCACTGCTGCCAGTCTGGTGCCCCTTGCTGGTCATCCTAGAGTAGGCGGTGGGATCAAGAACTCTTGCCAGGCTCCCACATACAATAATCTAAATTTTGCTGACAAACCAAGATTTCACCATTAATTGCCTAGACCTATGGAAGGCAATGCCCCAAATCGTATTGGACACCCCATTGCTAACCGGTCTAATTCTAACAACACTGTCCTAATGGTTAACGTCCCCAAATTACACCTACCAGCCGATAGAGAAGGGGGAGAGTCTGTTAGAAACAAGGCGATTCATTGGATCCACCATGTGGGGGGCTGTTACTCTATAATACGTGAGGACATAATCAATGCAGCTAGAAGGCCAGATCTGGACACCTGCCTTGAGACAATTGAGCTGAAACCTAGGGATAGGTGCTTTGTTGATAATCTGGTGGCCTTAGATGCAAGGACAAGAGCACCAGGGTACTCACACATTCAGTTTAAGTGTCCCAACCATCCAGCAGACATTCTTTCTACTCCAGATCTAAATGACTGACTCAGCATACTACCTGATATCCCTGCTGACCAACCACCCCTTCCAAATGACATAACAACCCTTGGTTTGACTGCTTCTCCTACTGCTGACTTTAAAAACATTCCCCCTTTTATTTGCAGATGATGCAGTTCTCATGGCACAAAACCCCCTTGCACTGCAACAGCTACTAACATGCTTTGTGTCCTATATGGAGGAACTGGGGCTACTAGTTAATAAAAGCAAGACATTTGATATGAGCTGTGGGAATGTGTTACTGAAAACTCCCAGCCTCACGATAAGAGATACTAGAATTGATTGCATTGTGTCCTTTTCCTACCTGGGGATCATATTCGATGTAAAAGGGACATGGCGAACAGCAATTAGAACCAGAGGTCTACACTTCCAGAAAACTGTTGCAGACCTGCACAACCTTGCTTGCAATAGGGGTAAGAAACCCCCTAGGGAGATACTAACAGTGTATAAGCCAAATGTATGTCAACAGCCAAGTATGGGGCAGACCATGACTCCCTGCAGCTGAAAGGGAATGCCTTCTTGAAGTACCATCTTTCTCTCCCACGGAGTAGTCCATCACATGTTTGCCTCACCGAGAGATTCTTTAAAGGAGGAGAAGTGAAAAGCCATTGAATGTGAAAGGATTGTTTCTGAAGAGTTGGTGATAATATGAAGAAAGAATATCCCTAGCTGTTTGGGATATAAGGTGGTGTGAAGTTTAACTGAGGAGGACTGCGGCCTTAAGAATTGAAGTATATCAAATTGGTCCACTATCTTTTTAGTCCTGATGAAGACCCGTATGTGAGCCCGGAATTGGCCCGAGAGCCAGAGGGGGTTGAAATGTCGACGATGTTATTTGAGCCTGGATGTGTTTGTTTAGGATAAAAGAAGGAACTTTGAATGGGGATTTACTACTCTTACAAGTGTATTAAAAGATTCAGGGGGTCATTACAACCCTGGCGGACGGTGTTAAAGCTGCGGTAAGACCGCAAACAGGCCGGCGGATAAAAAAAGGGAATAATGACCCTGGCGGTAACCGCCAACAAAGACAGCCACTTTAACACACCGCCCGCCACGGCGGTACAGACAAACAGCGTGGCGGTCACCGCCAACAGACAGGCGGAAGACAATGTACCGCCCACCCTATCACAACAGGCCTATCCGCCACCTTTTCCGGGGCGGATTCTCCGTGGATAAAAACAAGGCGGAAACAGCTTTTGCTATGGGAAAACGCTCACCTGAACACACTCCACGAGGAACAACGACTCCATGGAGCCGGAACTCCAAATCCTACCTGCCCTTGTGACGTAGGCGCAGAACATACCAGTGAGTACTGCATCTACGACACGGGGGAGGGGGGAGGCAAATGTTAGGGGGACACCCACTAAACACCCCCACCCTCGCATATCACAACATACACACCAATGCAGTAAAAAATATCACATGAACAACCCACAATTCCCCCGGAAGAATGCAAAGACAAAGCGAATTGCGGGCAAACATTGTAATGTGCCAATATACATGTCATATAAAAATATACTGAATTCATCTCGAAATCTGTCATAATTATATATACAATACAAGAAGTAGTGCAGATATGTACACAACAATGTCCGTGCACCAACAGTCCTAAAATGCATGGGCGAGGCCCACAATAGATACCTGACCAAAATCCGAGAGAACACTGCCGGGGCATCAGATAGAAACACTACAGGCACCTCAGGGGGAACGGAAGGGGGGGCACCTCAGCCGGATGAATGCAAAGCCAGATCCACGACGGGGCTACATGCCCATTGATGTATCCTGGGGAGTGCAAAGCCACAGTCTCACAAGTCTATACAGTGGGTGGTTTGCCCACTGTACCATCCTGGGGAGTGCAAAGCCACAGTCTCACAAGACTTTACAGTGGGTGTTTTGCCCACTGTACCATCCTGGGGAGTGCAAAGCCACATTATCGCAAGTAGATGCAGTTCTCAACTGGTACTGGGTGGGACTGGTGCCCAGACTGGATGAGTCTCCCCGTGAAATTTCCTGTCCTGTCACTGTCCCAGCTGCACGTGGGATAAGGATGCCTGATGTGGCGGCCTATTCATACCCACGCGGTCTTGGCCTTGTTCAGCGGTGCTTTGCCATGGCGGTCTATGGACTGTTCAGCGGTGCTTTGACATGGCAGTCTTTGCCCTGTTCAGCGGTGCTCTGACATGGCGGTCTATGGACTGTTCAGCGGTGCTCTGACATGGCGGTTTGGATACTGACATTGGTGTGTGACATGACGAACTCCACACTGGACATTGGTGTGTGGCATGACGAACCCCACACTGGACACTGGTGTATGGCATGACGAACTCCACACTGGACATTGGTGTGTGGCATGACGAAGTCCACACTGGACATTGGTGTGTGGCTTGACGTTCCATCATCGCCCAGCGGGGCTGTGGGATCCTGGTCCCTCCTGGGCACTGACTCCGGTGGTGGTCTCCTGACCAGTAATGATACTTGGGCCCTCCTGGGCACTGACTCTGGCGGTGGTCTCCTGACCAGTGACGATACTTGGGCCCTCCTGGGCACTGACTCTGGCGGTGGTCTCCTGACCAGTGACGATACTTGGGCCCTCCTGGGCACTGACTATGGCGGTGGTCTCCTGACCAGTAACGATACGTGGGCCCTCCTGGGCACTGACTCTGGCGGTGGTCTCCTGACCAGTAATGATGGTGCTGGCGGTTGTGTCTGGACCGCCGGAAATGATGGCGCACTTCTCCGCCGTGACACTCACAACAGGCTGGGCAGACTTCCTCGGGACCTTCCCCACCTTCTTTGGAGTTACAGCTGACTCACCAATCGCCTTCGATCCCATTTCAGTTGTTGTCCCACCAGGAGTCTTGACACGGTCCCGTTGTCCACTCTCCAATTTCGGAGCCTATACAGGGGGTGGGCTGCCAGTGTCTTGGCTCCGGGTCCTACTGCCTGCCCTGGTGGAAGGTGCACTCCAAAAACCTGGAACACGCACCACTGGCACTGGAGGCTTTTTGGCTGAGGCGCTACGACGGGACTGATGAACTGGAGGGGGGGGGTGGGGGCAAACAGGTCAATTTGACAGAGGGACAGTTTCTGGCAGACACTGGGATGGGTAGCTGGAGGGGGTCTGGGAGTGGAGGTAGAGGAGGTGGTTGTAGGAGGTGTCACTTTAGCAGTTTTGGGTGCAGGTGCAGGTACTGGAGGCTGTTGTGAGGTGGATGGATGTTGGGTGAATGATTGCCGGCGTTTGGGTACTTTGGGAGGGGGCGTCACAGACACACTGGGAGAGGACACAGGGGACGTGTAAATGGCAGTGGAGGTGGTGAGTGCAGGTGAGCGGCTTGTGGTGCTGGGTGTCCTGGTGCGAGTCCTAGTGCCTGTAGATGTGGTGCATGCAGGTGTGTGTGTAGACGACACTGGAAGGGAGGAGGGAGAAGAGGAGGAGGGGGACACAGTGGAGACAGTCGATGTTGCTGTATGGGTGTGATGCTTGTGTGAGTGCCTGAGGTGTGTGTGGTGCCTATGTTTGCTTGAGCTACTTTTGGGTGTTGACTTGTGTGCCTGCTGTCCTGTAGGTGTGCTTGGGATGGGCTGGGGTACAGGGGATTGGGTCTGGGTGGAAGAAGTTGGAGGGGGGAGGCTGGACACAGGGACAATGGCTGCCATCAGTGCTGAGGCCAGAGATTGCAGGGTTCGCTGAAGGACAGCCTGACCAGAATGAATGCCTTCCAGGAATGCATTACCGTGTTTCAACTCTCGTTCTACACCCTGGATGGCATTCACAATGGTAGACTGCCCAACAGTGAGTGACCTGAGGAGGTCAATGGCCTCCTCACTGAGGGCAGCAGGGGTGACTGGGGCAGGGCCTGAGGTGCCTGGGGCGAAGGTGATGCCCACCCTCCTGGGTGAGCGGGGGACACACGCTGAGGGGCTGCTGGGAGGGCAGTGCTGGTAGGGGAGGTGGCGGCTGTTCCTGTAGAAGTGGGGCGCACAGATGGTGCCGCCACCACAGGGGAGCTCACATCGGCGGACGAGTCCGTGTCGCTGGTTGGTGATCCTGTGGCCGACGTGAAGCTCCCCTCGCCCTCCGTCCCACTGGTGTATTCCGAGTCTGTGGTGTGGCCCTCCATGGCCATGTGGGATGCAGCTCCCTCGTGCTCCGGTGCCACTGTACCTCCGCCTGATGATGCTGATGTACAAAATGACAGGGAGAGCAGGAAAAGGGGGGAAGACAGAAGAAAGAGAGTTTTAGTGCATGGCATACCGCTACCGTTGGCGGACAAGACAGATGCAGCAGCCCCATGCATTACGCCGTGCTCCTGCCCTCTGCACATGCAATTTCTGGGATATGGCCTACATGGCAATGGTAGAAATCTGCGCACATGGATGGCAAAGGGGCACCTATACATCAACTTGCCTCTGTTCTGAGCTGGAGTAGAGTGCCACATGGCCTACATTACGGAGGGGCCTTGCCTACCTAACTCGCCCTGGCCTAGGGACACCCACAGCCCACCTCCCCCACCTAGACACCTTCACTGCACGCAAAGTCCCCAGAATGAAGTTGTACTCACCCCCTTGTGTCTGCTGTGATGTCCTTAAGCGCCCATCCAACTCCGGGTACGCCACCGCCAGGATCCGGAACATCAGGGGGGTCATGGTGCGACGGGCACCCCTCCCACGTTGGGAGGCCATCCCCAGCTGAGCCTCCGCCGTCTTCTTGCTGCAGCGGCGAATGTCCTCCCATCTCTTACGGCAGTGGGTGCCCTGTCTCTGGTGGGCCCCCAGGGTCCGGACCTCCTTGGCGATGGCACGCCAAATGTCCCTCTTCTGGTGGGCGCTGACCTACATGACATGCACAAGGAAAGAAGAACAGTCATTACCTACTGCACCGTCAATGTGAGTGGCCCCCTCCCAACTCTGTCCATGTGGCCCATTCATCCCCATGCATAACTGTTCTATGTACTCTGCCCCCTTCCCTCTTCCACCCAGCCTTCTCCACCCAGCATAGCCCATACAACGTGCTCCCTGTGTACTAACCTGTTGGTCTGGAGGACCGTAGAGTAGCGTGTACTGGGGGAGGACCCCATCCACAAGTTTCTCCAACTGCTGTGCAGTGAAGGCAGGGGCCCTTTCCCCAGATGCAGCAGCCATCGTCGCTTCCAGACCGAGGTCACAGCAACACTGGCAGTGTAGGTCCTCTCCTGTCGAAGGTCAGGTATCTAGTGATTCAACAGATAGAAAATGGTGGTGACGTCCGCGGCGGTGACGTCCGCGGCGGTGACGTTCGGGGCGGGGCGCATCATCACCGCCAGCGCACCTGTTCATTGGCTCCTGAGACCCATAGGGTCCAATGTTAACAAATGCAGCATTGCGCCGCGCTCTACGACCGCCTACCGCGACGGTGTCCAACGCCAGCGCAGTTACCCCACAATTCCATTGTCCCAGTTTAGAGGTCAGGCAGCCGCCATTTCAGGGGACAACATGGCTTTATTTACTACTGCGTCACACATACCGAGGCCTACACTCAAAACATTTCCCGGATGGGTTAATTGTCTGTTGTAGTCTTGTGTGTGACTGTGGGTACATACCTGGAGGAATGGTGACAGTTTCTTCGCTGTTGTCCTTCTTAGGCACCGTCAGTTGGGACATATTGGAAGATGGCGGAATCCGCCGGTGTACCGACCGCTGGTGGACCTGTTGACAATGGAAGAGAGACATTTGATTGTGACCTACCGGTTCGACCGTGCCACAATCCAGGAACTATGTACCCAGTTGGAGCCAGACCTGATGTCACCAATCCGCCATCCGACTGGAATCCCCCCTGACGTGCAGGTGCTGTCAGTGCTCCATTTCCTTGCAAGTGGCTCTTTTCAGACAACAGTGGCCATGGCATCAGGGATGTCCAAGCCTATGTTTTCAAACGTGTTGTCCAGAGTCTTGTCTGCCCTTCTGAAACACGTAAGGAGATACATCATTTTCCCTCAGGTGGAGGATTTGCCTACAGTGAAAGGTGACTTCTATGCCCTTGGACATATCCCCAACGTCATAGGTGCCATTGATGGGACCCATGTAGCTCTGGTCCCCCCCGCAGGAGTGAACAGGTGTACAGGAACAGGAAGAGTTATCATTCTATGAATGTCCAGATGGTCTGTTTGGCAGACCAGTACATCGCGCAGGTAAATGCTATGTTCCCTGGCTCAGTGCATGACGGCTAAATCCTGCGGAATAGCAGCATCCCTGATATGATGGCTCAACTCCAGAGGCACCTAGTATGGCTATTGGGGGACTCTGGTTACCCCAACCTGTCCTGGCTATTGACCCCAGTGAGGAATCCCAGGACCAGGGCAGAGGAACGCTACAATGAGGCCCATGGGTGGACTAGGAGGGTGATCGAACGCACCTTCGGCCTCCTGAAGGCCAGGTTCAGGTGCCTCCATATGACAGGTGGGTCCCTATTCTACTCACCGAAGAAGGTGTGCGACATCATCATCGCCTGCTCCATGACCCATAATTTGGCATTGCGACGCCAGGTGCCTTTTCTGCAGGAGGATGATCCAGATGACGGTGTTGTAGCAGCGGTGGAGCCTGTGGAGCCTGTGGACAGTGATGAGGATGAAGCTGATGAAGAAGAAAACAACAACAGGGAGTCAGTCATACAGCAATATTTTCAGTGAGATACAGGTGAGTACATTTTCAGGTTTAAAATAATATTAACTTTCACACGTCTACCTCTGTCCTGTACCTACATTTCACTCACTATTTGTTAACTGAGTTGTCCCCTTCCATTTCAGTTTCACTAATGTGGTAACCTACGTGTCAACAGCTTGCACCCTTGAAAGGCTTGTGATGTGTGACATTGGTGTGTTGGCCTTCCAATGGGTAACCATTTTTGACACTGTAATTGACAATACAAAGTTCAAAATCATTGACTGACTCAAGTTTTATTAGTGTTTCAAGGGTGTTTATTTAAGTGCATAACAATGAAGGGGGGTTGTGAAATGGGGATGGGTTATGGTGGAAGAATGTCCATGGCAGAGTCCAGTCTATTGGTCTCACAGGTACATTGCACATCTGGCCATTGGAAGTGGAGCTGGGGCAGTTCCGATTTGGACAGGGTAACAAAGTGGTACAGTGGGGGGACAATCAGGGTGGTCTTATTTCCTGGCAGGGGTCTTGCCATCTTGCTCTGTTCTGTTCCTGGATCTCAGGCACCGCTTTCGTGGTGGTTGTCCGTCTGCAGGGGGTGGGGTGCTGGTGTGTTGGTCCTGTGGCGGGGCGTCCTGTCCACTAGCGCCGGCGGAGGTGCTGGGCATTTCATCGTCCTGGCTAGTGTCAGGGGCCCCTTGGAGTGCCACGGTGTCCCTCAAGGTCTTTTGAATGTCCGTCAGCACCCCTACAATGGTGCCCAGGGCGGAGCCGATGGTCCTGAGCTCCTCCCTGAACCCCAAATACTGCTCCTCCTGCAGACGCAGGGTCTCCTGCAACTTGCCCAGTACCCTTGCCATTGTCTCCTGGGAGTGGTGGTATGCTCCCATGATGGAGGATAGGGCCTCGTGGAGAGTAGGTTCCCTTGGCCTGTCCTCCCTCTGTCACACAGCAGCCCTCCCAGTTCCCCTGTGTTCCTGTGCCTCCTTCCCCTGGACCGTGTGCCCTCTACCACTGCCCCCAGGTCCCTGTTGTTGTTGGGGTGTTGGGTTACCCTGGATGCCCTGTAGTGGTGGACACACCGCTGATTGACCTGTCCTGGGTAGGGAGGTTTGGGCCCGCTGGGTGGGTGCTGTGCTGGTGTTCCCAGAGGGTGGAAGGTCGGTGTTGGGCTGTGGCTGGGCAAGGGGAACCGACTGTCCGGAGGCCCATGATGGTCCGGGCTGGTCATCAGGATCCAGTAGGGCAGGGCTGCTGTCGTCACTGTGGGTCTCTTCAGGGGGTGGAATGGTGTTGTCTGGACCCTCTGGTGTGGTGACGTTCCTTTGGGTTCCTGCGGGGGTATGAGTACATGATTATTGCATGTGTGTGTTTCATGGTGTGCAATGGTTGGGTGTGCGTGTACACCAGTGCAGGCATTCCTGTGTGGGGGCTTGTGTGCTGACGGTTGGGGGGTGTTGTGGGTCTGTGCAGTGGGCATGCTTTAGTGATGGGTATCCATGCTTAGTTATGTCATGCATGTCTTGGGGTTGGGATGGGTGGTTGGTGTCATGGGTAGATTAGTGAGGATTTGGGGTGATAGGGGAGGGTGTGATAGTTAAGATTTGACTTTCCAGTGTCCGTTCCTCCAACGACTCCTGCGAGGCCCTCAGGATGCAAGATGGACAAGACTTGCTCCTCCCATGTTGTTAGTTGTGGGGGAGGAGGTGGGGGTCCGCCGCCAGTCCGCTGTACCGCGATGTGGTGCCTGGATACCGTGGAACGCACCTTCCCCCGTAGGTCGTTCCACCTCTTCCTGATGTCCTCCCTATTTCTTGGGTGCTGTCCCACAGCGTTGACCCTGTCGACTATTCTTTGCCATAGCTCCATCTTCCTGGCTATGGATGTGTGCTGTACCTGTGAGCCAAATAGCTGTGGCTCTACCCGGATGATTTCCTCCACCATGACCCTGAGCTCCTCCTCGGAGAAGCGGGGGTGTCTTTGGCGTGACATGGGGTGGTGTGTTTGAGGTGTTGGGTGGTGTATGTGTTGATGAGTGTGGTGAGTGTAGTGGTACGTGGTGTTTTGTGCGTGGGTGTTGTGTGGGTGATGGTGTAGTTTGCCTCTGTGTGATGGGGTTCTCTATTCTGTGCTGTCTCTCTCTGGCCTTCTCTCAGAAATTCTGGTCGTAGAGGTTTGTGTGTGATGTGGGTGTGTGTTTTATATTGTGTTTGGTGTGTGGGAGTGTTGTTTGTATGTGTATCAGGTGTGTGTATTTGTAATTGTCCAATGTGGCGGTGTTTTGTAGAAGTGTGTGTATTTTGAGCGCGGCGGTGTGTACCGCCAATGGAATACCGCTGTTGAAAGACCGCCGCGTGGATTCGTGGGTCGTAATGGCATTGGCGTGCTCCTGTTGGCGTGGAGGTGGAGGATTTGTTTCCGCATGTTTATCGCTGACCTTTGGTGTGGCGGTATTGTGTGGGTGTCTGAATTTCGGCGGATTCCGTGATATGTGTCATAATAGCTATGGCGGAATTCCGCGGCGGTGTGTTGGCAGTCTTCTGCACGGCGGTAAGCGCCTTATACCGCCAATGTTGTAATGACCCCCTCAATGTGTCCAAAGGTTCAACCAACAGGCTTTCCTACAAATTTGTGTTTTTACTTGTTAGGTGGGAGATTGACTTTCTTTTCTTTCTTTTTTGTACACGAGCACTTGCTTTTCTGATAGGGGTATCTGAGTTATATTAATTCATTTTGTATGTAAATAGAGGAAGTTTGTTTAATTATTGCTTTATGATGCTGCATGTATACATGAGTGTTTTTATGTTCGAGTTGGTCCAAGAGTAGGCAATGTAGTCTATTGACAATATTTTCTACCCAGTCCCTATCGGGTTTTCGCAGGGTTACCCTCTGTGGTTCATATTATTTTCCGAATTAGGGGTCCCGCTCATTGCACACCTAGTTAAAAATCAAACGATTTTGCCATTGCACGAGATATGGACTTCGGCGTACACCAAGCTGAACCAAGAGATTATAGGGGACTGTCTTAGGTCCTATCACGTAGGAACAGTTTAATGGTTGGGATACGTAAAAAACTTTATGAGTGACCTAGTCACCCAGATTACCACCACAAACCAGAAACACTACGAGCTGTCAAAAGAAAAAACTTAAAAAAAGACTGGTTGACACATTTAGAAGAATTAAGGGGGTCATTATGATCTCGGTGGGCGGAGATATTATGGCAGTAGTACCGCCAACAGGATGGCGGTACTTAGCCAACCCGCCAATGTACCACTCCGAACGCCTTGGCGGTAGCAGCTACCAAGCTAGAGATAACAATCTCCAGCTCGGCAGTCTCTATTGTGCCGCCGGCGGTATCATGACCTTGCCTACTGCCATGGTTTCCATGGCATTCGTAACGCCATGAAAAACCATGGCGGTAGGACCTATCAGTGACAGGACATTTCTTCCCTGTCACTGAGAGGAGGCCCCCTCCCCCCAACAATCTCCAGACACCCCCACCTCACCTTCATCCACACACCCCCTCCCTTCCAACCTCCCCCATACACACACACACGCAGACACACACTCCCACAGACATACACGCATACATACATGTATGCATCCATTCATTCATGCACACATCCGCAACCACATCCACACTTACATGCAGACATGCATTCACATTTCCATTCATACACGCACTCACACACATGCATACACGCACGCAAACAACACTAAACACACACTTGCATTCACGCACACACTTACAAATACATGCACACACCCCCCCACACACAAACACAACACCCTCCACCCCGTCCCCTGTCAGAAACCTGACTTACCTGTATCTAGGGGGTCTTCCAGCAGGGATCAGGGTGCTACTACCGCCAGCAGCGCCCGACAGCAGAGCACTGCCAGGTGGTATTATTTTTCATAATATGGCTGGCAGCAGTCTACTGGCATGGCGCTGCTGGTGGTAGCAGCGTCACTTTACCACCATCCGCCAGTATGGCCACAGCCGGATTTCCACCCTTCTTGTGGCGGAAATCCGGCTGTGGTCATAATTTGGCGACGGTCTTTTGGCTGCTGTTGCCGCGGCGGTATGCAGTTTTTACCACCATTGTCATAATGAGGGCCTAAGTCTATCTGTTGAACTGCTTAAGGCAATATTTCTTAAAAAACAGTTGATTTTAACCTCACCTGGCATGCAACTATAACTAAAGGAGGTGAGTGATGAACAGCATATATTTGTTTTAACCAGGTTTAGGCTAGATTTTTTCCATCACTTGGTGAGTTTTCCAACCATAACCGACTGGTCGAGGCCCATGGCCAAATGCCCATATTATATGGCTACTGAGCAAAGTACTTTCCATACGATTCTATTTTGTTCATTGTATAATTCGACAAGAAAGATATTTCTGCAGCCATTATTGAGATCCATGGACTTGATACAATGTCAACCAGCTTTTGTGTACCTACAGTCTTTACCAACCATATACCTTTGTCACATCATGTCGAAATGCTTATGGGCCATTCTTAGACATAGGAAATTTTTTAGTAGAAGCTATCAATTTATTCTCAAACAATAAGATCAAAGCAGGTACCATAATGATAGATGCTGAGATAGCCTTTGATTGAGTACAATGGGGACTTCTTTTTGAAATTTTGAACCGGTTTGGCCTTCCCTCAAAGATAGTGCAGCTGTTAGATAACCTCCATGCTAAGGCTCAGGCTAAAGTTATAGTCAACTCACATATGGCAGGAATTCTTTCAGTTAGTCAGGGGACCCAGCAGGGCTGCCCAATACTTCTGGAGCTGTTTGCACTATTTATCGAGCCTTTGGCTCCAGCTCTCAAGAAAGACCCTTTAATTAATGCACCTCACCAGGATGCACCTAAGCTGAAGCTATTTGCTGACAACTTTGTCCTTTATATGGAAGCAGATGAGCAAAATATTTCTAGAACCTTTGCTAAGATTAAAGTTTTCTCCGATTTAGGGGGCAATAGAATTAACCATGTGAAATCGGAAGATCTATTGTTTAACCCTTCAGACTTAATACTTCCAATCCAGACGCGGCCCCAAGTACAAGCTGCAGGTACTATTAGATATCTAGGTATCTTTGTATCTCATGAGTTTTCAGTTCTATATCGACTTAACTATCTGCTACCCCTATTTAAAGCTCAGAATCTTTTACATCAATGGCAGCCGTATCCTCCTACTATTGTCTGCCGCACTGCATTGGTCAAATGATGATCCTTTCACTTTTTCTGTTTGTTTTTTCCAACGTAATGATTAAAATACCTCAGGGATTTTTTACAGATCTTGAGCAGGTGCTGCAATATTTTATTTGGTGCAAGAAAAAGCCTGGACCAAGTTGGACACCCTGTGTTCAAGTATAGAGAATTCACTCTCCCCCAGTTTAAAAAGTATTATTAGGCCACTTTGCTAGATTGGTGAGTTAGAGCAGCAGCCTCACAGAATTGGTCTAATAATGTCTATCTCAAACACATTTTCACTGAAATAGGAATGAATCTCTCCCTGTTCCTTATATCCCTAAGCTCTTGAAAGGTGTCATACTAATTTTCCTTTGTTGTATTTTTTAGATACACCCAGAGATTCTTTTCCCCCAATTTCATCCTGATATTTTATTAAAGGATTTTGAATTGTTAGGTCTTAAAGTAAAAAGGGAGATTATTCGCGACTAGGAGAGAATCTGGATATTTTGGTTCAAAGATTTACTTATGGTTGGAACTGTGAAGTTAACAACAGAATACACTGTTCCAGAGAGGAAGAAGGAGGGAGAAGTCCTAATTCTAGGAGCAAGAAACCTCACACACCCCAATGGGTGCCATGCTTCATCACCGGAATTGCTCCTCGTCAGACTGGCGCTGCAATGTCTGACGGGCACCCCCCGCAGGGGGGCTCTTTGCCGGAGATCTTTACTCGATGATGCCAAGACCCCAAAAGTGAGCTTGGAAAGAGGAGAAAGAGAAAGAGAGTAGCGATAAGGATAAAAATTGGCTCAGGACCCAACACCTAGGGATAACAATTTTATTCAACCATGGAGGGTAAAGGCCAAGACTAAAAATAATCAGGGGAGTGAAATGGTCAAAACACTCTCAACCACATATAAAGGAGAAGGGAACGTATGGAATTACCAGACAGTCCCTACAATAAGGGTCAACATGTTTTGCGTCTTTAATGGTCCGAACGGATCCAGCGACGCTTCTTCAGGACCAGGTGGAAATATACTTCTCCTTCTATTCAACTGAAAAAACTCCTATAAATTACGACTGTCAGTTGTCAATACTCCAGTCACTTACACTTCTTGTGTGTAGCTTGATCGTCCTATTCCTAACTGTCGCCCTGCAATCATAAAGAACACAGGTAACAAACAAAAACATATTGTTGCAAACTAACGGTTTAAAAAATACAGAAGTAAGTGTCGTTTATGGTGAAGAACACACTGTGATGGTGCAGGAGGTGGCACACTAGTGCATATGAGTCTATTAATTAGCTTACCCTCCCATTTAGAGGAACAAGCTTCATGGGACAGCGGCGGACCAATGGCCAGGCGTAAACTTTCTAGTCAATAGATAAACAACAAAAAATGGCTGTTATTCAAGGCCAACTTTGTATAATACCCATAGAATGTAGTAGAATGAAAAAGTACAGTTGTTAAAGGAGTCCATATGTTAAAATAATCTGTCAGTGGGGGGACAAACTTATCTCTTACATCGGAGCTCAGAAGGAATCCAAAACCACATGCCACTAGAATCAGATAATGTAAAATAAATTCAAAACAAGCATAAGGAGGCGTGTAGGGTAAGCCCTATCTGGTGTAAAAGGTTGGTAAAATATACATCAAATTGTCACATACTTATAAATAATACTGCATAAGAGTACAAGACCGCGGTATCATAATCATGTGGTGTTTGAAGCTTATATCAATAGGGTCAAATAGTCATAAGGAGCCGCCTGTCGGTACATGGAACACCACACCTGATAAATGTCAAATCAAACGGGCAGTTGCGGTACAGTGCCCGTCGATAGAAATGACGGGCAAGCAACTGTGAAGTCCTGGACCCAGATTAAATTGGGAAATCCGAAACTTCAGATGCTCTTTTCTTTTCATGTTGGCAGTTTACATTTTTCTCCAAAAAGTTTTGACCCCATTCAATCCACTGGCTTCTTCTTTTAGTCAAGCCTACTTTTATACAGCAGTGGTGGCAAATGATACCAAATATTGCTACAACAATTGAGTATGAGGTTGGTCCTGGCTGCCTTAGATAAGATTGAGCTCTCCACAGGCTGTAGGATTGAGTTAGCTAACTGGAGTCTGTAGGAAAGTACCATCTTGCCTGGCATGTTACCCCCATATTTCACTGTATATATGTTGTTTTAGTTGTATGTGTCACTGGGACCCTGCCAGCCAGGGCCCCAGTGCTCATAAGTGTGCCCTGTATGTGTTACCTGTGTTATGACTAACTGTCTCACTGAGGCTCTGCTATCCAGACCTTCAGTGGTTATGCTCTCTCATTTCTTTCCAAATTGTCACTAACAGGCTAGTGACCAATTTCACCAATTTACATTGGCATACTGGAACACCCTTATAATTCCCTACTTTATGGTACTGAGGTACCCAGGGTATTGGGGTTCCAGGAGACCCCTATGGGCTGCAGCATTTCTTGTGCCACCCATAGGGAGATCTGACAATTCTTACACAGGCCTGCCAGTGCAGCCTGAGTGAAATAACGTACACGTTATTTCACAGCCATTTACCACTGCACTTAAGTAACTTATAAGTCACCTATATGTCTAACCTTTACCTGGTAAAGGTTAGGTGCTAAGTTACTTAGTGTTGGGCACCCTGGCACTAGCCAAGGTGCCCCCACATTGTTCAGGGCAAATTCCCCAGACTTTGTGAGTGCGGGGACACCATTACACGCGTGCACTGTACATATGTCACGACATATGTATAGCGTCACAATGGTAACTCCGAACATGGCCATGTAACATGTCTAAGATCATGGCATTGGGGAGACAATTCCATGATCCCCTGAGTCTCTAGCTCAGACCCGGGTACTGCCAAACTACCTTTCCCGGGGTTTCACTGCAGCTGCTGCTGCTGCCAACCCCTCAGACAGGTTTCTGCCCTCCTGGGGTCCAGCCAGGCTTGGCCCAGGAAGGCAGAACAAAGGACTTCCTCAGAGAGAGGGTGTTACACCCTCTCCCTTTGGAAAAAGGTGTCAGGGCTGGGGAGGAGTAGCCTCCCCCAGCCTCTGGAAATGCTTTGATGGGCACAGATGGTGCCCATCTCTGCATAAGCCAGTCTGCACCGGTTCAGGGATCCCTCAGACCTGCTCTGGCGCAAAACTGGACAAAGGAAAGGGGAGTGACCACTCCCCTGACCTGCACCTCCCCTGGGAGGTGCCCAGAGCTCCTCCAGTGTGCTCCAGACCTCTGCCATCTTGGAAACAGAGGTGCTGCTGGCACACTGGACTGCTCTGAGTGGCCAGTGCCAGCAGGTGACGTCAGAGACACCTTCTGATAGGCTCCTTCAGGTGTTGCTAGCCTATCCTCTCTCCTAGGTAGCCAAACCTCCTTTTCTGGCTATTTAGGGTCTCTGCTTTGGGGAATTCCTTAGATAACGAATGCAAGAGCTCATCAGAGTTCCTCTGCATCTCTCTCTTCACCTTCTGCCAAGGAATCGACTGCTGACTGTGCTGGAAGCCTGCAAAACTGCAACAAAGTAGCAAAGACGACTACTGCGACCTTGTAACGCTGATCCTGCCACCTTCTCGACTGTTTTCCTGGTGGTGCATGCTGTGGGGGTAGTCTGCCTCCTCTCTGCACTAGAAGCTCCGAAGAAATCTCCTGTGGGTCGACGGAATCTTCCCACTGCAACTGCAGGCACCAAAGAACTGCATCACCGGTCCTCTGGGTCTCCTCTCAGCACCACAAGGGAGGTCCCTTGAACTCAGCAACTCTGTCCAAGTGACTCTCACAGTCCAGTGACTCTTCAGTCCAAGTTTGGTGGAGGTAAGTCCTTGCCTCCCCACACTAGACTGCATTGCTGGGAACCACGTGTTTTGCAGCTACTCCGGCTCCTGTGCACTCTTCCAGGATTTCCTTTGTGTACAGCCGAGCCTGGGTCCCCGGCACTTTAACCTGCAGTGCACGACCTCCTGAGTTGTCCTCCGGCGTCGTGGGACCCTCTTTTGTGACTTCGGGTGAGCTCCGGTTCACTCCACTTTGTAGTGCCTGTTCTGGCACTTCTGCATGTGCTGTTTGCTTCTGAGAGGGCTCCTTATCTTGCTGGGCACCCCCTCTGTCCCCTCACGCAATTGGTGACATCCTGGTCCCTCCTGGGCCACAGCAACATCCAAAAACCCTAACCGCAACCCTTTCAGCTAGCAAGGCTTGTTTGCGGTCTTTCTGCACGGAACCACCTCTGCACGACTCTTCACGACGTGGGACATCCATCCTCCAAAGGGAAAATTTCTAGCCCTTGTCGTTCTTGCAGAATCCACAGCTTCTACCATCCAGTGGCAGCTTCTTTGCACCCACAGCTGGCATTTCCTGGGCATCTGCCCACTCCCGACTTGATCGTGACTTTTGGACTTGGTCCCCTTGTTCCACAGGTACTCTCGTCAGGAAATCCAGCATTGTTGCATTGCTGGTGTTGGTCTTCCTTGCAGAATTCCCCTATCACGACTTCTGTGCTCTTTGGGGAACTTAGATGCACTTTGCACCCACTTTTCAGGGTCTTGGGGTGGGCTATTTTTCTAACCCTCACTGTTTTCTTACAGTCCCAGCGACCCTCTACAAGGTCACATAGGTTTAGGGTCCATTCGTGGTTAGCATTCCACTTCTAGAGTATATGGTTTGTGTTGCCCCTATCCCTATGTGCCCCCATTGCATCCTATTGTGACTATACATTGTTTGCACTGTTTTCTATTGCTATTACTGCATATTTTGGTATTGTGTACATATATCTTGTGTATATTTGCTATCCTCATACTGAGGGTACTCACTGAGATACTTTGGCATATTGTCATAAAAATAAAGTACCTTTATTTTTTGTATATCTGTGTATTGTGCATATGACACTAGTGGTATTGTAGGAGCTTCACTCCTCTCCTAGTTCAGCCTAAGCTGCTCTGCTAAGCTACCTTTTCTATCAGCCTAAGCTGCTAGACACCCCTCTACAATAATAAGGGATACCTGGACCTGGTGCAAGGTGTAAGTACCCCTTGGTATCCACTACAAGCCAGGCCAGCCTCCTACATTGGTGGCAGCAGTGGGATAAGTACTTGCAACTACTTACCACTTTGTCATATTGTACTTTTCATAAGAGAAAAATATGCAAAACAAGTTCAGTGTATGTACACCTAACCAAAAAGTTTTGCTTTTCTTCTCTTACTCTTTTGCTAAGTGCTGAAAAGTACCTCTAAAACTTTCAAAAAGTTCTTAAAAAGTTTTTAAAGTTTTTTTCTGTTCCTTAAAAAGTTCTGAAAACTTTTTCTTTCTTTTTCTGTCCCTTAAACCTTTTCTATAATGTCTGGTACAGGCCAAACTGTTGATTTGACCAAACTTGCTTATGATCACCTTAGCTGGAAAGGAGCAAGGAGTCTCTGCATTGAAAGAGGTTTAGGGGTAGGGAAGAATCCCTCTAGAGAACTGTTAGTTAACATGCTCATTGAATAAGATAAGACCTTAGTTGGCACTTCTGTTGAGAGATTAGCTGATGGTTCCCACTCTGATTCTGGGGCACCCCTAGTAAAGGAGTTAGAAGGGAACCTTCCCAGCCTGCCCCCTAGCAAGCCACCTATCATGGCTGGTACTAATGTGACTTCACATCACAGTAAGAGTGTTACTTCTCATCACAGTAGGAGTGTTACTTCTGTAGGCCAGAATGTTAGAGTGCCATCTGTTAGGGACAGGTCTCCCTCTGTTCATTCTCACTATTCTTCTGTGTCAAGGCATGCCTAACCCACCCTCCCTGAAGACAGAATGTTAGAAAGGGAGCTCAATAAATTGAGAGTGGAAGAATCCAGGCTGAAGCTCAAGAAGCAACAGCTGGATTTAGATAGACAAGCATTTGACTTAGAAAAAGAAAGGCAGAGGTTGGGGTTAGGACCCCATGGTGGCAGCAGCAGTATTCCAAATAGTCATCCTGCAAAAGAGCATGATTCTAGGAAGCATGATTCTAGGAAAGGCAGTGGTTGGGGTGAGGATCCCTCACCCCAACAGCCATGGGGTGGCTAAGTGTGTTGTTATGAGCATCGGTTACTTGGTACTGGTGACCAAGTAGGTGTTGTTCAGGGTGGACCAGTTTCTCTATTACCATGGTAACACTGGCACCTGTGTCCCTGTAGGCCTGAACCTCAACACCATTTATTAGGGGTAGTTGCTTGTACTTATCCATGTTAAGGGGACAAGCAACCAAGGTGGCTAAATCAATAGCCCCCTCAGAGACTAACACAGCCTCTGTGGTCTCCCTAATCAGACCAACACCAACTAAATTACCAAAAGTGAGCCCAGCTACTCCCTTGGATTGGCTATTAGTAGGTTTGCTCCCACCACCACTGCTATTACTAGGGGCACTAGGTGTAGCAGCAGGGGTTGTAGTGGTAGGAGGCTTGGTGCTTTTCTTTGGACAACTGGGATCTGTTGTCCAATGGCCTTTTATTTTACATAAATAGCACCATGGTTTCTTTTCTTTGTTTTGATTTAAAGAGGATTTGGACCCACCACCCCCACCAGAGTGTTTTTGTGGGCCTGATGAAGACTCATTTTTAGATTTGTTCCCACCCTTGTCAGATGACTTACCATCCTTCTTCTTGCCATCTTTGTCACCCCCTGTATGAACTTTTCTGTTCACCCTTGTTCTGACCCATTTGTCTGCCTTCTTTCCCAATTCTTGGGAAGAGGTCAGATCAGAGTCTACCAAGTACTGGTGTAACAAATCAGACACACAATTATTAAGTATATGCTCTCTCAGGATTAAGTTATACAGGCTTTCATAGTCAGAAACTTTACTGCCATGTAACCACCCCTCCAAGGCTGACAAGACTTCAGTCATGCGTGGGCGTAATGTGCGCAATGTACGCAAGATGTCCTATAAAACTGCCAATGCTATAACAGCATCTGACTTTGGTGTTGCCTGGAAGTGGGACCTTACTCAGCATCGTGCAGATCCCGAGAATTTGGACCTCTTGACAGATCTGACAAAGGCCTTCACTGAATGGTCAACAAAGTCTACCCAGTCTTGTGAAGACTCTTTTTTGGTTTCTCTGAACTTCATCCTGTACTGTTCAGTGGTTAAGCCATAACCATCTAGGAGCGCATTCTTAAGAACTGTGAAATTATTGGCATCACTTTCTTTTACAGTAAGGAGCCTATCCCTACCCTTTCCACTGAAAGATAGCCATAGGATAGCAGCCCACTGCCTCTGAGGGACCTCCTGTACAACACAGGCCCTCTCAAGTGCAGCAAACCACTTGTTAATGTCATCCCCCTCCTTGTAAGGGGGGACTATCTTGTGCAGATTCCTAGAATCATGCTCTTTTGCAGGATGACTATTTGGAATACTGCTGCTGCCACCATGGGTTTCTAAACCCAATTTCTGACTTTCTCTTTCTATTTCTAAGGACTGCCTATCTAAATCCAGCTTTTGCATCTTGAGCTTCAGCCTGGATTGTTCCACTCTCAATCTATTGAGCTCCCTTTCTAACACTCTGTCATCAGGGTGGGTGGGTAGGGCATGTCTTGAACCAGAGGAATGGTTAGAATGAACAGAAGGAGACCTGGCCCTACCAGATGTCACACTAACATTCTGGCCTACAGAAGTGACACTTCTACTGTGATGAGAAACAACACTATTACTGTGATGTGAATTCACATCAGTACCAGCTATGCTAGGTAGCCTGCTAAGGGGCAGGTTGGAAAGAATCCCTCCAAAATCTTTTGCTAGGGGTGCCCCAGAATCAGAGTGTGAACCATCAGCTAATTTCTCACCAGAAGTGCCAACAAAAGTCTTGTCTTGTTCAACTAGCATGTTAACTAACAGTTCTCTAGAGGGATTCTTCCCTACCCCTAACCGTCTTTCTACACAGAGACTCCTTGCTGCCTTCCAGCTAAGGTGGTCATAAGCAGTCTTGGACAGATCAACAGTTTGGCCTGTGCCAGACATTATAGAAAAGGTTTAAAGGACAGAAAAAGAAAGAGAAAGTTTTCAGAACTTTTTAAAGGACAGAAAAAAACTTTTAAAACTTTTTAAGAACTTTTTGAAAGTTTAGAGGTACTTTTCAGCACTTAATAAAAGAAGTGAGAGGAGAAAAGCAAAACTTTTTGGTTAGGTGTACGTACACTGAACTTGTTTTGTATATTTTTCTCTTATGAAAAGTACAATGACAAAAGTGGTAAGTAGTTGCAAAGTACTTATCCCACCGCTGCACAACCAATGTAGGAGGCTGGACTGGCTTGTAGTGAGTACCAAGGGGTACTTACACCTTGCACCAGGCCCAGGTATCCCTTATTAGTGTAGAGGGGTGTCTAGCAGCTTAGGCTGATAGAAAAGGTAGCTTAGCAGAGCAGCTTAGGCTGAACTAGGAGACGAGTGAAGCTCCTACAGTACCACTAGTGTCATATGCACAATATCATAAGAAAACACAATACACAGATATACTAAAAATAAAGGTACTTTATTTTTATGACAATATGCCAAAAGTATCTCAGTGAGTACCCTCAGTATGAGGATAGCAAATATACACAAGATATATGTACACAATACCAAAATATGCAGTAATAGCAATAGAAAACAGTGCAAACAGTGTATAGTCACAATAGAATGCAATGGGGGCACATAGGGATAGGGGCAACACAAACCATATACTCTAGAAGTGGAATGCGAACCACGAATGGACCCCAAACCTATGTGACCTTGTAGAGGGTCGCTGGGACTGTAAGAAAACAGTGAGGGTTAGAAAAATAGCCCACCCCAAGACCCTGAAAAGTGGGTGCAAAGTTCCCCAAAGAGCACAGAAGTCGTGATAGGGGAATTCTGCAGGAAAGACCAACTCCAGCAATGCAACAACAATGGATTTCCAGACGAGAGTACCTGTGGAACAAGGGTACCAAGTCCAAAAGTCACGATCAAGTCGGGAGTGGGCAGATGCCCAGGAAATGCCAGCTGTGGGTGCAAAGAAGCTGCCACCGGATGGTAGAAGCTGAGGATTCTGCAAGAACGACAAGGGCTGGAAACTTCTCCTTTGGAGGACAGATGTCCCACGTCGTGAAGAGTCGTGCAGAAGTGTTTTCCAGTAGAAAGACCGCAAACAAGCCATGTTAGCTGCAAGGGTCACGGTTAGGGTTTTTGGATGCTGCTGTGGCCCAGGAGGGACCAGGATGTCACCAATTGCGTGAGGAGACAGAGGGGGCGTCCAGCAAGACAAAGAGCCCACTCAGAAGCAAGCAGCACCTGCAGAAGTGCCAGAACAGGCATTACGAAGTGGAGTGAACTGGAGCTCACCCGAAGTTGCACAAGAGGGTCCCACAATGCCGGAGGACAACTCAGGACGTTGTGCAATGCAGGTTAGAGTGCCGGGGACTCAGGCTTGGCTGTGCACAAAGGAAATCCTCGAAGAGTGCACAGGAGCCGGAGTAGCTGTAAAACACGCGATTCCCAGCAATGCAGTCTAGCGTGGGGAGGCAAGGACTTACCTCCACCAAACTTGGACTGAAGAGTCACTGGACTATGGGAGTCACTTGGACAGAGTTGCTGAGTTCAAGGGAACTCGCTCATTGTGCTGAGAGGAGACCCAGAGGACCGGTGATGCAGTTCTTTGGTGCCTGCGGTTGCAGGGGGAAGATTCAGTCGACCCACGGGAGATTTCTTCGGAGCTTCTAGTGCAGAGAGGAGGCAGACTACCCCCACAGCATGCACCACCAGGAAAACAGTCGAGAAGGCGGTAGGATCAGCGTTACAAGGTCGCAGAAGTCGTCTTTGCTACTTTGTTGCAGTTTTGCAGGCTTCCAGCGCGGTCAGCAGTCGATTCCTTGGCAGAAGGTGAAGAGAGAGATGCAGAGGAACTCTGATGAGCTCTTGCATTCGTTATCTAAGGAATTCCCCAAAGCAGAGACCCTAAATAGCCAGAAAAGGAGGTTTGGCTACCTAGGAGAGAGGATAGGCTAACAACACCTGAAGGAGCCTGTCAGAAGGAGTCTCTGACGTCACCTGCTGGCCCTGGCCACTCAGAGCAGTCCAGTGTGCCAGCAGCACCTCTGTTTCCAAGATGGCAGAGGTCTGGAGCACACTGGAGGAGCTCTGGGCACCTCCCAGGGGAGGTGCAGGTCAGGGGAGTGGTCACTCCCCTTTCCTTTGTCCAGTTTAGTGCCAGAGCAGGGCTGAGGGATCCCTGAATCGGTGTAGACTGGCTTCTGCAGAGATGGGCACCATCTGTGCCCATCAAAGCATTTCCAGAGGCTGGGGGAGGCTACTCCTCCCCAGCCCTGACACCTTATTCCAAAGGGAGAGGGTGTAACACCCTCTCTCTGAGGAAGTCCTTTGTTCTGCCTTCCTGGGCCAAGCCTGGCTGGACCCCAGGAGGGCAGAAACCTGTCTGAGGGGTTGGCAGCAGCTGCAGTGAAACCCCGGGAAAGGCAGTTTGGCAGTGCCCGGGTCTGTGCTAGAGACCCGGGGAATCATGGGATTGTCTCCCCAAAACCAGGATGGCATTGGTGGGGCAATTCCATGATCTTAGACATGTTACATGGCCATATTCGGAGTTACCATTGTGAAGCTATACATAGGTGGTGACCTATGTATAGTGCACGCGTGTAATGGTGTCCCCGCACTCACAAAGTCTGGGGAATTGGCCCTGAACAATGTGGGGGCACCTTGGCTAGTGCCAGGGTGCCCACACACTAAGTAACTTAGCACCCAACCTTTACCAGGTAAAGGTTAGACATATAGGTGACTTATAAGTTACTTAAGTGCAGTGTAAAATGGCTGTGAAATAACGTGGACGTTATTTCACTCAGGCTGCAGTGGCAGGCCTGTGTACGAATTGTCAGAGCTCCCTATGGGTGGCAAAAGAAATGCTGCAGCCCATAGGGATCTCCTGGAACCCCAATACCCTGGGTACCTCAGTACCATACACTAGGGAATTATAAGGGTGTTCCAGTATGCCAATGTAAATTGGTAAAATTGGTCACTAGCCTGTTAGTGACAATTTGGAAAGAAATGAGAGAGCATAACCACTGAGGTTCTGATTAGCAGAGCCTCAGTGAGACAGTTAGTCATAACACAGGTAACACATACAGGGCATACTTATGAGCACTGGGGCCCTGGCTGGCAGGGTCCCAGTGACACATACAACTAAAACAATATATATACAGTGAAATATGGGGGTATAGAATGCAGCAGGTGAAAGCAAATGAGGCCTTTCCATGATTCAGGAATATCTGGCCGAGAGACTCAGGGAGGGATTAGAAATTATCCAAATCATTAGGTAGAAGGAACTCGATTTTTAAGATAGTGTGCCATGAGGGTTTAAGTGAAAGAACATATTAGTGCCTTTGTATCATTTGTATATGCGTCTTTTCTAAATATGCTTTAAACTTTATGGATTTGTTTTGATTCTGATAAACTGTTTGTGTTATCAGCCTGTTTTATCCACTTGCTTCAAATGCAAAAATACAAAAATACAAAAAACATTTGCAATTATGCTTTCAAAGATGTCATGAGTGCTGTAATTTGTGGGGTAATTAGTAGTGCGTGGCAAGGGCCTGAGATGTAGTTACATTAGGGGTGCGAGTTAAAGTTACTTGAAATAACTGACTATAACTGTTGAATTTCGCTGGTTTTGTGCGAGTAAATTCAGAACCCACATCTATAACATCCCTGTAACCTTTGGGTTTTTTAAGTGAATTTCTAAGGGTTTTTCAAATCTATTTTCTAACTACAACATCCCTGTAACCTTTGTTTTTTTTCGGTGAATCTCTATGTCTATTTCAACGGAAAGCAATTTTAATTACTGTACATTAATCCAACCACCACTGCTTACAGCCTTTGGCAGGTTGACTGCAGGGCCTGGCCTGCGGTTAGGCCATGCTGACAACCCATATAACCACCAAACCCCATTCTGCACATTGCCTTTGACCATGCACAGCAGAGGTTGGCCACTAGGCCTGGCCTGCAGCCGTGCCCTGCAAACAAACCATATTACCACCCAACCCTGTGCCTTTGACCATGTGGAGTGGGAGGTGGTTGCAGGCCCTGGCATGCGACCAACCCCAATGACCAACCAACCTGAGCCGCCTATGGCCTTAGGCTTGTGGCGGCAGGAGTTGGCCAGAAGGCCTGGGCTGTAGCCAGGCCTTGAGGCCAACTTCCTGAAACCACAGAGAGAGTTTTTTCAACTTTAATTAATGATATAGTTACAATGATATATTTTAGGACAAATTGAAAAGAAAAATGTCAAGTAAAAAGATTGAGATCACCTTTCATTATCTACCTTAAATGTTTGAAGTTGAAAAGAAATTAAATTAGGGAAATGACCAGAGACGCACTAAGACTGAAACCCTCAACCTTCTGTGTGACAGTTACAGACCTTAACCGTTAGTCCATAGATGACTTGTTAGTGTACAACATCCAGGCTTAAGTTTGACATTCAATCCAAAGATTTTTTGGGGGAAAATTACTTGAAAATTGCATCACTAAGAATGTTAAACATTCAAAACGCTAGTAAATAAACAGACACACTGCATGAGATACCAGGTCTTTATCCTTCAACCTATTGAGTGACAGTTCAATAGCTTTACCAGTAGGCCAGAAGTAACATATGCATTTTTTTGTTTTAAAGCTACAGGACTGCGGGGAGAGTCTGAAGGCCACCTAGCCGGAGCAAGCATTGCTTGAAATAGGAGCTCCCTGCTTGTAGGAGTAATGTTTTCATCTGTTTCCCTGCACGTGTATTTGCATGCTGGGAAACAGATGAAAACTTTGCTCTCTGCAAGCAGGAGCTGTTTGACAGCTCCATTTTGCAGAAAGTGGAGTTTGTTAGCAAAAGCAAACAGCTATGTCCCGGGGTGGGAAATCCAGGACATGGAAGGTCCTGCTACACAGCCCCTCCCTCCAATGTGAAGTAGCCCCATGGAGGTGGTGGTGCCCAGGACTGGGGGTCTGTGATGGGCTCCCTTCCTTCTTTAAATTCAGCTCCAGAGAGGTGGTGGGCCCAGGTCTGCAGGGGGGCCACATGGACCCCCTACATTTATTATTACTAAAGCCCTAGCAAGGTGGCAGTCCCCGGGACTGTGGGAGGGGCCATTTGGTCCCCTTGCAATCATTATGATTAAAGTCCTGGGTAGGTGGCGGTCCTGGAGCTGTGGGGGGGGGGGCAAATGCCCCCCATGCATTGTGAATTAAACCCTAGGGAAGTGGCGGTCCACAGAGTCCGCCTGCATAATACTCATAAGCCCCAGGGATGTGGTGGTCCCCGGGGCATACAAATGCTAGGCGGGAAGCACATGTGCCTCCATCCTCTATTTCAATATTCCCCTTGGATATGGCCCACCCAGGTGCTTCATACAAATAAGTGCGGGAGTTTGCACTTGTTTTTTTTTAACATTGTCGCGAAGTTTCAGCATCATGGTTTTTAAAAGCGCTTTTTTAGTACTGGCGGCGTCCCTCTGGGACCCAGCACCAGAGCTAAGGGTCAGGGTGACCCTACCCTGGCCCCTTTTCTTTTTTTCATATTTTTGTGTGGGACTTGGCTGAAGCCGAGTCCCAAGATGGCTGGCAACACTTCCTGGTTGAAGTGTTAGCAGCCGATCAGAGCTCTCCAGATCTATCCATGAGCTTGTCATTATTGGCATGGTTATTGCGACCTCAAATATCCAAATTTGGATTTTCTTTAATTTCTCCTAAACTACTGAATCGATTTACAACAAATGAGAAAAAGGCTCATCTGCAGACCAACAGCTACCTTTCAGCCAACTTTGGTGTAATTCCATTCAGCAGCATGGAATGTAGGCGTATCTTAAAGAGTCTATGGGAGTTAACATGGGAAACACACTTTTTTTACCCCTGGCTTTTTTCTCAGCCCCCACTTGACCACAAAACTTTCTGTGCACAACAAGAATCACTGGCACATCTTTTTTAGAAAATTTTGTGAAGATTCATCAAACAACCCTAAAGATATAGACAAGTCAAAATAAACCTTTTTTCTATGGAAACCTGGTCTTAAGTATAACCACCTAGTTGCGACCACCACTAGGTAACAAGATTACATATATATATATATATATATATATATATATATATATATATATATATACAAACAAAGAGACATTTAGACTTACCTTAAGTGCATTGTAAAGGCATATGCCTGGTAGTAAAACTTGTGTGGTAAAAAATACATGGTAAAGGCACTGTGCGGTAAAATCCACACTAAAGGCTGTTTCCCAAGGGGCGATGTTCTGTGAACCTTAAAGAGTGGGGAGAGCCCTGGCCAGGTTCAGTTGCTTTTTCACTGCTCCCTTGCATGTGGGTAGGGGGAGCCCCACTCAAGTGCATTTGGGAGTTCAGTGTGAGGCCAGTTAATCCAGTCCGAGGCATCTTTAGGGACTGTGAAGAAAAGGGATTTTGTCACTCAGCAACAATCTTGAGGTGGACAGGGAACAACAAGGAGTATTGAATGTTTAGTTTATGAAGTTACTTCTTTGCATTCAAGAACAATGCTTGTTAATGCCGAATTGCTGGGATGTAGTGAGTATGCAGCATGACGGACTAGTTTTCAATCTTCAGTGGCCCGGCCTGCCTTGCCACACATAGTATAGAGTATAGAGTGGAGGAGTTTGGCAAGCATGGGGCATGAAGGCATTCCCACGACCAGAGGTCTTCCCAGAACCTGATGGGCTCTCTCCAGTGAGAATAACTGAGTGAAGTCAGAGGTAGGGACGAAAGAGTGAAAATATTTTTTTGAGGAACGCCAGGGGATCTCAGCCCTCTAGTTCTTCTGGGAGGCCAATGATATGTATGTTGCTCCTGCGGGAGAGACCCTCAGCATCTTCCGTCTGCTCTTTAAGTGTCACCTCTCAACTCTGAAAAACTGCGAGTGAGCGTTGTATGTGGATACCTGGGGTTGTAGTGTCAAGAGCTCCTTCTCCCTGTCCAACACTCTGTCAGAGAGGTTGCAATGGTCGTTCCTCAGAAAGCCCAGTTCAGCCACCACAGAGCCTATCTTTGATTCTATAGAGATTCAGGAGTGTTCAATGGCTGCTAGGACTTTATCAAGTTTGTCATCTGTTGGCAGCAGGCTCCCTACCCGGTTTTCAGGGAAAGGACTTTCCTGCATGGTTGTTCATGGATTGTTCATGGATTGGCTGTGGTAGGCTTGGCGTGGGTTTAGTGGATCTCAGGCGGCCCATGGTGTCCAGTAGAGTAGTGTGGTAAGGCCATAGAGAAGAGGCACAGCAGTGCCCATGGGGATATGGATAAGCAGTGATGCAGTATAAGGTAGGGCCTGTCCTAGTGGGAAAGTCTTTGTTTATTACTGATGATATCCTCACCAGCGTCCTGGCTGGGGAAAGACCAGCAGTCATCAGACAGTTAGGCTCCTGGATGGTGGCAAGAAGGGACTGTGATATGCCAGGTGTCTGTTCGGCACCCCAGGACCCCCAGGGAGGCTTGCATCAAGAGTAGAGTCAAATGGGGGGAGGTGGTAGGCTCCAGCTTATCTGCTTGGCCCTCCCAGCACTGGCAGCACAAGTTGCAGTAGACTTTCACCCTCCAGACATAGTCAGATGATGGAGCCAGTGAAGGGCTCTCACCCCCTCTTCAAGTCTTCTCCCCAGCCACCCTCTAGTAGCAGGGCAAGCCTCTCTGCCTCCTATGTGGTTGCATCAGGGGTCACCCCAGGACCCCAGTTTCCTAGCAAAGTAGCAGAGTTAGTGGGCGGCCACTAGGCTAATCACTTGGCCATTCCAACCCCAAGCATCGAAGGGCAAGCGAAGGTGTATATTTGCTGTCATTTCCCATCCCTCCCGAGTGGCAGTGCAGTGTGTAGGCCAGTTTGAGGCCACAAGATGCGACGTCCAAAAGCGCCTGTCATTTACAGTTCCATGGAAGAGGGGGAGCATCCTACTGCTTCGTAGATGTTGCTGCTCCCGGGTGCACCGCTCTCCCCGGTCACTCCTCATCTTCGAGTTGCCAATGGATCCTGGTGCCTCTGGGAGAGGCTGTGAGCCCTGGGAGATTTGTCAGTGAGGCAGGCGAGCTGGTCAATGCCCGGAGTCAGCCTCAGCTCAGCTCAGCTCAGCGCAGCATCGGCCCTCTCCACATCACACTCCAGTGTCGGCCGAGTGCCCAGTGAGTTCCTCCACTGTCTGGGCGGGGCCTCTGCAGGTGACTCTTGGGTGGCAGCTGCGGGTGCGCCAGCAGATGGGAACTTGCACCAGTGAGCACTGGGATTGTCACCAGGTCCACAGGTTCACAGGCAGGAGTCAGACAAGCCACCTGATATCGAATCACTATGAGGTGCAGGCCCTCTCTGCACTTCCGATCAGTGGTTACCAGAGCTTCAGCTCCGGGGCAATTTGTTGGGCCCCCAGACTCCGCTAATTGGTGGTGGGTGGATGGATGCCGATGCTGGACCCCAGAGAGATAATTAAGAGGATCACACAGGCTGATGGAGCAGAGCTCTATGAAAGAGCAGCCAATATATTGGCTCACCAAGCCACACCTTCCCTGACCCCCACCCTGTTTAATATTTATTTGAAGCCTTTATTTAGCGAGGCTATTGAAATCAATTAACCTTTCAATGAAATGCAATAAAATGTATCATGTCTGAAACTGGTTGCTGAATTAATATTTTTGTAGCAGTCTCAGGTAACTTGATTTCCAGTCTAATAGGAATCCAATTAGAACATTGGAATGATGGGGGCTCCATTGCAGACAATGGAGTGCTCCGGGCTTCTAATGGCTGGTAGAAGCCTGGAGCTCCAACATTCCAATGTTTTGTTCACAGCTGTTGCTGTAAACAAAGGTCTCATGGAGCTGAGAGTATTTCAAAAATCCCCTTGGGCTCGGGAGGCCTTTGTTTTATTTATTAGAACATTCTGCCCTCTAGTCGCCACACAACCGACCGGAACGATGCAGCCCCGAATGGAAATTCAACGCAGTGCCTGACTTGCGATGGAAAATGTGACGCATCACCTACCGGATCGACGCAGCGTCCATGCCTTCTTCCAGCGTGTCAAGTCAAGGATTTTCCCCACTTTGTCCCTGGGTGTCAAAATATCCCTGAACTGCAGTGAGGAACCAAGACTGCGCCAAAAAATGATGCAAACCCCTTGCAGCATGGAAAGAAATGATGCAGAGTCTGTGCCGCATTGGAAAATTCAATGCAACACCCTATTTTTCCACACATCTCCTCCTCTGCGGTCTCAGTGTGTCGTTATTTTTGACACATACCAGGTACTGCGTGTAACAAAGAGACAGCTGCTTACTACTAAGGATTGAGACTCTTTTAAATCTTTTAAGAGTGATATTTCAACTTGTGCTTATTGAATCTATGTCATTTTGACCGTATTTTATTGATATAAATATTATCTATTTTTATAAATCTGTGTGGTGTCCTTATGTGGTGTTTTCACTGTGTTACCCCTATTTCTTGTTCCCAAGCTGGACCATTCATATAGAATAGTCTTAGACAGTTAAAGTCATACATGCCCATTTTCTATTCAAAATGCACGCAGCTCAGCACTCATTAACGCTAGAGTACGCAAAAAATACAAAACAGCATTGGCTTTTTCCAACGGCTTCTGCCAAAATATAGCACCTGAAAGTAGAGATCTAACAGCATTCAGCACTTTAGGCTCGCAGAAAACCATGGTGGGCTCCCACAAATACTTTACACAGTGCCTTCTAAGTTAAGCCTGACTGCTTAGTGGCAAGCTACCAGAGAGTGGCCACAGGATAATTTAGACTGTGTGTGACTTACCCTGACTAGGATTGTGGTCCCTACTTGGACAAGGGTGTATACCTCTGCCAACTAGAGACTCCATTTCTAACATGTATAAAAACCAGTCACTTTTTTTTATCTGAGAGCAGTTCTTCTTTTGGAAAGCATCTTAACGTTTCTGCTGTAGTATGTATTAGAACATTGGAATTTTGAGAGCTCCATTGAAGACAATGGAGTAGCTCTGGGCTTATAATGGCTGGCATAAGCCAAGAGCTTCCAATGTTTGTGCTCATGTCCCTCCCTTTTTTAATTCAGAACATTCTACCCTTAGTGGGTGGAATGTTCTAATAGCCTTATAGCCCTTCTGTCTCGGCTATACCTGTTGTTAAAGGCGCTCTCCTGCGTTATAGGCCCTTGTTTGATACTTGGGCCTGTAACTCAGGTTCAGGGCCTTTAACAACTGAATAGCCCTTGGCAGTGGGCTATAAGGCTATAATAGGTTTTACTGCCGATGCATTGGAGTAGTGCAGAATAAAAGATAAACACTTTGAATTCTTAATTCTAACCGAATTACCTGGGCCGCTGTTGCGAATTCTACTGTAAAGAAAGAGTTTTTAAAAGTTACCCTCATTTTCTGAACTAAAGGTGAGACTTTATAGGAAAAATATTCTATTCCATCAGATAAAGGCAGGAGCACAGTTTTCACCATATATATCTTTATTAGGTACTTAAAGTGCCTTTTCCCAACAGCTTTATAAAATGAATTTAACGCTCCGCTATGGGTTTGGAACTTCATGCTCGTTTTCGATGGGGAATTTTAAATCTAAATTTTGCGAGAAGATTCCACCTAAATCGGGATACATTTTCTCATGATTCAATGTAGCGATCCATAATTTCCATCACTGCATGCACCTTTCCTTACTTACATCAAACACTACAATTGTGAATTTTTGCACATTGATTTTAACTGTTTTACAGTATAATCATATAAAACATTTACATTCCTTAGTAAACCATTAGGAGGAAAATGTATTAAAATAAAGTCATTGGCATCTAAATAAGACTATTACCAAAATGTTTCTAAGTTGGGGGAAATTATTTATCGAACTAAATTGATTAGGCAAATCAACTAAACAGAGAGAAAGGCATATGGGAACTTAAATACATTTTTGCTTTAGTCAATTTTCAGTCATAATTGTATCGGAAAACCACCTTTCTCAACATATCCGTACTTTACCACAAGTTGATGAGTGAAAGGCCTGGGGTTCCCAACCATGCCAATTTTTTTCTCGAATGGAGGGCAAGCTTTGTAGTCAAAAGCTGTTCAAAAGTCAATAAAAGCATCACAAATTGGTTGACTTTTCTGTTTCACATATTTATCAATGATTTATTGAAGGGCTGCTATGTTATTAGTTGATGGGCGATTAATCCTAAAGCATGATTGTTCACAAAGTAAAATGCTCTTCTCTTCTGCCGAATCTAATCCATTTAAATGAATATTCTTTGTGTATATCTTGTCCACCTCATATAATAAAGCAACTGTCTGGTGTTTTGAGGATTATTTCTTGGACCCTTTTTGTGCACGGGAAAGAATATGCTTCTAGTCCATGATGTAATTATATCACCTGATTAATAACACAACGTAAATACTGTGGATAAAATAGTACCAAAACCCTTCAGGTTTGACCTAAATACGGATACAGGGATTGGATCATGTTCCATCTAGTCCCACCACTCCAGAGTGCCATGAAGAGCAAATGTCATTTTCAATCTGTTTCGCTGTCAGACAAGACATTGCTACATTGGCTCTTTCTGGAGATGAGGACATAACAACTGGTTTTGTCACAAGTTTTGCATTACACTTATTTAGGTAACCGAGGAGGTATAGCAATAGCTGATGATTTCCAATTCGAAAAACATTGTTTTGCTATGATTTGCCAAAATGTTAGTGAGGTTTTTTGAAGCTGCAATGTTGAATAAAAAATACAAATAGTCTGCTGGTAACTGTTTCTACCTTAGGGACTGATTTAGCTCTTGGCGGACTGGGTCACTCTGGCACAAACGTGAGGGATATCCCGTCAGCCATATTATGATTCCATTAAAACCTATGGCAATTGTAATGCGGCGGACGGAACACATTTGTGACAAAGTAACCTGTCTGCCAAGATCTAAATCAGGCCTCTCGTCTAACTTTATATTGTTGTCTCCTTACCTGTTATATTTTAGTAACCATACAGCAAGGTAAAAAAAAACAGTCTGGGGTAAGACCACCCTACAGATGCCAGGCCTAACAGGAGGGAAACATATCTGTGTGCTCTTATCAATAGATATAATCATTTGATTTTCCAACATTCATCGCTACCGTAAGAATTAATTGGTTTATCTGATGTATTATTTTCCTTCAATATACTATTAGTTAACATCTCCAAAATATTGTCTATGTATATTGAAGATGTTTTCAAATAGAGATAATTATTTTAAGTCTTAGAAAGACTCTGATAACTGGACATACTCCCCTCCAACATTAAAATAATCCTCTAAATGAAGATCTAGAGTTATAGACAGATTTAGCTCTAATTCTAAATTATTACTTCGGGCACTTGGTGTACTATTGAAGAGGTCTAATGTTGCCTTTGACAAGGTTTACCTGGTGATTTAACTTGAACAATTGTGATGCCTGGGAGAGTATAGTCCATGTTTACCCCTGAGATAAACTTAAAAAGTTTTGTGAAAAGAGAACATTAATGTACAGATTTTCAGTGAACTGAGGAATAAGACAGATCTAGAGTTTCCCTAAACCACAGTGACCATCTGTTGTCCAAAACCTTTCTAGTATATTGTGACTGGTACAGAACAATAGAACAACAGCCTTACCTCTCAATTACATTAGCTCAAAGCAACCCAATTAGGTACACAGATAAGTGTTATGTGTTGAAAACTCAAATTGACTCAGCTATACTGAAAAATCAAGCTGCACCTCCTCTGTCTCCTCCTTCCCTATTTTCCAAATCCTCTCTCACCCCAACGTCCAGCTGCTGCAAATGCCTATATAGTGATGCAGGATAACTTATGATGGCAAAAGCTCTCCTTGGTCCTGTACCACTCAGATCTCCTTCTCCAGCAAATGTTTTCAAATGCATAGATTACTTACCGGTAATGTCATTACTCTGAGTCCAGACTTTCCTGTTCTGATCGTTACAAAATGAGGAGTTCATGCCTCCACAGACACTTTCTTAAGCCCAAGCTCCTGTAAAAAATATACTTAACACAAACCCCACCTCTCCCTCCTGGTACATATAGCTTTGGCTTACCTGGAACCAGCCTGTAATATACCAGCCTTCCTAATCATTTGAATTAAGTACCTGAGGCAGGAAGGAGGGATGTAATGATCAGAACAGGAAAGTCTGGACTCAAAGTAATGACATTACCGGTAAGTAATCCATCTCCTCATCCCCTTCCCTGTTCCTCTCATTACGAAATGAGGTATGCCCAAAGCTATGTTGTCAAATGATTATGAGTACCACAAAGACTCATCTGACAAAAAGAAGATGATGCAAATATTTACTGTGCAAATTACACTATTACTTCGTAGAGGATGTTACTTTAACACCAAACACATCCTTTTGACCAGAAACATTATCTATTCAATAATGTCTTACAAAAGTGGATGATGTAGACCATGTGGCTGCTCTACATATTTCTTTAAGAGAGGCACATTGAAACTCCGCCCAGGAAACTGCCATATTCCTTGTGGACCTACCCTCAATCTCTATCGGAGGACAAACCCCCCTTAACAGGTATGCTGTAGAAATGGTAGATTTCAACCATCTACTTAGAGTCTGTCTGGAAGGACATCCACCCTTGTTCACTGCACCAAAATGAAAAAAAAGAGCTTCTGTAGAACAAAATTGAGAAACTCTCTCCAAATAAATCAAAATGGCTTTTCCCACATTCAATTTATTCCACTCCAGCTCCACCTGAGATGAAGGATTGGGAAAAAACTCAGGGAGGATGACTTCTTGCTGCAGATTAGATGGAGATGGAACCTTCAGAGAAAAAGTTGGGCCTATTCTCAATACAATACTATCTGGTAAAATCCTGAAATAGGGATGATTTGCTGAAAAAGAGCCAAATTCTCCTATTCCCTTGGCTGTGGTAATTGCCACTAGAAAAAACACCTTGCAGGTCAAGAACTTTAGATCCACAGAGTCAAATGGTTTTCTAGCAATAAGAGATGATGGCACAAGGGAAAAGGATTACTTGTTTCAGGTCTAAGATTAGAGAAACCTTTGAGGAGTCTAGAAGCCAAAACCTCACATTCAGAAATATGTATCCAATTTTCCCTGAATGCCTTTATGGCTGCCAATTGTCATTTCAATGTAGCACACTTGAGATCAAAACCATCTTGCAAAAACTGTAAGATTGAAAAATTCAAACAGGATAAAGGATCTAGCTGCTTAATCTCACACCACTTCTAGAATAATGATTGTAAGATTTCAGAGTCAATCCCTTTCTAGATACCTGAGTTGTTTTAGCCAACCCGTCTGGAACACCTAACCTTTTCAAACCTAACCTCTCAATTTCCAAACCGTCAGTTGAAGACAGGGACCTCAGGGACAATGGCAGGAGAACTATGGGAGGTGGAACCAGAGGAAGAGCCTACGCATGACCCTTGTTCATGCTCACTATCAAAGGAAACCAGGATGAGTAGCTCCAACCTGGAGCAATCAGAACCGCTGATGCTTTGTCTGTCTTCACCCTCATGAGAAACCTTGCTGTCAAAGGGAATGGGGGAAAGACATACAACATCCCCTGAGGCCATGGACTGGAAAGAGCATCTACATTCCAAGAGCCCTTCTACCTGACCCTGGAACAAAACACTGGCAGAAGGGAATTGTTCTGGCTGGCAAAAAGATCCATCACCGGAGTCCCCCATTTCTTGCAAATTTCTGCAAAAACCAGAGGATCCAGACAATACTACTGAGATGATGGAAACATTCTGCTTAAGTTGTCTGCTCTCTTATTTAAAATCCCTTGAATATGAATCGCAAACAGCCTCTGTAGATGTAAATCTGCCCACTGAAAAATCTGAGTTGTACAACCCACCAGAGATGTTGATCTTGTGGCCCCTTGTCTGTTCAAATAGGTTTTGTGGACATATTGGGGCTCATTATGACCGCAGCAGTGAGTGTTAATGTGGCGGTATGACCGCCAACAGGATGGCGCTACATACCGCCACATTATGAGATTGGCGGATTGGCTGCAGCATCCAGACATGCTCACTCACATCATTACAACAATCACACTGACATGCAGACACGCACTCACTTCACAATTCTTATACACACTCACTCACACGCATACAACCATGCATACAACACAACACACACACACGCATTCACACACTCACTCACACATTCATGCACACACTCAGACACACACACACAACACTGGCCACCCTCTTTTGTGGCGGAAGTCAGGCAGTGCTCATAATATGGCAGACGGATGGTAGCCGTGGTGGTGGTAATTTTGCACAGTCACGTGGCGGTGGCTGAGTTTTACCAACAATGTCATAAATGCGCACCATTGTCTGTTCTGATTAGAACCCCTTTGCTCTCCAACATTGGAGCAAAGTGAAGTAGGGCTCAATGAACTGCCTCCATTTCCCTGAAATTGGACGACCTCCTCATCTCCAGAGCTGTCCAGATGTCTTTAACTGAAAGATTGTCCAGCCATGCTCTCTATCCAACCTTGCTGGCTTCTGTCGTTATCATCACTCAGCTTGGAAGATGCAGATGAAACCGTTCTGAGAGATGGAGTGGATCCAACCACCATAGGAAAATCTCCACAATCTGAGCAGAAAAAGGAACTTTCTTCTCCATTCGATCCATGGTTGGAGACCAGAGTTTAAGAAACTGATTGACAAATAGATTTAAATGAAATCTTGCCCATGGAACCCAGAAGACTGCTGCAGCCATGTCCCCTTGTATCTTTAACCATTCCCTGGCTGTTGATTGTTTCTGGCTCATGAAATGAAGCAGATCTGTGATCATCTTCTCCTGTCTCCTGATCGGAAGAGACACATGACTGCAAATGCAATGTGTTTCGAACCTTGCTCCTATGAATTCTAAGTCTTGGGAGGGAAGCAGAGGAGATTTCTCCCAATTTATCAAAATGTGTTTGAAGAGTGTCCAAAACCCTGTCACTTTGCAGCATGATCTTTTCTACTGAATTTGCATGGACCAGCCAATCGTCTAAATATGGATGAACCAGGATGCTCTCCCTGTGAAGAAGACCGACCGATGGAGCCAGAACCTTGATGAACACTCTGGGAGTGGAGATGTGCTCAAAAGAAAGGACTGTAAATTGGAACTGTTGACCTTCTATTGCAAAACTTAAATACTTTTGATGTTGATGAAAAATCGGATTGTGGAGGTGAGTTTCTTGTAAATCCACCACCACCATAAAATCTTCTGGCAAGACCATCGGAATTATCTTTTGTAGACTGTCCATCTTGTAATGGATTGTCCTCATCCAATTTTTGACCTTCTTCAAATCCAGAACTGGCCTGAATGCACCTGATGTTTTTTGCACCAAGAACAGTATTGAGTAAAATCCCTGTCCCTCTTCTCCTAAGGGAACGGGGACTATTTCCCTTTTCTGTAAAGACTTCAAATGCCATCCCATAAGGCTGCTGCTTTTTGTAGGTCTTTTGGCAATGGCTTAGGGATGACTCCCGATTCTGGAGGCTTGGAGCCGAATTTGAATACATAACCTTTGAGAATTATATTCTGAATCCATTGATCAGAGATGTCTATTTCCCACTCTGGCAGGAAAAAACGAAGGAGGCCTCCAACTGGAAGGTTCTCTCTCAAGGCATAGTCAGGATTTCTGCTGCTTCTGTCCTGGTTTGAAAGATCAGGACTCAGATTTCCTATCTTTCCTCCTAGGCTGAAAATGACTCCTCCAGCATGACCTGTAATCATCGTTCCTCTTGAAATCTTTGTGAGATCTAGATGTTCCAGATTTCCGTTTGTAAAGTAAGGCATGCTTACGGTCCTTAAAAGCCTTGGCCACCATCCATTCAAGATGATCCCCAAACAATTTATTGCCTTGGAAAGGGATCTTTAGTAGGGCTGATTTCTCTGCTGTGTCTGCTTTCCAGTCCCTGAGCCACATATGCCTGCGAGCCAAGACCGAGGCCTCAGAAGCCAATGCAGCTGACTTAATTGAGTCACACAAGATATCTGACAGGAACCTTGCTTGCTGTATCATACTAACCAGAAGATCCGAACAATCTTCCTCCTCTTGCATGGTCTCTGGCAACTTCTCAAAATTCTCACAAGACTTGGGGTGTATAACCTGCATAGGTTCCTGTCCTAAGATACATATTATTAGCTTCATATGACCTCTTTAGAACGTTCTCAATCCTTTTGTCCACCTGGTCCTTTGGTGAACAGTTCTTAGGAATGATAGATGTATGGCCTATTAGAGTCGCCAGCATGGCATCAATCTTAATATTATCTGGAAGTTCCTGCTCCGTATTCTCCAAAACATACATCTTCTGCAAAAATATGGGTAAATTAATAGTCCTTCCATTCATGAAGTACTGGAAACATCCAACAATCAAGGGTAGCAATGGCAAAATGAATGCACCTTCCACAAGTGTCCAACAGTATCTAGGTAGATTAAACTTATTTCAGAGTGTCTACTAATGGTGCTATATGGTGGTCTACCCCGCTGCCTACAGGTAGAAATATGTATTTATTAATACATAATAGATTTAGACATTACAACCAAAGCCAGTGCTTATTAGGTACACTAGGTTCATGTACATATGTTCATTTCAATATTCCACAGCCTTGATAAAGTCACTTGGTGACGAAACACGTGTTGGCTGTCAAGTATAAACAACTTTAATGAAGAACTGCAGGGGAATATGAATTGAATTGAGATTTCGCAATAAAAGAAGATCTTGCAACACAAGACAGATTTGCCTGAAACACTTATGTTTTGTACTTTTTTGCATAGGTTTGAAGTATCACAGATTTGATTTTCTCATGAAATGGCAGGCTCAGTGGAGATGGTTGTGAACACTGCGGTAACAGATCATCATCCACTTGAGGCTGAGAAGCTTCTGGAAAACCCAAGTTATTTCTAACGTGCTCCAGAACTTGGTAGACCTCTTCTCTCCTGATAAACTGGCCACTTGCTAAAGTGCTAGCAACAGGGTCAGAATCCGAACAAGAATCAGTGTGCTTAACACCTCTTTTATGTTTGGCTCTTTCTTCTTTCAATGTTGCAGAAACTGCCTCTTTAATCAGGGACTGGACATCTGTTGGAGACAAATACTGCTCCTGGCGAACCCTCTTGTCGTGGTGGCTGGAATCACTTCTGAATTGGCATCTCTCCTCCTGAGCAGAAGAGGAATCTGGAGAACAAAGCCTTCTCTTTGATTTATGCTTTCCTTACATGTTGCACAAACAACCAATGAAACAGAAAAAATGAAGCTTATATAAATACCCACAGTGTGCCTATAAATTGACCAATAAAAACTTGGGGTGCAAACACGTTTCAGGTGAACCCAAATCATAACACCTGTGGCACCACTTGAAGTCCTACTTTTATTTTCCCTTCTTTTATTTCTTTTTTTTTTTTAATGGCTGCTCTTCAAGATGCTCACACCCTGCAGCAACTCAAAAGGGAGGAAAATGCTGCTGTGGCTTAACCTGAAAATAGAATTGATCTAATCTGCCCCCTTTTTTCATCATGCAAAACAGAATGACAGAAGAGAATAGAATAGTCTCACTGAGTAAACCAAGTGACCCGGAGAGCCATGTCTGCCTCTGAAGACTCTCTTCGGAAAGGCAGATCAAAAAAGAAATTAAGCGTGAAACAGTAAGGAAAATCATCCTGCAAGCAAACTGGTAAAACACAAAGATCATGAGCCAGTTTTAATCACAGTGAGTCCCCACCCTGCAAACTCGACAGTTATCTCCTGACTGCAGGAAGCATGAGTTATACACAGAGCACTGTCGGGATAGCCATAAGTAGAGGCTAACATAAAGAAACAGCTTTTTAGACAAATACCGGGGTGAGAGGACCGAGGACCGAGGACCGAAAGAAACAACACTTTCTCACCTCACATGCAGGTGGCTCCCTCAGCGTCACAATAGATATGCCGCCTGCATTCTGAGTCGACAGTAACTCAAGCCCTGCAGAGATTACTGGACCAAGGAAGAAATCATAGCAGCCTGTGCCCCTCACTCAGCTGGCCTGTGAAGACAAAAATTAACAGGCTTTTTCCAGGTAAGCCAAAGCTATATGCACCAGGAGGGAGAGGTGGGGTTTGTGTTAAGTATATGTATATTTTTACAGGAATTTGGGCTTAGGAAAGTGTCTGTGGAGGCATGATTGCCTCATTTCATAATGAGAGGAACAGGGAAGGGGACTAAGAGGTAATGGAAGTCAGTGAATCGTTTGGTCTCTCCGCAGGGTCGGATTGTTTTATTGTCACCAGTAGGTAGAGTCACAAGTCAGAGCAGAGCGGAGTCACAAGCAGAGCCACTGTGCTGCTGTGTTGCTGCTGCTGCCATCACCACCTGAAGCCACCACAAGCTGTCAGCCATCCCAGGACCCTCATTCTGCATCTCAGGATTGGCCAGCTTCTTTTGTGGTTTTACAGCTTTGGGGGCCCGGCAGCCTGTCAGTCTCGGCGGGCTGGTCCTGGCATCCCTGATGGCAGTGGTTCTCTGTCTCTTTGGCTCCTCAAATCAAGCTCTGCAGACCCCCTGAGGATTCTCCCAGGAGCTTTCAGGCTCTCCTGGGCATTCGGCTTCTGCGAGTCTGCAGTGCAGGCCTGGAGAATGCTGATGAGCATGTGCAGCATGGAGCAAGAGGCGGTGAGTGTGCACAGCTGCCCCTCATTTGGCTCATTGGGCCCTCAGGCTCGATGGCTTTCTCATCACTGGGAGCCTAGAAAGCGCCTGGTCAGAGAGGGGCACAAGCAGCTCAAGGGGACTTCTGCAGGACTTTTGCAGAACTCCAATGAGGCAGCAACAGGTTTAGGTTCCACTGTGTGCTGGTTGAGCTCCGGCTTGTGGAAGCGACCAGTTTTAGGCTTGGGTGCAGCTTACTGACCTGGTGGGCTCCTGTGCCTCACCCGTTTACCCGTTTGCGAGAAGTGCTGGAATTTACTTGAATCTCTCAAGTGCCCTTAAAGAAGGCACATAGAAGTCCTCCAGAGAGCAGATGACTGGACTTAAAAAGGGCCATAGTATGACTCATCAGCCTTTCAGTCTTTGGCACCACAGCACTTAAACCTCCCGGGCTCCCTGCTCCATGCTAGGCCTCCTCCGTCTGAGAAACTCTCTGCTGTGCATACCCTAAGTATGCCAGTGAACACCCTCCCTGTCAAATCAGGGCAAACAAACCTATGGAGGGGTGCGGTGGCGCCTAGGAAGGCCATCAACTATACAAAAATGACATTGGGCCAAACTCCATGAGGTCGGGGTGAGTAAGGGGAATGCTCCCCACAATACCCACAAGGAAAAGACGCAACAGACACAAAGGTTTACCAGGAGAGGTAAAAAAGTAGCCAAATCAAAATCACAGCCCATAACTAGCCTCTTATAACCATAACTGGCATGGGTCTTATGTAACAGCCTGGAAGCTGTACAGCCAGAACTCATAATTCTAACTTGGGCACTATTACTGCCAAGTCCTCTACCTGTACTTTCCAGTCAAAAATGTATAGCGAGTTCAGTTTCTTGAAGGATGTAGGCTCAGTCCTCTTTATTTAGCAACAAAGGACTCATGGGGCTGCAGACTCCAAGTCATCTTGGAGGGGCCCCCAGCCAGTCACCCTGAGCACACCTCGAAGCGGCTTGCACGGAATCTGTGAAGGAGGGGCTGCCAGTAGAAGACAGGGCACACTGCCACCCAGAAAGAAGAGCCCATTGACCCAGCTTATGGGCTTGCATTAGGTCTTACCTGCATGGTTCACTCCTGGTCCCTCACAGTTCTACCTGGCTGCACACTCAACAGCACCCCAGATCCAAAAGGTGAACTTGGGGGGAGAAATCCATAGCAACAAAGGACTTCTGTGGATCACCGCACACCACTGTCAAATGAATTATCAATCTTGACTCAGGAAGAATCCCAGAAGAACGCAAGAATAGTTAATTCTGCCAACAACCAGAACCTCTATCAATCCTCCAGAGACATAAGAAATCCAGAACCAGGATGGGGATGGGATTCAGGTGGCGCTTTCAGACCTTGGGACCCTGGAATGAGAGGAAATGCTAGCATTGTATCCACTAGATCCTCCCCAGCAGCCACCCATGGAACCTAGTCCTCAAGGCCCAGAAACTGAATGAGACAGAGAAAGGGCACTGTCCAGGGACTGCATTTGGGTGCCCCTGCTGATCACTGTGCATTTGTCAGCTGAAGCACTACAATATCACTTGAACAAAAAAGGCATCAAGCTATCACTCCTTAATACCCTGGCCATTTTTGTAGCAGGCATCAATGAAAAGAGAGGGGAGCTGAACTTGCTTATTAAGCTAGCAGAGGCAGACACTGCATTGGTGCAAACAAGTTGCTCTTGTGCCGTGTTTATAGACAAACTTTCAGCCCTCCATTCCATGCTCAACAATTTACTCACTGATTTCAAACAACATTCAAAGCCTCAACAGGTCTCGCTAACCCAGACCTCAACGAGCAACTAAGAGTCACAAGGCCATCAAAACCCTGATCTGCCAAGAATTGCAGATGAGAGCAGCATTTGCCCAAATTCAAACATCAATGGAGTTTTGAAAACAGCACCAACTCTTCCATCATTGGAGCAGTTGTCAGCCACTGTCAAGTTGGATCTTAAATTGGACATGGCCTCAGACCCTAAAAATAATGCAAAACACAGATGGACCCAAAGGAGATAAGTTTGGAAAAAAAAAATGCTGCCACAAATCAGATAGGTGTTTACCCTTTATTCAGAGCAGCGGAAAGAGAAACAGAGATGGATCACAGGAACCGGGTCCTCATTAACAGGACACTCCAGCTATAGACAGCCAGCCTTTCGACAACACTGGTGAAGGACACACAAGCCATTTCATTCTAGAAGGACAACCTTGCCCTAAACCTCTGGAATGGTAAACAACTGAGGGCAGGAGGGGTTTAACCTTGAAGTTGGAAGAAGCAAGCACATGTTCTACAGTGCATAGCAACATCACAGAAGCATTCATGGAAATACCAATGGAGTAATAACCCATAACAATACCCTTTTGAGTAGCACTCAGCAAAACATTGCAGGTGTCGACCCAGACCGGGCAAGAAGGTCTACCATGTCAGGGCCTGACATCGAGCAAGTACATACAAAAACAGCTGCTACTGTCCCTACAACCTCAAAAGCTGCTTCCCATGTATCGGAAGCGAATGGGCAAATTCGGTCCAAGGACTGAATGCCACACACTCACGGCCCCGTGGGTTTTGACAATCATACCAAGGTTCAGTCAGACCCTCTGGATAGCATTAAAACACTAACCTTTGTCCCAAGGCAAAATTCTTCAGCTATTATTATCAATTCGGAACTTAGCCAATCTGAGATCAATGGACCTCACAGTGATGGAATTTGTGCGAATTGATGACACTTCAGGAAGGGAAGCAACCAAGGCTACTTGAAGCACAACTGCAACTGCCCATAGAGTGCTGCCTGAATGGCATAACCCTAAGAGATAGGGTTTGAAGATTACCCCACATTTTTAACCTGGCTACCGCTCACTGTTGCTCCCTTCTGATCAATCAAGAGTGAGAGCTCTGCCACAAAAACCTACCTCTTCTCTCCTCTAAACTGTTCGCCTCTCAGTACATGACAAAATCCATCTCACAGTGCACCCCCAAAAGCAAACAAGGCTCTTTTCGTCTGACTCCTGGAATGTTAATGGCCTTCCCACCATAATATCTGATCCTGATTTCCTTCAGTATGTGCAATCCTTTGATATTATCCTCCTGCACAAGACCTGTCTTGCTGAATCATTTCACTTACAGGGAGTTCACAAACTTCTCTGTCCCAGCTGGTTAAGAGGCTAAGCATGGCCACTTACTGGGTGGCCTGGCAAAGTATTTCTCTATCACAAGTGTAGCTTCAGTAAAACTCTGAACTCGAAGTCATCAGCGCTTAATGCAATCAAGATCCTAATTTATAACTAGGATGCAGAATTTGAGGTGGTAATCACCAGTGTTTATATCCAAACAGAAAGCAGACTAAAGGCCTCAAGATTGTCGGTCGAGAAGCTCTTGAGGTACGCAGAGAAGAAAGAAACTTCAAATTCGTCCTTTTAGAGGATTTCAATTTTCCTCTCCTTGGCTCCTCCCCAGATGAGTCAATGCTAGCCCACTCCTCATACTAGAAGGAACCAGGGTAAGGCCGAAATAGCTACGGAAACTTAAATAGAATCAGCAAACAACTGCTGGATGACCTAGAACCTCTTAGCTTCAGGACCCTTAACTGCAGGTTCACAGAGGACAACCCTCTGGAAGCTCCATTCCATTCCACTAGAACCAGCTCAACACTGGACTACACCTTTGTGACCTTCTAATTACTTCACCATGTCCACTCGTACATCCTTGGTGGTAAAGCAGACAGTAATCACCTCCCACAAGAGATATCTTTCTATGCAACCCGCCTGCATTAAGTCAAAGTTGCACGGTTGAGGCACTGGACACTTTATTTACAATCAACTATAAGAGAATTACATATTCACAATCCACCGAAAGGGACTTGTCTGTTTCACCAAATGAACTGTTACAACACTCAAGGGCATCATCTAGCAATGCTCTAAAAATGTGGGAGTGTTTCACTAAAGTGTTATCCCCCACACTTGCCACACAGTTTAAACCAAGGCCTACACACAAACAACCAGTGCAATAGGGCAGCATATCTAAGACTCAATTAACACAATGGAAGTCACTTAAAAAGGTAATGAAAAACACTTTAAGGTCTCTGCACCATAGACGGGGGATACCAATGGTCACACAATCTTAAGACTACAGAAAACTCTGCTCAAGAAACAGAAGTGAGCCATCAAAAAGACCCAGGAAGATGAACTTTGGGCCAAACTGTTCTTGGACACAATGACAGCTCATGTTTCTGGGTTACGGTCAACAAACTACTACGTTAAAGCCATGGAGGAGTCTCTTCTCACATTCTGGGGGTAACTTGGGCAAACTGTCTAGTGGACCACTTCAACCAGCAATCAACCTCACAAATACTAGAAATGACATCCTAAGGTAGCTAGTTCTATACCAGCCCTGTTACAGCCTATCACAGGTCTACTTTCAGCTTTGAATGTAGCTCACACTGAAATTAAAAGGAGTCAGATTACAAAAAGGAGAAGAGCAGGGGCCCCAGGCCCTAACTGCATTTCACCGGCCATCTTTAAGCATGGCACTACTTACTGGGCAGAGCCAATGGAACCAGTGTTTTTACAAATCAGGCATTTTGCCAGCCTCATGGAGAGGCTCATCCATTTTCAAGAGCGGAGAAAATCCTTGGCAAAAAATGACCATCTAGTGGCACTTTTTGACAACTAGGCAAAATACTTTGCTGGGTCTTTGCCAGCTAGGCCCTCCAACAATGTCATAATCCCACTCAATCAGACAGGGTTCTGCAACTCGTCAGCCATGACAACAAACATTCTGGTAATATTCTTCCTGAAAGATTCAGCAGATGCCCCTTCACTTCTGGATGTCCCTTCACCTCAGTTTTATTGATTATAAGGCACCGTTTGACCATGTAAACAAGGGCGAGCTTTGGGGCAAGCTGGCAAACTGGACTATTCTTCAGGCAATACTGGACCTGCTTATCTTGCTTCACACAGAAACGTGAGTTCAGGTCAAGCTGGGCGCTGGAGCACACCTCTCCAAGAAAATACCAACAACCCAAGGCCTTATGCCGGGGCCTGTTCTCACTCCTACTCTTTTTAACCTTTTCCTGGTGGACCTGATGAAAAAGTTAAACTCCTGCAATTCCCACACCCCAGAATTAGAGGGCATGCCATTTTCAGACCCTAGTGAGCTACACCAAGGTGGGACTGCAAATGCTGCTCAACACAAAGCAAAAATATTCCACTGAAAATGGCCTGACCATCTGTCTAGGGAAAACAAAGACCATGACGATTAACAACAACAAAAAAAGAAGGTTGGCATGATACTGGGCAAACTCTTGGATTGAGACAGCAGATGAATATAAATATCTGGCAACTATCATCGATACAAATGGCTCATTTGTTGCGCAGAAAAAGGCCATTGAAAGTAAGGGCTTGGCATTGGCCATAACCCTAAAAAATATCAAAAGGAAATCGGCAGGTCTAACACTGCCGTCCTTTCTTCAGGTTATACAGCCAAGCTATTACCAACTGTAATGTCTGGGAGCAAACCATTGAGAGGAAGGCATGCCAAAGTATTGGACAGTATAATGACAAGGTCAAATAGAACAATTTTTTATCTTCCAAATTATACTTTTGTAGCTCTGATCCAGCTAGAGGTTGGCCTCAAACGCAGACCCTGGGTAGTCAAGTGCCTATATTAACTGCTGGAACAAAATCAGAAAGGTGGAGCCCAACACACTAAACCACCTCATATGGCAGGAGCTGCGGAAGAGAGATTCCTTGCCTGCTAGGGTCTACCTTCAGGAGTGGCTGTCCATCACTAGGCTTACCCAGCTCTGGGACACTCCAATTAGCTATCTGACCTTCAAACAAATTGTCAGGAAAACAATAAAAACCCACTCACTCGTTGAAGACAAAGCTGCCCTTGCATGCAGAGCCCAGGCCTGGCTGACCCTCAATAATTACAAAACAGTGGCACCTCAAAAGTACTTTGATCCAGGGTACACCATTGCAGTCAAGGAGAAGTTTCTAAAGTACCCCCTATGGATGATGCCCTAGCTATTTAACCTCACCCCTTGGCGGGAGGAGGTCACCCTGAAGGTTTGCCACCTGTGCCACACCGGAAAAGAAGAAATGCTACATCAACTATGCTCTTGCAAGGAGGTGCTAGGGGAAAGGAGATAGCTGTTTGCAGTCTCTCTTAACCAAAGTGGTATATGCATGCAGAGGCAGGCCTCTCTGAGCTGCTTTGAGCCAGTGCACCTGCAGCTGAATTTCTGAATTGTAAAATATCTTACAAGGGTGGAAAAGAAGATGGTAACACAGCAAGGCTCACCACCCTTCTTCACTGCTGTCAGCAAGGCTTCAGTTGGAACTGGAATGTGACAGCCCCATGTGTGCATGTTCTCCAATATCGTTAAAAGGAATGAATGTAGTCTTATCTTTAGTAGAGCCCCTCATGTCATGAAGGGCCTCAGAATATGACAGTTTATGTTTTTTGTTAATCGTAGCTTAATGGTTAAACGTAGGAAGCTGCATTGACACGCAATTTTAATGTGCACTTGCTTGTATTTCAGAGTTTGCTTTAGCTGGTATTTGAATTAAATGACATGTTAGAGGGATACAATTGTTGTTGTAATGTAATTTAGACTCTAGACTAAGAGTGCATATAGAAACGATATTGAATTTCTAATGATTAGTAAATGATTAATGAGTTTAAAAATATGTGCAAAAGTAACAGAAATGCAATTCTCTGTTGCTCCAAATGAAATGCAGTAAAAGAGCTTTTTCACTTGAAATGACATGTATGATTCATATTAATTAAATATTAATGCTGAATTTATACGTTTGCATGCTAAATGCGTTTACTAAATTGCATCAATTAAATGCATTATTATAATTCCCTTGGGTTAGCATGAGTGAGGTCTGTTGAAGTTTGTAATTTATGATTGTGCTAGAAATGCTGATTCATTTACTAACGTGAACTTTTTTTAGGTTATGTTCTCATGAGAAGCTTAGCTAGTTGGTAATAGGCTCTATTGCTTAAGTACAGAGAGAATGTAGCATAGTGTCCCTGACGAAAAAAACTGGATGAAACATGGATTTATATGTTGGAAAATGGGTTATTGGTAAGGGCAGGTAGGTACCTACACCTAGCAACAAGCCACCAACCTCCACTTAGGTACAGTTAGGTCTCAGTAAATTAATCCCAGCTCAACCCTTGGTAGCTTGGCAACGAGCGTCAAGGCTTAACTTAGGAGACAGTGTGTAAAGCATTCAAATATCACAAAACAGTAATTAAATAAAACACAGGAAACTGTTTAAAAATCCAAAACCAATTTATAAAAATAGTTTATATTTTTATCTTTAAAATGACACAAAAACGAATAAAATCGGATAAAGGGAACCGGAGATATTAATTTTTAAAGAATTATTATTTTTCTAGCGCTTAGAAACAAAAAGCGCCAGTCGGGTCATCTGGTTGCACCTCGACCGGGGCAAAGTCAAAGTTTCAGGCCGACCGCGATGGAGCCCTGCTCGGCTACAGGTCGCGGGAGGCCTCGGTTAAAAAGTTACCTTCTGACTTAGTCTTTATTTTGAAGATTTTCTTCAGCGGGACGAACCTGCCAGTCCTATCCGACCTCCTGGAGCCCTTCTCCGGATACGCGATGCTGGATTCCTCGGTGGAGATTTTTACCTTCGGACTTAGTTGTTTTTTCAAGGTGAAAATCCTTCGACCGGGGTAAACCTGGATCTTGATCCGACGTCCATGGAGCCCTTCTCGGATACGATGGCTGGGAGGTCCCGGTCAACTTTTTACCTTCGGACTTAGTCTCTTTTTCTGAGATTTTTCTTTACCGGGACGAACCACCAAATCAGGCCGGGTCGCGGTTGAGGCAAGCCGGCTAGAATTTCCGCGGCGGGTCGGTCCCTCTATGGAGCTTTTTTACAAAAATTCTCAAATCTTCTCCAAACTTCTGGGGCTTCACCCAGATGTTCTTTTAAGGTTCTTTTGGGGTCCACAGCTCACCCCAAGGGTCCAGAAGATCTGAGATGGTCCTTGGGGGGTGCGGACTACAACTCCCAGAATGCACCTGGCGCAAACTCCTTTTTGGCCACTGGGCAGTGGTCAGCTGGTCGCTTTCTTCAGGAGTTGGTGCAGGGGGCTCTGGTTAGCAATTTTTCACCTGTAGCAAACAGGGAGTCCCTCCTTGAACCAGTTGAAGCCAGGCAAAGTCCTTCTTGTGGTGAAGCCCAAGTGTGCAGATGGTGCAGTCCTTCTGAGTGCAGGTTCCAGGTGCAGGCCAGGGGTCCAGCAGGGCAGTCCTTCTTCTCCTTTAGTTCTTTTCTTGTTGAATTCTGGTGGGGATCTGAGGTGTGTGGGCAGGTCTGCCAGTTTCATCCTTGCTCGTGGGTGAAAAGCAGGGGGGTCCTGGTTCTCCAATCAGGTACAGGGTCGTCCCCCTGTGATGACTACTTCCTGGGAAGTGTGGCAAAAATCCATCCCAAAAGGCAACATTCTCCAAAAATCCAACATGGCTGAATCTGATTTTTGGAGGTTACATCTGGCTGAGCCCACCCACTGGTGTGGCTAAAAATCATAAACACACCCCTCTCCTGCCCTCTCCTAATCTAATCAAGGGGGCACCTAGTTGTCTGGGGTTGCAGGATGTGGGGGTGTTGCTGGTTGCTCCAAATGTCCTTCTCTGCCTTTGAAGACCAGTTTGGCAGCCCTCCCCCTTCCTGCCTCACCATCTGCTGAGGGGAGATTCTCTCCCACAAGCACATTCCTTTGTGTGAAGCCAGGCCACTTCACACCTCATCAAGGCAGCTTGACTAAGCTGCTGCAGGCTGGCCAATCAGAGCACAGCAGCAAAAACAATGCAGGGCTGAAATTGGCAACTTTTTAGGTAAAGTCTAAAACTCTTTACCTGAACAAGTTATATTAAATCCAACAACTGGAAGTTGTGGGATTTATTACAACAATTAATTTGATACCAAATTCTTGGTATGCATCTTTTAAGGAGACTTTAAAATTTAAAACAAAGTCTCCCCATTCTAACCTATGAAGGCCATTTACTTCAATGAGGGAAAAACGAATTTGGCTGTTTTTACCTCACCAGGGTTTATAAATCTATTTTTATAAAGTCCCTGCTTATAGTTACATGGCACCCAGCCCTAGGGGCACATAGGGCACACCTTAAGGGTGACTTATATGTAAAAATAAGGTAGTTTAAGACTTTGGAACTACTTTTAATTCCAAAGTCGAATTTGCATATAACTTTAATTTAAAAGCAGCCAGCAAGGCAGGCCTGCCTTTAAAATGACACTGGGCACCTCAGCAGTGCACCTATGTGTGCACCACCTATGCTGTGGTCCCTAAACCTACATGCCCTACCATATACTAGGGACTTATAGGTAGGTTAACTTAGCCAATTATAATGAGCCTAATTTGCATATCCATTTTATACAGAGCACAGGCCCTAGGACTGGTTAGCAGTACCCAGGGCACCATCAGAGTCAGGAAAACACCAGCAAAAAGTGGAAAATGGGGGCAAAAAGTTAGGGGGCCTCTGCAATCAGCCCTGTTTTCTCACACAAGCCCCCCCCAGCCCACACGCCCAGGAGACTCAGCCCAACCCTGGGAGAGTCTTCCTGGCTTGTTAGGCGAGGAAGACAGTGAAGAAAACTGGCTGTCCCTTTGCAGGGCCTACTCTGCCTTACATCCTCCTGTCAGGGTCACTCCCTCTGGGTAGTGAACCCACCCCAACAGTGAAAGGACCCATCTCAAACTGAAACTTCCCTCTAGGGGGGTCTTCCTCCTCTCTCTCTGCCAACTTGGGTAGTGAGGTGCCCACCTCCCCTACTCCTAACTTTGCTAGGGCAACACCCAGCTTACCCAAAGAGGTCACCCAACACTTGAGCAACCCCACCATGACCAACAGGGTCAGGGGGCCTACTTTGCTATTGGCCCAGGGGTCTGCCTCCCAGGCCACGTACAGTGCTGCCAGGAAGGCTAGCACCCAGCAGAGGCTACTGACAGCTGTCAGTATCCAGAACCACACCCTAAGCTCTCCACTGACAGGTGGCTGAGCTGCTTTAGGGGCAACTGTGGGGCCCTGGCACCCCTCTTGCTGTCTAGAGTGGGGGGCTACCACCTCCTGTGGCAGACACCCTCCTTCCACTCTCCCTTCTGTCAGTGCAGGGGCAACACCCTGCATCTGGACAGCTGCCTGACTACTCAGGACTTCCTTAGGGTCAGGGGAGGCCTCACCAGTGCCAACTCTGGGCTCCCCCCCTACTGGGGCAGAAGGCCTTTGGCTCCCTGGATCTCTCTTTAAGAGTGGCCTACCCTTCCTTTTCTTCTTTCCTTTTCTTGGGGACCCCTGTCTCCTAACTGTAGGGACTGACTCCCCAGGACTTTGGGTTGGGGCGGCGCCCTGGGCGACCGCCCCATCTGGGACCAGACCCACCTCTGGGAGGTCATTACCCAGGATACAATCTAGGGGGAGGTCAGCACTGACTACCACCCTAAACCAGTCAAGGATACCCTCCCTCTCTAGGGGCACTATGGCTACAGGTTTGGAGGTGACCTCCCCTGTGGCTATCCTGACTTTCCTGGTCTCTCCTGGGACATACATGTCTGGGGTCACTAACCGGTCACTCACTATAGTGTGACTGGCACATGTGTCTCTCAGGCCAGTGGTAGGGATCCCATTCACTTGAATGTGGTGGAAGTGCCTACTCCCACCCTCAGGGATCACCAGCTTACCATCTGGTCCTGTCTCCCAGCTCAATGCTAGGAGGACTTCATCATCTGAGGAGTCCTCCTCTATCGCTACACTGGACAGCCCAGTGCTAACCACCTTCTTTGGACAGGCTGCATCTCCTCTGAAGTGACCTGTCTGCTGACAGTCAAAGCAAGCCCTACTGTCCAAGAGCTTTTTTAACCCTGGGTCTCCCTGTCTCTCCTTGTCAGAGTGGGAGTGGGATTTACTCTCCTCCTTCTTAGGGTTCTGGGGTACAGAGGGAGTCTCTGTGGTGGGCTTACCACCTCCATCCTTAGGTTTTTGGGGACCTGACCCCCCCTTCTTGGAGTCTCCCCCCTGAGACTTGACAACCACCCTGGTTCTCAACCACTCATCAGCTGCCTCCCCTAGCTCTCTAGGGTTGGTCTGCTTAGAGTCCACTAGATGCTGGCGTAACCTTTCTTGGGTACAATTGGTCAAGATGTGCTCTCTCATGATCAGATTGTATAACCCCTCATAAGTATTTACCTTGTTACCAATAATCCAGCCCTCTAGTGCCTTAAGTGAGGTGTCTACAAAGTCCACCCAGGACTGGGTGCTTGTCTTTTGGGTGTCCCTAAACTTGAGCCTATACTGCTCTCGGGTCAGACCAAACTTTTTAGTCAAGCAACTCTTCATACTGGGGTATGAGTCTGCATCCTCCCCACTCATGGTTAGGAGCCTATCCCTCCCAGAGTTGGGAACTAACTCCCAAAGAAGTGAACCCCAGTACTGAGGCTTGACTCTCCTCATCTGGAGGGCCCTCTCAAAGGCCCCCAGCCACTTATCTATGTCATCCCCCTCTACATAGGCAGGAACCACCCCCTTGGGTAATCTGGGGCAAACTCCCCCACCCATGGACACCTCAACTTCTCTGTCGCTGCCACCATCTCTTTTCTCTTTCTTTGCCCACTTTTTCTTTTCTAGGGCCAGCTTGTCTGCTTCCAAAGCTATGTATGCTAGCTGGGCCTCCAGCTCTCTTTCCCTGATGGATGGGTTCTCTCCTCCTGAAAGGACCCCCTTCCCACCACTAGCTTTGGGTCTGCCCCTAGTGACTGTATTTACTGAGGACCGTTCTTCCTCATCCTCACTTAGGCTCAGATGCCTTCCCTCCCCTGAGTGGTTAGAGCTAGCATCCTCCCCTTTTTCTCCCTCCTCTGGAGCTTCCTCTGAGTCTACCTCTTGGGCCTCAGCCCATGCTGTCAGGGATTTGATCAGGATTTGCTTCCTGAGATCAGTGGTTGCAGGCAACCCTCTTTCAATACACAACCCCCTAAGATGGACTACTGTCAGTGTGGGTAGGCTAGCCAGATCAAGCTCCATGGTTCCCTGGTTTTGCGTCAACAAAAACTTTTTGCAAAAATTGGAAACAAGAATTTAGAAAAATTACAAAAATTCAATAATTGAAATTAATCCAAATTAATAAAAAAATTACAAAAATAAAACATGTTTTTTTTGCACTAGGACAATTTAAAGGATTTTTAATTTGTTTTACTCAAAACTGTAACGTGATACTGAACACAAGTACAGGATCCCACCGCTGCCACCAAAAATGTTGGAAAATGGGTTATTGGTAAGGGCAGGTAGGTACCTACACCTAGCAACAAGCCACCAACCTCCACTTAGGTACAGTTAGGTCTCAGTAAATTAATCCCAGCTCAACCCTTGGTAGCTTGGCAACGAGCGTCAAGGCTTAACTTAGGAGACAGTGTGTAAAGCATTCAAATATCACAAAACAGTAATTAAATAAAACACAGGAAACAGTTTAAAAATCCAAAACCAATTTATAAAAATAGTTTATACTTTTATGTTTAAAATGACACAAAACGAATAAAATCCGATAAAGGGAACCGGAGATATGAATTTTTAAAGAATTATTATTTTTCTAACGCTTAGAAACAAAAAGCGCCAGTCGGGTCATCTGGTTGCACCACGACCGGGGCAAAGTCAAAGTTTCAGGCCGACCGCGATGGAGCCCTGCTCGGCTACAGGTCGCGGGAGGCCTCGGTTAAAAAGTTACCTTCTGACTTAGTCTTTATTTTGAAGATTTTCTTCAGCGGGACGAACCTGCCAGTCCTATCCGACCTCCTGGAGCCCTTCTCCGGATACGCGATGCTGGATTCCTCGGTGGAGATTTTTACCTTCGGACTTAGTTGTTTTTTCGAGGTGAAAATCCTTCGACCGGGGTAAACCTGGATCTTGATCCGACGTCCATGGAGCCCTTCTCGGATACGATGGCTGGGAGGTCCCGGTTAACTTTTTACCTTCGGACTTAGTCTCTTTTTTGGAGATTTTTCTTTACCGGGATGAACCACCAAATCAGGCCGGGTCGCGGTTGAGGCAAGCCGGCTAGAATTTCCGCGGCGGGTCGGTCCCTCTATGGAGCTTTTTTACAAAAATTCTCAAATCTTCTCCGAACTTCTGGGGCTTCACCCAGATGTTCTTTTAAGGTTCTTTTGGGGTCCACAGCTCACCCCAAGGGTCCAGAAGTTCTGAGATGGTCCTTGGGGGGTGCGGACTACAACTCCCAGAATGCACCTGGCGCAAACTCCTTTTTGGCCACTGGGCAGTGGTCAGCTGGTCGCTTTCTTCAGGAGTTGGTGCAGGGGACTCTGGTTAGCAATTTTTCACCTGTAGCAAACAGGGAGTCCCTCCTTGAACCAGTTGAAGCCAGGCAAAGTCCTTCTTGTGGTGAAGCCCAAGTGTGCAGCTGGTGCAGTCCTTCTGAGTTCAGGTTCCAGGTGCAGGCCAGGGGTCCAGCAGGGCAGTCCTTCTTCTCCTTTAGTTCTTTTCTTGTTGAATTCTGGTGGGGATCTGAGGTGTGGGGGCAGGTCTGCCAGTTTTATCCTTGCTCGTGGGTGAAAAGCAGGGGGGTCCTGGTTCTCCAATCAGGTACAGGGTCGTCCCCCTGTGATGACTACTTCCTGGGAAGTGTGGCAAAAATCCATCCCAAAAGGCAACATTCTCCAAAAATCCAACATGGCTGAATCTGATTTTTGGAGGTTACATCTGGCTGAGCCCACCCACTGGTGTGGCTAAAAATCATAAACACACCCCTCTCCTGCCCTCTCCTAATCTAATCAAGGGGGCACCTAGTTGTCTGGGGTTGCAGGATGTGGGGGTATTGCTGGTTGCTCCAAATGTCCTTCTCTGCCTTTGAAGACCAGTTTGGCAGCCCTCCCCCTTCCTGCCTCACCATCTGCTGAGGGGAGATTCTCTCCCACAAGCACATTCCTTTGTGTGAAGCCAGGCCACTTCACACCTCATCAAGGCAGCTTGACTAAGCTGCTGCAGGCTGGCCAATCAGAGCACAGCAGCAAAAACAATGCAGGGCTGAAATTGGCAACTTTTTAGGTAAAGTCTAAAACTCTTTACCTGAACAAGTTATATTAAATCCAACAACTGGAAGTTGTGGGATTTATTACAACAATTAATTTGATACCAAATTCTTGGTATGCATCTTTTAAGGAGACTTTAAAATTTAAAACAAAGTCTCCCCATTCTAACCTATGGAGGCCATTTACTTCAATGAGGGAAAAACGTATTTGGCTGTTTTTACCTCACCAGGGTTTATAAATCTATTTTTATAAAGTCCCTGCTTATAGTTACATGGTACCCAGCCCTAGGGGCACATAGGGCACACCTTAAGGGTGACTTATATGTAAAAATAAGGTAGTTTAAGACTTTGCACCTACTTTTAATTCCAAAGTCGAATTTGCATATAACTTTAATTTAAAGGCAGCCAGCAAGGCAGACCTGCCTTTAAAATGACACTGGGCACCTCAGCAGTGCACCTATGTGTGCACCACCTATGCTGTGGTCCCTAAACCTACATGCCCTACCATATACTAGGGATTTATAGGTAGGTTAACTTAGCCAATTATAATGAGCCTAATTTGCATATCCATTTTATACAGAGCACAGGCCCTGGGACTGGTTAGCAGTACCCAGGGCACCATCAGAGTCAGGAAAACACCAGCAAAAAGTGGAAAATGGGGGCAAAAAGTTAGGGGGCCTCTGCAATCAGCCCTGTTTTCTCACAGTATACAATTGTTTCAAACTATCGTGGAATCTCACAGATGGACGAAATTCACATGAGAGACCTGGGAAATAATTGGACTGTTTCAACTTAGAGTCTGGTGATCGATTACTATTGTATGATGCCCCTTCAATGTGGCATGGACTGATATCTTTGACGAACCAGAAAGCTTTGTGAATTCTAAAATACTGATGGACCTTTGAACATTGGAGCAGTTCTGAGCAGTCCCCACAGTTTCTAGATGCTTGCAGAGAGCTCCTGATGCTTGCAGACGTCTTGCTGATCCTTATGCTTTGCTGATGAAGTCTCCCTTGGAGAGGTATCTTCCTCTCTGCCAATGTCTTTGAAATGCACTTTTAGATTTACAAATCCTTAATTTCCCTTTCAGAAGACCCTTGACCGAGCTTATGATATTCTGATGCTTTCCCCTTTTATTAACTTTTGCCTAATTTAGTTATTGATCCGTAATCCGGGATTATCTTTTTCCAAATTATTTTGCCCTTTTTATGCTTTTTATATTTTGCCAGTATGTGTTTCCCCCAACACATGTATTCCCCTGATATGGTTTGTTGTAGGGTTAACTGTGCACAGCCAAAGATTATTGACTGCTGATTTGAATTGACTGATGATTGCCAACTCTAAGCAACGTATCATCTCTGTAACTTAGATATTCTTATTGACAATATGCATTATTCTTCTTGAATGCTTAATTCTATTAATGTTAGTTCACCTAAATTTATTTCAACGTCTTGGGCAACCCTTGATCATTATGCATCCTTATAACTTGGTTTTGCGCATTGTCTACATGGCTTTGAGCTTGTGTTTGTATTACATTTTGAACTCTATTTCCCGATTGGAGTTTTCCTTCTGTGGCTACATTGGTCATGGTGTTTAAATTGTTTGGGGTGGTATTGAAATTGTGTTGTTGTTTCTACCGAACCACTTACTGGGTCCAAAGATTCATCCACCTCGAAGAGCATTGATTCCTGCAAAGGATGAAAATGCTACAACACAATACAGCTACTTGTCATGTTTTTTTAAACTCCTTTTATAGTGAATGTGGTGGCTGTGATTGGTTACCTTGAACTGCTCTGACTTTACCTTTTGTACTGTCTGCTCCTTGACTGCACTTTTTCCAGCATTTCTGAATGGTTTTACACATTGTGGGATCACAGGCCTGTGATCGGCCTTTTATGATTTTTGCTAGATTGCACTTAACTGAACTGTTCTGCTTCTTGGTTGCATCTTCTCTGGCACCTTTGAATCAACTTGTCCAGAACTTTAGTGAATGGCTGTGCCTCAGCTGCATGTCTTGCCTCTTAAAATTCACTTTCAGAAACGTTTGTCAAGTTTGCTATTATGAACAACTTGTACTTAAGCTGGGGTTCCACTCTCCCTCAGAATCATCCAATCTGCAGTATGCACTTTGTGTGGGGGCGGCGGCGACTATTTGCCACACTTGAAACATTTGTATTGTCTCCACAAAATTCAAGGATTATTGTAAGATGCTATGTGAATCTTGGTTTTATCGTCTGTTGTATACTACTGTTAAGGCATTTATTTTAAGCATAACTGTCAATAGCTGCTATAAATATTGCTATACTGTGTCACAGTTTTAAAATGATCTGCTTTTTCTTAAAGTACATTATTGCAAAGGTTTTAAGCGTTAGACCTGACAGCCTTAGGTTGATCACCCCCAACATTTTGCCTCCCTCCCTCCATTTCTCTGACACTGTTTTTGCTGGTTTTAGGACTCTGCACACTTTACAACTGCTGACCAGTGCTAAACTGCTAAAACCATGTGCTCTCTCCCTTAAACATGGTAACATTGGTTCCTACCCAATTGGCATATTTAATTTACCTGTAGGCCCCTAGTAAAGTGCACTACATGTGCTCAGGGCCTGTAAATTAAATGCTACTAGTGGGCCTGCACCACTGATTGTGCCATCCACATAAGTAGCCCCTTGCCCATGTCTCAGGCCTGCGATTGCAAGGCCTGTGTGTGTAATTTCACTGCCAATTTGACTTGGCATTTAAAACTACTTGCCAAGCCTTAAACCCCACCTGTTCTAAATATAAGTCACTGCTAAGGTAGGCCCTCGGTAACCCAGAGGGCGGGGTGCTATGTAAGTAAAAGGCAGAACATGTACTTATTTTACATGTCCTGGTAGGGAAAAACTCACAAATTTGTTTTCCACTACTGTGAGGCTTGCTAATCCTATAGACTAGCATAGGAGCTGCCCTCATATACCTTTACGTGGTAGATTCTGATCTGGAAGTAGTAGCCCTGTTTTAGAAATGCCACTTTTAGAACATGGACATTTCTCTGCACTTACTCCTGTCAGTGCCTTACAGCCTGTCTCCAATCCACATCTGGGCTGTACTGGTTGATGGCTTACGTTGTGCATTCCACCCAGACAGCCATTAAGACAGAACACTCAGTCACATCTGCATTCATCTGCAGGCTGAATGGATCTCCCTGGGCAGGAAGGGTTGAGGGGCTCTTTCTTACAGTACAGAGGCCAGTGGCCTGCCCTCACACACAGGACTGGTAACCCCCCATAGGGATCCTGGCACACAGGACTGAGCTGAAAGGGGAACTTGTGCACTTCAAAAACGCTCCTCCCCCACTTCAAAGGCACTTTTTGGTATATATACTGGGTCTCTGACCCCACCAAATCAGAAACTTCAGGATCTACACCTGGTCTCTGTCAGAGGGACTGCCTGGCTGCCCAAAGGACTTGTCAGGCCTGCTTTGCTGAGAAGGACTGCTGCCCTACTTGTTTCCCTGCTGCCTGCTGGCCTCTGACTCTGCTGGAAGGACTATCCTTCCCACAAGTGCTCTCCAAGGGTTTGGATTGAGCTTGCCTCCGGTTCTGAATTCTCAGGGCCACAAAGACTTCACCCCAGAGAAGAAAATCCCTGTGCGTCGGAAAATCAGCGAATGCTTCCAGAAATCTGAGGGAAGTTGATTGTCTGTTATTTATTAGCACTGAGATTTTGGATGGAGGTTCTTTGACAAGTGGGTGGTAAAGATGCAGTGTGGAAAAGGGAATGTGTTCTGGAGCTCAATCCCCACAATCCCATTTTGCCTGGTAGAGTACATATTATGACCTGGATGTTTGTGGATTCTGAAATGTTAAGAAACACCCTAGGGGTGCCCATATTTTAAGGAGCCAAGGAGTGACTACATCCTTTCTTAAGCAGACACTTTTAAATACTTTGAACAATGTTAAAACCCTTTCTGAATGTCTTTTGTGGTATAGTACCCAAGAAGCTTCTTTGTGATGGTCCATGGCACCATAGCTGGGCAGGAGATTTGCCTTCTTAATGTGTATGCCTTTAACACCCCTGAATTGACATTCCTCCTGAATCTGATAGATACTGTTGCTGCAGTGTTAAACATCCCAATAATTTGGACAGGAGGCTATAATTATGTGATGTCCAGGGAGTTTGGTCTGATGGGCACTGTGTCTATACTCATTGGACTATTGCAGGATTTAGTGAATAGGTTGAATCTCTTGGATATATGGAGAAGGGATCTTTCCTGAAATATGATAAACTAATTTTACTCACTTCCACAGGGTTCCTACAGCAGCACGGATCATATGTTTGTAAGCCACACCATATATATGATAGGTGTTAAGACTCCTATTATCTTGTTCAGATTACTCTCTGCCCTGTTTGCTATGTACCTAGCAGAATATTAGACCTAAGGTATCTGGAAATTGGAGACACAGTTTCATCAGGATCCCACCTTTCCCTGGGATAACTGTGAAGCTCTATTTGGTAATATTGGGAAAAACTGTGTCTGTGCTTCCTCAATGGTGTTGGAATGTGACACCTTAAAATAGTGGCGAGAGGAGCATGTGTGGAGAAAATATATGGCGTAAAGCATAAATTGCACACTTAGAGTTAAACGGTCAAATAGTTGATTGCATGGCAGGAGTGTAAAGTGGTACATAAGCCAAAGCTCAGAGAATGGCTACGGATTTTTAGACCTAAACATTAAGATCTGTACATGAACTGATCTCATTCACATTCTATACCAGAGGTTATGTAGGGAAGGGCATAGTTCTGGAACTCTGCTGGCCTGGCTCCTAGAAAGAGAAGCCTGAAGAGAAACCAGGAGACAGCCTATCTGTGGTGTTGTTGTGGAAGGCAGACAAACAGTATATACAGTCTTCAATTAATGAGATCTTCATTAAATATTTTACAACTCAATACTCAAAGACTGTATTCGTGACATACAAATGATCCTGGCTTAACTGCGAGTCTGTGACTGCTGTGCCTAACTGTTGAGCAAAGAAATATGATAGCTGGCCTCTCACAAAATAGAAATAATGTACTTCTTAGACCACTTAAAATAGTTAACACACTCCCCTAGCTTGGAAGGGCCCTAGATAGAGTTCTACCATTGCTATTCCACAGTACTTCGAGAAAACAATTTTGAAACAACTGGCTGCTGAGAGTCCCTAATCATACTGGTCCCCGAGTCTGATCAAAACCTGGAAGAAGTTTGGCATCACTGACCCCTATTGATTTTTTTTTGTTTAGGGAGGGTCCCGGGGGAAGCTAGTTGCAGACTAGTCTTCCCATGGGACGTTTTGTGGGACAGAGGGAGGGGGGACAGGATTGGTTAACCTAGAAGGGGAACCAAGGAGGCCACGTGGATAGGTTGAGTTAAGGTGTGGGAAAAGGAAATGACATCCTCTCCCGGCTCAGCATTACAAAGAAAGGAACATTTAGAGCTCCTTTTCCAGAGAGTTAGACCCCATTTTTATATTTCTAGCTGTCTCTGGTCCGAGGAAGGGGCCACGTTTCCCTTGTGTATCAGCGCGAGGATGGCTGCTCAGCACGATGCAGAGGTGGTGTGTGCTGCGCACCATCAGAGAGGCTGGGTGTGCTGACCTCTTGCGGCCCGAAGTGTTGAGTGAGGCCTGGGTCAGCATGGAAAGAACTTTGCCGCATTGCGGGGCATGGCAGCTGCAGTGGCAGCGTGCAATTCGCCACGCAAGTAAAAGCAAAAGGGAATGGAGGACGGGGAGGAGCATTTCTCCAGGGTCATGGCGACCAAAAGTGTCAGAGAGGCATAAAAGCCTCACTGTGTCATGTGGGGAAGGGGACCCTGGTGCTCATAGTGGGGATGTGCAGGAGGGCAGTGGGGAGAGCCCATTATGGAGCCCTCAAAGGAGATGCAGGAGAGGGAAAGTGGGATTGGGGTCAAAGGGGGGATACTGGGCTGGTGGGCCCCTTGGACCTGGGTTTAGAAAAGTCAGGTGCCCAGGCCCCGAGCATTGGTACTAAGAGCAAACAGGCAGGGGAAGGCACAGGTAAGCCTAGGGAGGAGGTAGCTACACAGGAGGAGTGCCACAGGAGCAGAGGCATGATGCCAGGTGTGAGCGGGCCCAGTGGTCATGGTGTATAGTACAGACGGGGTCCCACAGGGCGTTTGGCAAGGGGGCCCGCAATGAGCCTTTGAGTTCATAAGTGGTGGATTAGGAGTCCAAGATTAAAGAACAGCACAGCGTGGTAGAGAAGACAGAGGCCCTTTGGGAGAGATTGTGCAGGGCCAGAGATCAGGAGGCAGAACAGGCGCAGCGTTCAAAATGTCAAAAGGAGCACTGCTCAAAGAGGGAGCAAAGGGTAGGACCGGAGATTCCAAGCATGAGAGGACACTGGCTGCGGGTGCTTGTGGAGTCAGAGGAGTGAGGTCGCACAGAGGGAGCAGGTGTGGCTCGTGGGTCTGGTACTGGCAGTGCTGGAGTGGCCTGGCAGGCAGTGGCGCGAGGCCAGCAGGTGAGGCTGGTAGAAAGCTGGCGACACCAGTTGGCCTTGATGGCCCCAGGATGTTGGTCTAAAGAGCTGGGGGGGTTCATGGCAGCCCTGCCTACGGCAAAGGACTGTGCACTTTGTGTGACATCTAAGAAGCCGATGACCCAGAAAGGGTCTAGGTGCACTTCTACGGATGGATGCTTGAAGGAGCGGGGGAGGGGTAATGCTGTTGATTGTGAGGATGAATTGGAGCTTGATTATGAGGACACAAGTGATGAGTGAGAGGAAGGTGAAGTCTGTGAGGAAGGAAGGGGTTGTCGTAATGTGATGGCAGAGGGTAGAGTGGACTCACAAGCGGCAAAGGTTGGTGTCTTATAGTAGTCAGGTGCGGACACCAGAGGCACGCAAGGGCAGTGGAAGCAGGCAGGCTCGGCGGTCAGGTGCCCAAGGAGGAGTGATTCTGGTATGCTGGCTGGTAAGAAGGATTGGTGGGCTGTGCGGGAAGTTTGGGAAGGGAGATTTGAGAAGGCGGTATGCAAATCAATAGGAGAAGGTGATGGGGTGATAAGTAAGGAGGGGGAGGCTCAACAGGGGTCAGAGAGCAAGGAAGAAGGAGGTAGTTCAGGAGCCCAGGTAGATTCTTCCAAAACTGGGGTGGGAGTGAGCGAGAAGTCCAAGGAGGATTCAGGTCACAAAAAACATTTACTCTACATGGGTTTGGCCATGCCTCTGGGGTCCCACCTATCGGACAAGACAAAGGGCAGAATGTGGACGCATGTGTTTAAGCTCCTTCATAGGGATATTCAGAGGAAGGAAGGGTCGAAGCGTTGAAGGAAGAAGAGTGGGAATCGGCCAGGAGGCCCATGGTCCCCATTGCTATGGAGAACTGGACATCTGCGTTTCTGATATACGCTAGTGTGTATTATTATAAATACCCTGTGGGGACCATCACCTTGTTCAAGTACATAGACATTATAAGGAAGGCCAAAATGCATTGTGGAGGGTTTGCTTGGCTTAGCTACGATGAGGAATTCAGGGCGCGGGTCAGCGTAAACTCTGTTAAGCCATTGGGGGGATGTGGACTTGGAATTATGTATGCAGTGGATGTTGTCGACTCATTCTACAGACTCAATGCATATTATTTGCAAGTCCTTTTAGCCAAATCCCGCCTTACAAGAGGCGAGTAACGCAACCAGCAGAGTGGGCAGGGGTACCTATGCAGGGGGAACATCAAAGGCCTGCTGGTACTTTAATAAGGGATTTTGAAACAGGAACCCTTGTAAGTTCAAGCATAAGTGCTCCAAGTGATGGGGCAGACATCCCATTACACAATGTTCTACGCTGTCCAGCCCGGTATAACAATGGAGGGTGGGGAGGGACCGAGGACAGCAGGGCTCTGCTGGTCTGAAGGGGTCCTACCACAATTAGGTTGGAAGCTATCCTGCCATAGCTGGCGCAGAATCCCGATGTAGATGCGGCTTTGAGACTGGAGTGGGGGTTCAGGGAAGGTTCTCGAGTGGGTTACCAAGGGTCTAGAGGGTGCAGGTGGGCTGAAAATTTGTGGTCAGCCAAGGAGCTTCCTGAGGTAGTGAGGAAGAAATTGTGCAAGAAGTCCAGGAAGGGAGGATTGTGGGCCCCTTTTGGAATGACCACTGCCTGAGCTGATGATATCTCCTCTGGGAGTGGTACCTAAAAAACAAGAAGGGGAGTTTAGGTTGATACATTATCTTTCCTGGCCCAAGGGTGCATCTGTCAATGATTTCATAGCCACGGAGGATACTAAGATGGTGTACGCCTCAACTGACGATGCTATTCGCCTGCTCAGCATTTTGTTTGTTACCCATTCATCCCTGGGATTTCTCTTTGCTGGGGATGCAGTTTGATGCAGCCATCTATGTGGACAGGGTACTGCCCATGGATTGTGCTATTTCGTGTGTCCTTTTTGAGGCTTTTACTTCCTTTTTGCATGGGTTTGTGTGAAGGGGAGTGGGCACAGAGAGATCACACACTACCTGAATGATTTCCTGTTTGTAGGTAAGCCGGTCTCTGATGGTTGTGCGAGGGCACTCCAGAAGTTTGAGGACATGGCAAAGATTTTCAGGGTGCCTCTGGCTCTGAAAAGATGGAAGGCCCTAGTACGACCTTGGTTTTTCTGGGGATTGAGTTGGATACGGTCAGCATGGTTGCAAGGTTGCCGGGGCAGAAGGTATGGGAGATTCAGACTTTTTTGGAAGAAGTGATAGGTGAAAGACAGATAGAGGTTTGGAAAGCACAACAATTGTTGGGCTTCCTCAGCTTTTCCTGCAGAGTAGTGAGTGGGGAGCATACATTTTGCAGGCGGTTGGGCTTGGCAATGTCAGGCATCATGCTCCCACACCACAGGATTAAAATTTCCATGGCAGTAAGGGCAGACTTAGGTGTGTGGCTCTCATTTCTAGGTAAGTTCAATGGTGTGTCCATGTTGGAGGAGAGAGTGGTTTGGCAGGTCCAGATTTTTTCCGATGCATCAGGAACTAATAATTTTGGCTTGTTTTGGGATGACAGATGGTATGCAGATCGTTGACCGCAGCAGTGGTTGCAGCAGGGGTGCAGCACTGCACTCCTGGAGTTTCTCCCACTTTTGGTGGCATTGGCAGTGTGGTGTGACGAGTTACAGAACAGGACGGTTATGTTTCATGTGTATAACATGACTTTGGTACAGCTGCTGAACAGGCAGGGGGCACAGGATCTGAGGATTTTGAGGTTGCTCAGGTGATTCCTGTTGTTGTGCTTGCTAAAGAATATTATCACTTTCGCAGTATGGCACCGGGAGCGAAAGATATCAAGATGTCGGTCCCTACAGAAGTCTGGGAGTGGGGGCTTAAGAGTTCTTAAGCTGGTGAAGATGTCTTTAGCCGAGTCTACCAGGATGATCTATAAGCTAGCATGGAAGGAGTTTCAGACATTCCAGGAGGGAGCAGGGAGGACTGCGAGAAAGGATCGCAATGACAGGGAAGCATCTGTTATGCTTTATGTGTTTGAATTAATGGACAAAGGTCGGTCACCCATGACCATTGCAGACAAACTGGCTGTTTTGTCTTTTTATGGGACAATCGTGTGGGATTTTGACCCAGCAGGTGATGAGATACTGGGCAAGGTACTGAAGGGTTGGGGCAAGGAGAGACCGGGTGCCAGGAGAAGATTGAGGGAAGCCATTGCATTTGAATTATTGTGTGAGAGTCTGGGATGTCTGAATGGGTGCTGCTATGACAAGTTTGAGGTGTTGTTGTTTCCCTCTTTCAGGGTTTCTAAAGCCTTAGGATTGGGGATTGAGGATGGGGTGCAATGTGAGGAGGCGAGGATGGAATCTGGTCGTCTGGGGATATGGCTGCGGAAGTCCAAGATAGATCAAGCGGGAGAGGAAAGTGGATCTCACTGAATGAAGGGGGGTGTGAGACAGCTTGTCCCGTGAGAGAGTGGTGGTCGTGCCAAGTGTAGACGGGGGGCAAGCAAAGGGTGGCGTTTTGTCATCAGGATGGCAGCAGGGCCACAGCTTTTCAGCTTTTGATGGTGTTGCGCAGATCTGTGGGGGCATTAGGCTAGGATCCTGTTTCCTTTGGGACCCACTTTTTTTGCTTTGAGGCAGCAACATTGGCGGCATGATTGGGGTGAGGAATGATGAAGGTGCGCAAGATTGGCAGATGGAGGTCAAAGTGCAGTGAACAATATGTGCAGAAGTGAATGGGTGATGGGGGATTTAGCAGGGGGTTTGTATTGTATTGTATTGTAATCGTATTTATATAGCGCTTACTACCCCTGACGAGGCGTCGAAGCGCTTTTCGATGAGTAGCACGCTACTCCGGAACCCAACAAGAATTAGTGATGGATTAGTATAATTTAATAATGAGTACAGTTTTAGTATTATTATGAGTTAATTCGAGCCGCGGATATGAGAGTTTGTTAGTTAGATTGACTGGAGTAATTGAGGGGTGGAGGAGGAAAGAAATCCAGAATTGTTAATTGGGAGTATATCCTTCATTTACTCAATCCAAAGGCTTGGGATGAATAAAGGGGGGCGGAGGGGGGAAGAGTATGTGGAAGGGTTAGGGAGAGCTTAGTAGCAGGGTGAGATGAATGCAGGAGAATTTAGTAGGGTTGTGTGGGAGGTCACAGAGGTAGAGTGAGGTTTGGTGAGTTAGATGTGGAGGTGGAGGGAAGAGCTTAGGCAGAGATATTTAGGAGATGAAAGTGGTCGAAGGGATTTGGGATGAGTCAGAGTGAGAATGGAGGATAGTTTGATAGAGACATGACATAAGAGTGATGAAAAATGAGAGCAGAAATTCATAGATATCTAGTATAACAACCCAAAAACCAGGAGCCATGCAATGATCCACAAACATGCCAAGCACAGAAACAACATATACACATACATACACATATATATATATAAGAAAGGTGACCTAACAGAAGCAGTGGCTATTGAGAGGGGAGTCAGGCAGGGGTGTGTTTTGGCCCCCACCCTTTTTCTTCTATACATAAATAATTGTATTAAGTATTTAGCAAACTGCACTAATGATTCCCCAAAACTGTCCGGGACCAAAGTACCATGCCTACTTTATGCAGATGACACTATCCTTCTGTCTAAATCATTCATGGGAATTCAGAATATGGTCAACCAGTTTGGTGTTTTCTGCAGAGACTACGGGTTAGACATAAATCTTAAGAAAACTAAACTCATGATATACAGTGCCCCGAATAAGAAGCTTAGAGCAAACATTAGGATGGATCCAATTCATCTGGAGAGGGTAATGGAATACGGTTATTTGGGTATTAGACTATCTGATAAGGGCAGCTGGGATCCAGCTATAAGGAAAGGGGCACTAACAATTAGCCAAAGATGTGGAGTGATAGGACTTAAGGCTAGCACTGCAACAAGTCCTCCTCTGACCCTCATCTCTGAAATCTACAAAGCCCAAATTCGTGCCGCGGCCCTATATGGAGCGGAACTTTGGGGATTCCACAGACAAATGGACACTCTTCAAACCAAAGAAAATAATTTCCTTAGACGCATATCCAGACTGGGGAAGGGCACGCCGATGCTCCCCCTAAGACTGGACCTGAGTCTAAATAGCATTAAGGACACAGCATACCTAAGACCACTTCTGTACTGGGTCAGATTATGGAAAACGGAGGAACTCGAACCCTTCAGATTAGCAGTCAAAGAACTATTGCCACCTTGCTATGGATGGGAAAAAGTACGGTGGCTTAGGGAGATGAGGGCGGCTTGGGTTAAACTGAACTTAACCCAGTATTGGGAGAATCCCGAGATGATCCCTGGCAATGCTAAACGCCTGATCAAAGACCGCTATTGGGAAAAGATCCATGAGGAATCCCTCGGCTCAATTGGGTTGGGTCGGTTGACAGCAGAGTTTCTGCTGGTTAAGCATGAACCTCTGCCTGAAAGCTTCCTGGATCTCCCTATGCCAGCCCGTGCTCGTTCCTTATTACTTCAGTTCAGATACGGAACATTGGCAGTCAACAGCTTCACAGCTTGCTGGTCAACCAATAGTTCTCTATCTGACAAATGCATAAACTGTCATCTATGCAAGGAAACCTCTGAGCATGTCCTATTTTTCTGTCCTCTGTACAAATGCCCTCGTGGGAAGTGGATTATCCCTCTGTGTAAAACACTGCCATCACAAAACCGAAACAGTGTATATAGAATATGCAAATATGACACTTCCATGCTGATAGTGAGTTCTGTTTCCAAATATTTGGCAGCAGCATGGAAAATCCGCAGTAGGACTACTACAGATTTTAACCCATCGGTCTAAGAACGGTCTAGAAGTTAGCGAACTAGCACCCTGTTATATTAATCTGGGATTTCAAATAAAACGATTAGTATGACCTATCGACGATGAAAGAATGTAGCCCCGCGCATGATGGCTAGTGGGTTACCCCAATTGAAGTGACTCATAGTTCCTCAGCATATATAATTTTAAAAATCGCAAGTTGCAATTTATTCGATCATCTTATTTAATAGAACTGATTAACTTATGGCATTATTTTCCACTGGTTGACTTCTAGCCTTTGCCAATAGGAGCTACTATATGTAGTTTTTATGTCTTATTTTATATATAAACCTGTTTTAGAATGATTTTCATGCTTTTAACAATTGGTTAGCACTATTTTAGCACTTAGCCTCTTGCATAGGGTAAGATCCAGAGATTATTTAGAGAGCTTTGTCTTAATTATTTATGAAACTTTTTATCTAATTTTATGAATTTTTTTCTTTCTGTATTAACTGCCAAATGTTTTTTTACTAAGTGATGGTTCATGGCTTTTATCTTTTTGTATGTATGATCACTACTAACTATTCAAATGGTCCAAATTTGGACCGAATAAACTATTGATTGATTGATATATATATATATATATATATATATATATATATATATATATATATATATATATATTTATACACACACACATGAATACACACACATATGCACATACAATACATAATTAGAATCATGGGTAAAAAATACTTAGTCAGACAGGTTTAAAAGAGTGTGTGTGTATTTTATTGTTATGACAGTAGCAATACATATTTTCCAAAGAAACTATAAATAAATAGAAATATACATATAATCTGAAAAAATATTTATCCACATAGGCATATGCAGTTCATAGTTGTTTGAAAAAGGTGGTTATGAAGGAAAGAGCCAACTCTTGAGTAGTTTTCTGAAAACAAGAAAGTTATCTGTGGCTCTTATAGTTGGGGGTAATGAATTCCATAGTTTGGCTGCTTGGACGGAGAAGGATGTACCACCTACAGTCTTTTTCTTGTATGGTGGTGTTCTAAGGCGGGGTGCCAGTCTTGAGCGGAGGGTTCTTTGTTGGATGTGTTTGGTAATTTTCTTTCTGATAAAAAGCGGTCCTGTTCCATGTATAGCTTTGTGGGTGATACAAAGCAGTTTGAAAGTGCATCTTCTGGCAACGGGTAACCAGTGTAGTGCTCTCAAGGCAGGGGAGATGTGGGCTTGCAGCTATATATGTAGTAGTAGCCTGGCTGCGGAATTCTGGATACGTTGTAGTTTTTTCATAACAGATAGAGATGATCCATGGTAGAGGCTATTGGCATAATCCAGTTTGGATAATACAAGTGAGATAGTAGCTTGCACCTTGTGTGGAAATCCGAGGTGGGGGAAGATGCGTCGTAAAGTCTTTAAGGTGATGAAGCTTGTGCTTGCTAATTTGTCTACTTGGGCATTCATAGTTATCTTGGAATCCATGGTGATTCCTAGGTTTTTCATTTCCTTGGATAATTGAGGAGGTAGTCCGAGATCTTCAGGCCAGACGCACAGAAGTTCATAATTTTTCCAGTCACCACATATGAGTATTTCTGTTTTGGAGGTATTTAGTTTGAGATGGCTCCAGGTCATCCACTGATCAACGGCTCTGAGGCAACTGAAGATTTGTGAGTTTTCAATGTTTTTGGGGTCTTCTAATTGAAGTAGTATTTGTGTGTCATCTGCATAGTTGTAGCATGTGAGATGGAAATAATTGATCAGTTCTGGTAAAGATATCATGTAGATGTTAAAAAGCAAAGGTGAGATGATTGACTTTTGGGGGACCCCTGTTTTTGTGAGGTAGGGTTCGGACGAGAAGGGGGGCGAGTGGATGATATTCGCTCTTTTTTGGAGATAGGAAGTAATCCAGTTGAGAGCAATCCCTTGTATGCCGGCTTCGTGGAGTCTTTGAGTTAGGGTGTCATGGTCAACCGTATCAAAGGCAGCTGAGAGGTCCAAGAGAAGTAGTGCAGCAACTCCATTTCGGTCGACTGTGTTTTTAAGATCGTCCCAGATTGCCATGAGTGCTGATTCAGTGCTTCTTCCTGGGCGGAATCCAGTTTGGAAGTCTGAAAGTATAGAATTGTCTTCAATGAATTGTGACATCTGGGCGAATGCTGCTCTATCAATTTGCCCAGGAAAGGTCCATTTGTGATAGGTCTGTAGTTGTTGGGGTCTTGCGGGTCTAGGTTTGTTTTCTTTAATAATGGTCGTATGTATGCCTTTTTCAGGTCTGTAGGAAAAGTTCCTGAAGTTAAAGAGTTGTTGATGATTCTTCTTACAGGTGTGGCAGCAGAAGTAGATAGCAGGATGTTCTTGAAGATTTGTGGTGGGCAAGGGTCAGAAGGGCAACCAGAAGGTCTGCTTGCTTTGACCAAATCCATAAATTCATCCTGGGATATTTGTTTGAAAGACTGTAGAGGTTGGGATGGTTTATTCTTAAAGGGTATTTTAGTAAAGGGGTTGGTGCTGATGGTTTTCTTCTGTTTTAAATAGGAGTCCAATGTGTCTGCCTTGGTTGTGTAGTGAGTTGCCAATTTGTTTGTGAAATCTTGAGTGGTGGGATGACTTCCTTCCATGCATGTGGGTTTTCAAAATTCATTGAGAATTTTATAAAATTCCTTGGTTGTAGATTGAGCATTTAGAATTCGGTCTGAGTAGTATCTTTTTTTAGCTTTTTTGATTGATGATTTGTATATCCTGTTAAGTTTGTGTACCTGCAGTTTGTCTTGACTGTTGTTTGTTTTGAGCCAGATCCGCTGCAACTTTCTGATTTGTTGCTTTATCTTTTTAAGTTCTGTGTTTCTCCAAGGTGTTGGTTTTCTTTTGTCATGTTTAGTTTTTCTGAGTGGTATTAGGACATCAAAAGCTTCCTGTAGCCACTCATAAAGTTTTGGTACAGAATTGATTGTATCTAGATCTGTGTTTGCTGTTAGTTGTGTTTCTAAGTGATCCAAATTGAGTTTGCTCCATGGTCGAAAGGTGTATGTATGTAAGTGGTTGTGGGGTGTGTTGATTTGTGGAGTTGCCTGTCAGAAAGTTATCAGATGGTGGTCTGACCAGGTGGTTTGTGTGATGCTATGAATAGTAACGAGTTCAGGCTTAGCAAAAATGACATCCAGGATGTGTCCAGCGATGTGTGTGGGATTGTGTACAATCTGATGTAGGTTCAATGTGAGTAGGAGGCCAGTGGTGATAGCTTTTGGATGGGGCATATTGGGTTTGTCAAACCAAATGTTTAGATCGCCAAGAATGCATAGATTGGAGTATAGTGTAATAAGGTTTGAGACTGTGTCAAGAAAAGCATCAGGGAAAGTGGAGTTGTTAGGTAGAGGTCTGTAAAGGAGGAGAAAGTTACAGGAGGAAGTTGGAGTAGGGTGGCATCTGGTAAGGAGGGCTTCACAACCTTGTATGGAGATGTTGTCTGTTTTACTGAGGTTTATTGCCTGTTTGAATATGATAGCTAGTCCACCTCCTCTCTTGCCTATACGGTTTTGTGTGATGGTTTGATAGCCCGGAGGAAGGGCTTCGTGCAACACTGGTGCCATGTCATCTCCCAACCAGGATTCCGTAATGAATAGTAAGTCAGGTTGTGTGTCTGTGAGCAGGTCGTAGATGTGGTGCTTGTTTTTTTAGAGTGATCGAGCATTTATGAGCTGGCAGTTTAGATAGGGTGTGTTAGTGGTATGTTGTTTTGTTTAGTAGAAGGGTAAGTAGTATAATGTGAGCTTGAAGCAGGAGTGTTGCTAGTTGTGATAACTGTTTGAGGCTCACAATAGTCTTGCTTTTCAACATAGTGTTCCTCTTCCAGCAGGTTAAGGAGGCATTTTGTTGGGTCTGTGTGTGTGGGTGGTGAACTTGGTGGCTGAGAGAGCCATGAGGAGTGTAGTGTTTTTTGTTGGGTCTGTGTGTGTGGGTGGTGAACTTGGTGGCTGAGAGAGCCATGAGGAGTGTAGTGTTTTTTGTAGGGTAGTTTTATTATGTAACAAACAAAGGGATGCGAGGTTGCTATGAGTGGCATGTTTTTTATTTTGTTTGTGTTTGTTTAGTGTGGATGGAGTATGGGTTAGGGGTGGTGGAGGAGCATGTGGATCATGATGTAAGGCCCTAAATTGTGCAATGGAGGAGAGGCGAGTGAATGAAGGTTGCTGGGATGGGGTGCTTGTGGTAGGTGTTTGTGAAGAGTGGGGGGGTAGGGTTGGAGATAGGATGGAATTTGTATCCTTTGTGTAGTCCTGGGGGTGGGAGTGGGTATGACGATGAGTGTAATGTAAGTTTGTGTTGCTTTGATGTGCTGATGTTTGTGGTCGGTATTGTTTTTGTGGAAGAATGAGAGGGGCTATTGGTGTAGTTGTTTTTGGTGAGGGATTTGTACGTGAGTTAGTGCTGCTAAGTGGAATTTGAGTGTTAGATGGGGTGTTGATGTGTTTTGGAGATGAATGTATGAGGTGTGTAAGAGGTGATGGGTGTGTGTCAGGGAAATAAGTATTAGTTGAGATGACCGGAAGGGGTAATATGTGTGGTGGAGTGAAATGTGGGGATTGTATGGTTGTGTGTAATTGGTGAGGAGAGGGGAAGAGTGTTTGTAGATGATGTGTTTGAAGGCAGGGTTTGGGCATTGTTATGAAGACAGGCGGTCTGTGTGGAGTGAACAGCGGATCGTGTTTTTGGTTAGTATGAGCAGAGAGTGTGTATCTGGGAGACTGAAACTGAGAGAATTGTATGTTGTAGTTTTGTATTGTGTGGGTGGTGGCAGGTAGTGTTAGTGGGAGGGGCCAGAGTAGTGTTTGCTGTGAGAATGAAGGTGTTTGACTGTAGTAGTTATGGGGGTATGTGTATATGTGTTGTATGTAGGGTATTGTGTTGGGTGGTGGGGCAATGCAATATGTCTGTGGTCAGTTTGTGATGCATGAGTTGGATATCTTTGCAGATAATGCATTTGCATGTTGAGGGATGTGTTAGGGTGGAAACCATTCCTGGGGAAATATGAATTGGGCAGCATTTCTAGCCCTAGTCCCTAGTCCCTACCTGTCCTGAACAGGCCCAAACAAACAGCTGCCCTTGTCCTCTCCGCCCTTTGCCTCGACGCCCGGGCTGAGACGCCCTGAATCCTGGTCTTTTATAGCCCTACCGGCCAATAAGAAGCCCGTCCTAACCCTAGCCAATCCTATTTTAAACCCTGATTTAGCCAACTAATGGAAGACCCAGTCCTATTCACCAGTCACAACCCTATTTCCTGACCCCCAATCACAGCCCCAGCCCTAAAACCAACAGCCAATCAGAATCCTAACCCTATCCACCAATCACAGCCCTAGAACCAACAGCCAATCAGAAATCCTAACCCTATCCACCAATCACAGCCCTAGAACCAACAGCCAATCAGAATCCTAACCCTATCCACCAATCACAGCCGTAGAACCAACAGCCAATCAGAATCCTAACCCAATCCACCAATCACAGCCCTAGAACCAACAGCCAATCAAAATCCTACCCCTATCCACCAATCACAGCCCTAGAACCAACAGCCAATCAGAATCCTAACCCTATCCACCAATCACAGCCCTAGAACCAACAGCCAATCAGAATCCTAACCCTATCCACCAATCAAAACTGCATCCCTGGAGCTAGCAACCAATGAAACACCATCTCCCAAAAACCAATCACAACAGCATATGCAACAACCACTAGGAACCTATATAAGGAGCTAGTTAACTAAACTCCAGTCCCTGTGGCCTGGGGGAAGGCTACTGCTGCTCTATTCAGTATATCCTTGGATACAGACAGGCTGAATCCACACTTCCAAGCTAGCAGATTCTACTTTCCAGGTAAGGGGGAGATTGTTTAAGAAACAAACACTGCAATAGTTCTGGGCGCACACTCTAAAATCGGGCTTTTTTAAGGCAAAAATACAGGGGGGCAGACAGCTTTTAAGCACAATTTAAATCACACAAACAGATTAAAAACAGTCTCCTAAAACCACACTCTGAAAGATGTATGTAGCCTTTTTACTAAGAATAGGGGTGAAAAAAAGGGGGGCAGAGGAGGGGAAGGGGGAGCCACAAACTAGCAAGGGAATTCACACAGTCACGGCAAAAACGATTTTTAAACAAACACCACTTTAAAGGAGGCCAGGCTGCCTGAAAACACAGAGAGTCCACAGTAAAACAAACACTTTTTGAACAATTAATACTATTTAACTAGAAAATATCTTTGGGCTCCTTACCTAGGTCTTTTTGCAATCCTTGAACACTGGGCTGTATCAGGACACAGGGGAGATGCACAGAGGAACACAAAATGGAGGTGTCTTTGTGGTGGTCTGAAAATGGCGATTAACATGTTTCTTTTTCCCTAGGGTGTGTGAGTGGCCCAACGAGTCACAAGGTGGTGACATGGATAGCAGGGCAATCATTCATCCATTGGGCAGCAAAGTATGCTGAACGGCAAATAAATGGATGCAATCTGGGACTGCCTAGCAGACGTCACGGGGTGCTCTGGTGGGGAAAGGGTGGCATGAGATGGGGTGGTTTACCGCCTTGGCCAACATCTATGGTGCCTAGACGGGGATGTTCGGACATGTTGGTCTTTCATTTTGGGGAAAACTATTTGATACAGCTATCGAGAGTGACACTACTGCAACACATGCAGCGGGATCTGGAGATTCTAAAGCACAGCAGACTTTCTGGGACATGTTTGGTGTGAACAGAATTTGTACCACATAGGGTATGGAGGGTAGCAGTCAAACATGCACCCATTGACAAGGCACTAAAGAAAGTGAACAGGGAAATGAGGGTTTTTGTGCGAGGAAAGACATAAATGTGGTATCGCATGGGAGCATCAAGGAAGAAAATGGGGGGTTGTTTGGGGCAGATGGGATGCACCTTTCTGAGGTGGGCTACGCCTATTACATTGTGGAACTAAGGGATATTTTAGGGTGGTTGTGAAATGAGAGTGTGGTGCGGGTGAAGCAGGTGAGAGGTGATGGTGTTGCTGTAGTGAATGGGCACTGGGGTGGGACAGAAAACACCCGGTGGCGATACATGGGGGATGGACAGTCAATGCGGGCGGATCCAACCCTTGGGAGGAGGAATAAGATTTTCAGGTGAAGAAAGATCTGGGGTAGGTTGGCTGGAGCAGGTGAATGAAGTGGTGGTTTGGGGATGTTTGGAAAGGAGGCAGGGAGGACAACGGTGATGGGAGAAAGTGACAGGGGTGAAGGGCGGAAAGAATGTGTAAGATATTACGGTGAGAGATTGGGGACGGGGGAAAAGGAGAAAACAAAGTTTTTGTGGGACCGAGGGAGGGGGGACAGGATTGGTTAGGCTGGGAGGGTAAGTGAGGGGGTCACCTGAGTAGGTTAATTTAAAGGGCTGGGAGAGGAAATTACGGCCTCTCCCTGCTCAGTGTTATGCGGAAACAGCATTTAACCACCCAGCCTGTAGTTAGTGAAAGGGTGGGTGTGATGCCAGTTTAGGATGGTGCAGGTGCAAGTGGTTGGTACATGGAGGGGTGGAGAGTCAGATGCGGACCGATCCACCCCTTGGGAGGAGGAATAAGGTTTTTAGGTGAAGGAAGATCTGGGGTAGGTTGGCTGAAACAGGTGAATGAAGGGGTGGTTGGAGGATGTTTCAGAAAGGAAGCAAGGAGGACAATGGTGATGGGAGAAAGCGAGGGGGGTGAAAGGTGGAAAGAATATGTGAGACATTATGGTTAGAGGTTTGGGACAGGGGCAAAGGAGAAAACACAGTTGTTTTGTTAAGGATTTAAATATGTTGTGTTGTTACATGTTATAATGTTTATTGCAATCCTAATACATGGCCTTTTGCACTGGATTCAGCATGATTGTACCACAAAATCTTTGTTTTTTTTTTCGACAAGATCAATCACAAAACATATCAATGAAAAGACATAGTACTGCTTATATGCTAATATATCATTCATATCAATTGAGTGTCCCAACATAAAGCAGATCATATTGTCCATCGCCATATTGAGTGGAGTCAGGCACACATTAACATGTAAATGACAGACAGTTTATACACAATACTGTAAGAAGGAAGGTTCAAGGCTATCATAACTGTCCATCAGGAGGACCTGCAGCTTACGTGTCTGGAAAGAAACAAACAATTCCAGTATTAAGTAGTACAACAAGTAAAAGGAAGTAAACCAACTCGAACCCTGTGGTCCCTGCCCTCCCGCTGGTTACAATCAATTTGGAAACATGGTTATGCTGATCAACATGCAAATTCTTGGGCCTGGTGTGGGGTGAACTAGGAAAGGAAAAATGGCACATTATTTTTCTACCGCTAGGTGCTACTTCAAGTCTCTGTTACTTCATTGCATCCCCTCATTGCAACGTCCGGGATTCCAATTTCATGATCTATTTCTATTTGAAAATCGTTCAGGATAGTATTGCAGTTGGCAGCAATGGGGTGCTTGCGCAGCCATAAGTTATGCTCTCTATGCAGTGAGGCACTTTCTGCATGTGCCCAAATAATCAGAGATTGTCTCCAAGCCGCTAGTGATGGGGGTTCAGATGATTTTCAACACTGTGGGATGAGGCGTTGCCCAGATCAAGGAACTGGGATGTGACTCTTTGTTTTTTGCCCCACCGCAAAAGGCCTAGGATGCATATTTCCCACATGTGTAATGTTTGGTGCCATGTGCGAATGGATAGTTGAGTTGTGACGCCTTGCTAATTACAGTGACGAGATGAGGAGGGCCATAGCATCTGGAGTACGTCGGCATCGGGCAGGTGACTTTGAGGACAGGCTGCATCAACACAGTGAAAATAGCGATTTATTTTGGCAAGGGTAAGGTAGGCTCTGTGTATGATGTAGGATTGAATAAGTGGCAAACAAACTTTGGGAGGACAAGAACAGGGCTTTCCAGTAAGACGGCCCAGTCTTTGTCTGTACAAGGGTGAGTAGGTCTTCCTCCCAAAGGGGCTGCAGGGACAGCCACTGCAGAACTGTGTGGATTGCAATGAATCCGCAAAACATTGTATAAGGTGTCTGCCAGGCCTCATCATGTAAAGATGTTGTATGGTGAGGTGTGTTGGAGGTTTGTGCATCGTATCTCCCTATATGTTCCCTAGTGCGGAGAGTAGCATGTTGTGTAGAAGAAGTTGGCCAGGGGCCAGGTCATCACCTTCCACTACAGATTTATATGGTATGAGGGAACCATCTCGGTAGAGATCCCCCAGGGTATGCAAGTCAGCTGCCTGCCAGGCAGTGAGTTCCATAGCCAAGGTGATATTGCACCCCCCCAGGGGTGCCAAGCAGGGGTATTGCAGAAGCGTATGGAATTGTTACCCACATGAGGTACAGACAATAATGGTAGCAAAGGTACACTACTCTCAATAACAATGGGTTAAGTTGTTTTGTATGGGTACATGGGTAAAATAATGGAAGAACAGCGAGTGGGGACCAAGCAGGCAACATCGTAGCAGTGTCAGCCAGGTGCAGGCACGCCAGCCATTTGGCCACGCACTGAATCTGAAAGACAAGGTACTACTGTTCCAGATTTGGCACAGCAAGCCTACCCTGGTTTGTGGGTAAATAAAGCTTTGATAACGCTTCTCTATAGCGTGAGTTGCTCCAGGCGAAGACTCTCATGGATTTATCAAAGGATAAAAAAAGGAGTTAGGACATATATAGGCAGATTAGCATAATGGAAGAGAAGATGGCTATAGGACTACCATCTTGTGGAGGATAATACACCCCATCACTGATGGTAGGAGTGTTCATCAAAAGGACATCTGAGACCTTAGGGCTGTGGCAGCATGCACAAGATTAGCATCAAACAAGTCCGTTATTGAATGATATTTCCAGACGCCTAAATACTGAAACATACCGGGTTGCCAGAGAATGGGTACTCCACTTAATACAAAGTGTGGGTTTGGGAGCAAATGGGAACAAGCAGGACGTAGCCCAGTTAACCTTTAAACCAGAGACAGCAGCAAAGCTGTCAAATGTCTGGGCAGTTGTATTAGGGATTGAGTACACACCCCTAAGGTATAGGAGCAGATCATCAGCATAAAGAGAGATGAAGTTGGTGTCATCGCCCATGGGAATACCTTGGTCTGCACCTTGTTCCCAAATGGTGATTTCGAGCGTCTCTATATGTACGGAGAAGATTAGTGGTGGGAGTACGCAGCCTTTGCAGGTGCCTCTGTGTATGTGAACTGGCTCCGAAATGAGGGAGCCTGTTTTCACTGTGGCAAGCGGTTGGGTGTAGAGCAGCTTGACTAGGCGGAGAAAGCAATTCCTGATACCATAGCACAGCTGCGTGGCAAATAGGAAGGCCCATTCCAGGGAATTAAAGGCCTTCTCAAGATCCAGCACTAGACATCTGGCATGAGGCCATAAGTGTGGGGCTATTATGAGACACAGAAGAAACACCATAGGTTCAGGGAAGTGTTGCGGGCTGGAACAAAAGCTTTCTGATCTAGATGGACCACAAGGATTTTGACCAGCACTTTGTAGTCAGTGTTAAGCAGGGCCAGGAGCCTGCATGATCCTAGTGCAGTGAGGTCTCTGTCTGGCTTGGGTAATGAGATGTGGCGTGCTTCATGAAGGGATGCAGGGAGGCAGGAGGCAGAAAAGGCTTCATCATACAATATTTGCAAGCGAGGGGTGGGGCGTAGGCTTTATAGAATTCAGACAGCAGGATTTCCAGTCCCGCGGACTTGCCTGTGGCAAGGGCACGTATTGCTTCTTGGATTTCGAGCAGGGTGATGGGGTCATCAAGTTCTGCCCGTTGGTCAGGCGTGATGCAGTGTAGGGTTACAGTGGAGAAGAAGGAAATGATGTTGTCTTGTGAGCATCCATTTCTGATTGGTATAATGAGGTGTAGTGGCGTGTCAATCCAGTATGTATGTCATGTTGAGTATAGAGTAGGTGGTCGGCAGAAGAGCGCATCGTCATGATGGGGTGTCATAGCTGGTCTTGGCATATCAGTCATGCCACCAATAGGCCAGTTTGATCAGCCAAGGAATGGGTATGGGTCGAGTGGGCAGCACAGTTAAGACATCACAGCCTTTCTAATAATGAAGCATGTTTGCAGCATGCCACGGTTAGATGGTGGGTGTATGCTTGGTCACATACTCTGGGTTTCTTGTATTAAGAGATTGCGTTTAATACAGGAGATGGCACTATCAAGCTGTTTACATATGTTCCAGTTCACCCCTAGACAGTCACCTCTGATTGTCACTTAAATGTGTCCCACTCTGTCAGTCTAGTAGTTGCTATATTGCTGTATTGCTGTTTAGCTCAAAATAGTACTTAATAGCGGTGCCAAGAGAGGTGCAAAAGGGGGGGGGGTCTTCCAGTGCCTCAGGTTGTAGGTGTCTGTTAGGAATAGTGGGCAGACCTGTTTCCCATGTGAGTTGTAGATGATGGGGGTTGTGATCAGAATGGGTGTGACCCAATTAATCTGTGTGTGAGAGATGGAAGTAAGTTGCTCCAGATTCGGGACAGCTTTAGACTGAGAAGAGAGAGGCAATTGGTAACAGCGGTTTTCACCAGTGTCATGAGGCAGAGTTGTTGCAGGTGTTGATTGACAAGAGTTAGTAAATGTGTGGTCCCCTTGGCAACAGCACAGAGGTGAGCAAGGAACAGGTGTAAGTAACGCATGTCCAGGTCTCTGAGGCAGTATTTAACGGACATGAAGGAATTCCTTTGCCGCTGCCTTGCCATGTGTAGACCAGAAAGAACATAATGCGGGTCTTGTCAACCATATCATCTTGGAGTTTCCATGTTTTGCATAGGATAGACTCTCCATTACGGCAGTGCATCAGGTGGGATAGTAGTGGTCTGGGGTTGGCACTGGGTGGTGGTTTATGAGCTGGAACCTGGTAGGCACGCTCAACGGAGAAGAACTACAAAAATGCAGTCTAAGGGTGTGGGCGCTCAGCCAGTTCTCCACATAGGTCTCTGCATTTTGTCCTTGACACCTTCGGGGAGGGCAACCACGCAGATGCTGTTTCTCCTGTAGCGGCACTCCACATCTTCTGCCCTGCACTCCAGAGCATGCACACGGTCCACTAACACCTGCAGCGAGGATTTAGTTGGGGTTCAGTTAAGGTCTGTTCAACAGTGAGTACCCTGTTGGCTAGATTTCAGTGGTCAGCATGCAGCAGCGCGAAATCTTCTGCCACCTTATCAAATCTGGCTTTTGAGAGACACACAAGTTTGCTCCAGGTATGTCCTGATTTTCTTGACAGCCACAGGACAGTGCTTAGTTTGGTTCCAAGGGACACAGAAGATCCTGGAAGATCAGAAGCGTCAAGGTCTCCAGCTGACTTGTCCATTGATGATATGGGGCATGGAGTTGTGTTTTGGGTGCCCATGTTAATTTGAGTGGTATGCAGCGTCCCAGGTCAGCACTGGCAACAGGAAGGAGAACAGCTGTATGAAGTTGTTGATGGCAGACTTATGGCCATTAATGAAGGTGGCCACAATAAGTATGATGAACTTGATGGGATGTAGGCAGCTCTCAGATGTTATGCCAAGGGTGTGGCGATGGAGAATCACAAGGCCTATGCCAAAGCACTACATGAGAAGGCCCGCTTGCATGCGCCTTTAAGTGCGATGGGGCGCCGCAGCATAAGCAGCCAGAAGCGACAGCACAATCAGGTCATTCACAGACGCAGTCTAATAAAACACACTTGTGGCAGCAACACAGCGTCTGAGATGGATTGTTTTGTGGTAGGCCTGCCTGTGTGATTGCGCCTTTGAGTGCGGTGGGAAGATGCAGAACGAACAGCCCAGATGCCACAGTTGAGGCGCAGACTCGTCGATTATGCTATTCCTGCACCAAGCCGTCGTGTTGGAGGGCCCGCTTGCTTGCGCCTTAGGGGGTGTCGGGGTGCCACAGCTCAAACTGCACTTTATGGCTGGTGTTCCTAATCTGTGACTCCACTCTGAAGAGGTGTCCAGCTGGAAGGCAAGTGGGGAGTGTCAGATGGGTTTCTCAACAATTTTGTGAACTCGCCAACCACAGTACAGTGGGTGATGCGATCGGGCGTGGGTCGTGGGAGGGAGCATTCAGGACAGGCCTAGTGCGTGCCAGGGCCCCATAAGACACAATGGTGGTCAGTACAACCCTGGCGGTCGGTGGTAAGACCGCCAACAGGCCGGTGGAAAAAAAATGAATCACGACCGTGGCGGAAACCGCCAACAAAGACAGCCACTTTAACACTCCGACCACCACGGCGGTGCAAACAAGCAGTGCGGCGGTCACCGCCAACAGACAGGCAGGACACAATGTACCACCCACAGTATCACAACCTACCAATCCGCCACCTTTTCCGGGGCGGATTCACAGCGAACAAAAACACGGCGGAAACAGGACTTCGAAGGGAAAAGGCTCACCTCTACACACCCCGCGACGAACCAGGACTCCATGGAACCAGAGCTTCACATTTTCCCTGCCCTTATCTTCCTGCTCCTCTACCAGGAGCACGAACGCCGGAGGTGAAGACCACGGTGAGTACTGCACCTACGACACAGGGGAGGGGGGGAGGGAAAAAACAGACACACACACATGCAACACGCAACACCCCCACTCCCACCCTCACCCACGACAACACACACACTAATACAGCAAGATACATTACAGTTACACCCCCAAACCCCGCGGAAGAATGCAAAGACAAAAGGAAATTAGTGTAATCATTGTAATCTATTAAAATCTAGTACGCAAAAATATATATACACTATAAACAAATATATACACCAAGAATAGTAGTCCAGGTATTGCTCCATTGAAGTCCGCGGAACACTGGGCCCACACTGCATGGGCGAGGCCCACACTCAATACCCGAACATGACGGAGAGAACACTGCAGGGGCATCAGATAGAAATAAAACAGGCACCTCAGGGGGAAGGGAAAGGGGGGGGGGCACCTCAGCCGGTTGAGTGCACGTCGCCAAATCCTGGTTCTGGAGGGGGCTTTGTGCCCAGAGTGCTTCATCCTGCCAAGGACTGAGGTAGTGGATGCCTTTCTCCACTGGTTCTGGAGGGGGCTTTGTGCCCAGAGTGCTTCATCCTGCCAAGGACAGAGGTAGTGGATGTAAATCTCCACTAGTTCTGGAGGGGGCTTTGTGCCCAGAGTGCTTCATCCTGCCAAGGACTGAGGTAGTGGATGCCTTTCTCCACTGGATCTGGAGGGGGCTTTGTGCCCAGAGTGCTTCATCCTGCCAAGGACAGAGGTAGTGGATGTAAATCTCCACTGGTTCTGGAGGGGGCTTTGTGCCCAGAGTGCTTCATCCTGCCAAGGACAGAGATAGTGGATGTAAATCTGAACTGGTTCTGGAGGGGGCTTTGTGCCCAGAGTGCTTCATCCTGCCAAGGACTGAGGTGGTGGATGCCTTTCTTCACTGGTTCTGGAGGGGGCTTTGTGCCTAGAGTGCTTCATCCTGCCAAGGACTGAGGTAGTGGATGTCTTTCTCCACTGGTTCTAGAAGGGGCTTTGTGCCCAGAGTGCTTCATCCTGCCAATGACAGAGGTAGTGGATGTATCTCTCCACTGGTTCTGGAGGGGGCTTTGTGCACAGAGTGCTTCATCCTGCTCGTGGCGGACTCAGTAGCGTCAGTGCCCTTGGCGCTCATGGGCCAGCGGTGCTTGTGGCGGCGGTGTCCTGTTCAGCGGTGCTTGTGGCGGATGTGTCCTGTTCAGCGGTGCTTGTGGCGGCGGTGTCCTTGGCAGCGGTGCCTGTGGCGGCGGTGTCCTGTTCAGCAGTGCTTGTGGCGGTGGTGTCCTTGGCAGCGGTGCTTGTGGCGGCGGTGTCCTGTTCAGCGGTGCTTGTGGCGGTGGTGTCCTTGGCAGCGGTGCCTGTGGCGGCGGTGTCCTGTTCAGCGGTGCTTGTGGTGGCAGGGTTCTTGGCAGCGACTCAGCTGCTGGCGGTCCTGTCTGGCCCAGAGAGGCTGGTGCTGGCGGTCCTTTCTGGACCAGCGGGGCTGGTGCTGGCGGTCTTTTCTGGCCCAGCGGGGCTGGTGCTGGCGGTCCTTTCTGGCACAGCGGGGCTGGTGCTGGCGGTCCTGTCTGGCACAGCGAGGCTGATGGCAGTGGCCTCCTGGGCAGCGGGGCTGGTGCTGGCGGTCCTGTCTGGCCCAGCGGGGCTGATGGGGGTGGCCTTCTGGGCAGCAGGGCTGATGGCGGTGGCCTCCTGGGCAGCGGGCTGATGGTGGTGCCCTCCTGGGCAGCGGGGCTGATGGCGGTGGCCTCCTGGGCAGCGGGGCTGATGGCGGTCTTCTCCGCCATGCTGCTCTTCCCAGACTTGCTGAGTTTTGTTTTGCCCCTTCCCCACCTTGGAAGGTGTCGCTGCTGACTCCACACTCCCACCTGTACCCCTGGAAGCGGCTTTGGTGGCTTGAGTCTTCCCCCTCTCCCACCGGGCACTGGCCAACTTTTGATGCTTGACAAGTGGGGGACTGTACGTGCTGTGGCTCCTTGCCACACTGTCTGCCCTTCTGCCTGGTGCACTCCAGAATCCGGTGACTACTGGCACCACTGGTCCCGGAGATGTTGTGGCTGAGGTGCTAGGTTGGGACCTGGAGAGTCTGGCCCTAGGAGACTGACGAGGTGGGGGAGGTGAGGGAAAGAGGTCAAGGGTGGACAGGAAATGTTTCTTGGGAACACTGGGACGGGTAGCTGGAGGGCATTTGGGAGTGGAGGAAGAGGTTGTGGTTGTAGGAGGTGTACGTTTGGTGACTTTGGGTGAAGGTGCATGCGCTGGAGGCTGTCCTGAGGTGGATGGCTGTTGGGTGGGTGGGTGCCTGCGTTTGTGTACCTTGAGAGGTGGCGTCACAGACACACTGGGAGAGGACACAGGGGACGTGTGAATGAGAGTGGGGGTGGTGACTGCACGTGAGCGGGGTGTGGTGGTGGGTGTGCTGGTGATGGAAGTAGTGGCTGTTGATGTAGTGCACGCAGGTTTGACTGGAAACGAGACTGGGAGGGAGGAGGGAGACGAGGAGGAGGGGGACACAGTGGAGGCAGTGGATGTTGGTGTGTCTGCATGTGTGTGATGCTTGCGTGAGTGCCTGTGGGATGTGTGGTGCTTATGTTTGCCAGAGCTTCCTTTGTTGGTTGAGGTGTGTGCATGCTGGTCTGATGGTGTGCTTGGGATAGTCTGAGGTATAGGGGATTGGGTCTGGGTGGAGGAAGTTGGAGGGGGGAGGCTAGAGACAGGGACAATGGCTGCCATTAGTGCTGAGGCCAGAGTCTGAAATGCTCGCTGAAGGGCTGCCTGACCAGAATGAATGCCCTCCAGGAATGCATTGCTTTGTTGCAACTGCCTCTCTACACCCTAGATGGCATTCAAAATGGTAGACTGCCCAACAGTGAGGGACCTGAGGAGGTCAATGGCCTCCTCACTGAGGGCAGCAGGGGTGACTGGGGCAGGGCCTGAGGTGCCTGGTGCAAAGGTAATGCCCACCCTCCTGGGTGAGCGTGCACGGGGCACACGCTGAGGGTCTGCTGGGAGGGCGGTGCTGGTAGGGGGGGTGGCGGCTGTACCTGTAGATGCGGGGGGCACAGATGTGGCCACCACCACAAGGGAGCTCCCATCAGAGGACAAGTCCGTATCACTGGTGTCATCTCCTGTCCCCGCCGTGGAGCTCCCCTCGCCCTCCGTCCCACTGGTGAATTCAGACTCCATAGTGTCGCCCTCCTGGGCCATGTGGGATGCAGCTCCCTCCTGCTCCGGTGCCACTGCTCCTCAGTGTGATGATGCTAATGCACACAAGAACAGGGAGACCACAAAACGGGGGGAAGACAGAAGAAAGACATGTTGAGTGCATGCATTACCGCTACCGTTGGCGGACACGACAAACACAGAAGCCCCCTGCACTACGCCGCGCACTTGGAGTCCACTATTCAGTCCCTGGGACATGGCCTACAAGGCTATGGCCGACATCTGCATACATGGATGTCACAGGAGCCTAACTTGGTGTAGTTGGCACTGTTCACAGGAGGGGTGGGGTGCCACAGCGTATGCCAGAAGAAGGGGACCTAACTAGCACACTAGCCCTGGCCTAGGGAAACCCACAGCCCACCTCTCCCACCCAGACACCTCCACTGCGCGCTGAATCAGCTGAATGAGAGTGTACTCACCCCCTTGTGGCTGCTGTGATGCTCTCAAGCGCCCATCCAACTCCGGGTACGCCACCGCCACGATCCTGAACATCAGGGGGTTATGGTGCGACGGGCAACCCTCCCACATTGGGAGGCCATCCCCAGCTGGGCCTCTGCTGTCTTCTTGCTCCAGCGGCAAATGTCCTCCCATCTTTTACGGCAGTGGGTGCTCCGTCTGTGATAGACCCCCAGGGTCCGGACGTCCTTGGCGATGGCACGCCAGATGTCCTTCTTCTGGTGGGCGCTGGCCTACATGAATTGTACAGGGGAAAAAGCAAAGTTATTACAAACTGCACCATCACAGTCATTGGCCCCCATCCCTACCCTTGCCATGTGGCACATGCACTCACAGTCGTTTCATGCACGCCTCATTCTCCCCCCCCCATCTTTCATCCACCCCACTCCACACAGGCATAGCCCATATACCATGCTCCCAGTGTACTTACCTGTTTGTCTGGAGGACCTTAGAGTAGCGTGTACTGGGGGAGGACCCCATGCACGAGTTTCTCCAACTCCTCCGTGGTGAAGGCAGGGGCCCTTTCCCCAGACGCACGAGCCATTGTCTCTTCCAGACTGAGGTCACAGCAGCACTTGCAGTGTAGGTCCTCTCCACAGGTATCGAGTGATTGAACTAGAAAATTGCGGTCACATCCGCGGCGGTGCGTACCGTCACCGCCGGCGTACATCGTCATTGGCTCCTGGGACCCATAGGGTCCAATGTTAACCAATGCAGAATTGCGCCGCTGTCTTTGACCGCCTTCCGCGACGGTGTACAATGCCAGCGCAGTTACCTCACATCCCATTGTCCCACTTTACAGGTCAGGCAGCCGCCATTTCAGGGGCCCACATGGCTTAATTTTTAACTGCGTCACACATACCTAGGCCTGGCCTAAACACTCATACATGCAAATTTCGGATTATGAATCGTGTTCTGTGTAAGCTGTGTGTACGTACCTCTGAGATGGTTGACTCTGTGCTCGCTGTTGTCCTTCATAGGCACTGTCCGCTGGGACATGTGAGGAGATGGCGGCATCCTCCGGTGTACAGACCGCTGGTGGACCTGTCAACAATGGAGGAAAGACATGTGATCATCACCTACAGGCTTGATCGTGCCACAATCCTGGAACTGTGTGCCCAGTTGGAGCCAGACCTGATGTCAGCTATCCGCCATCCCACATGGATCCCCCCTCTAGTGCAGGTGCTGTCAATACTCCATTTCCTTGCAAGTGGGTCATTTCAAACAACAGTGGCCATAGCATCAGGGATGTTCCAGCCTATGTTTTCCAACGTGTTGTCCAGAGTGTTGTCTGCCCTGCTGAAACACATGCAGAGCTACATAGTTTTCCCTCAGGTGGAGGATTTGCCTACAGTGAAAGGTGACTTCTATGCCCTGGGACATATCCCCAACATCATAGGTGCCATTGATGGGACACATGTGGCTTTGGTACCCCCCTGCAGGAATGAACAGGTGTACAGAAACCGGAAGAGTTATCATTCGATGAATGTGCAGATGGTGTGTTTGGCAGACCAGTACATCTCCCATGTGAATGCCAAATTCCCTGGCTCAGTGCATGACGCTTACATTCTGCGGAATAGCAGCATCCCTTATGTGATGGGTCAACTCCAGAGGCACCGTGTGTGGCTATTAGTTTAGCACCTGGAAGCAAGTCAGTGGGAATGGTTGTCTGGGTCGGAGGATATCCCTACAGGTTAGTGTGTGTCTAACAGTTGTACCTCGCCATTTGCAGGTGACTCTGGTTACCCCAACGTGTCATGGCTACTGACCCCAGTGAGGAATCCCAGGACAAGGGCAGAGGAACACTACAACTAGGAGGATTATAGAGCGGACCTTCGGCCTCCTGAAGGCCAGATTCAGGTGCCTCCTTATGACAGGTGGTTTCCTATTCTACTCACCAAAGGTGTGCCAGATCATCGTGGCCTGCTGTATGCTTCACAACTTGGCTTTGCGATGACCGGTGCATTTCCTGCAGGAGGATGGTCCAGATGGAGGTGTTGTTGCAGCTGTGGAGCCTGTGGACAGGGAAGACGAGGAAGCAGAAGAAGAGCACATCGACAACAGGAACTCTGTGGTTCTAAAAATTCTGGACCCATGTAATTTACTTTGCCACAGCAGTACGATTTTAGTATCAAAAGACCGATAATGACTAGTACACTAAGCATGAGCATTTTCGCTCAATTCCAGCAGCGTTTTCACCTCGAAATCACCATTTTCGTCCTGCACTCGTGGCTCCCATTTTATACACGGCAGCCATTTTTAAAAGTTGCCCTCACATAGGCTTATAATACAGTCAGATTTGATTCCAAGGACACGTACACCTTGATTGACTTTTCTCTGACCTGGGCAAGCTGGAACCATTGCCTCAGGCCAAACCTGTTTGGTCAGTCCCTCTCCCAGTGGCCGAATCAGATAGCATCAAGGCACACCATGCCATAAAACCCTTATTATCGCGCACACACCCTGCCTAATCTTGCTCACACCTGCACCTGCTCTTTTCTTCTTCTTACTTTACGAGGGGGAGGTGCCCGTTTTTATTGGGGGTCCACACTTATCTGATGTAAAATACTAGGCCTTGCCGGGTAATTTATTATGGGTTGGATGACATGAAATATGAGGTTTCATCATGACACTGTTTTTTCCTTTGTAGTGAAAACATGTGAATGACCAACCAAAATGTCAAGAATGTTTGCCTGAAGCTTAAAAAACTGTATATAAGGAAACCTGACTTTGCATTGAAACACAGTCTCCTGAGAACATACAATCCGTGCTGTTGTACTTCTAGGACGCTTGTTACTTGGCTGCAGCCAATAAATTCGATCTTTGACTTCACCTAGAAGACTCTGAGTTTCTGTGGTCTGAATCAGGAAAGTACCCGAGGTCTTTGGGTGTACCCTGGCACCGCTGGGTTACCGGATCAGTACAGGTTCTGAAAAACCCAGTACCTCAGTTGGCGCCCAACGTGGGGTGATACCAGCAGTACCGGTCCAAGCCTGAGGTCCGTGGGGAGCTTCGTGTGAAAATTCTGGATGAAGGCCGCCACTTCATCGACCCCTGCATGTCGACGTGGTCCGAAAGTCTTTGCTGCGAGGTTCCCCGCTTCCCGACGGCTACGAAGGACTGCTGCCCTGGCTATCGCCCTGATTTGGACCCTTGATGTTTGGTAGAGCGAAACGATAAGACGAGTCTTCTGGTGACGTCATCGATATTTTCAGTTAAGTATAAGTGGAGCGTCTCCCAGTCCTTAGTTGGACACTTGGTTTGGTCCTTAGTTGGACATTTGGTTTGGTATCCCTTCGGGATCACTTTGATTTGGAACTTGCAAGTACCAAAGCCGAAGGACTCGTGTATTCACGAGACTATCGTAAACGATAATCCTTTGAAGTTTGAAGCTAGACTAGTGAGCGAAGATGCCTGGTCTTAGCAGACTTGGAAATTTGTTTTGTCTTGGTTGTAAAAGGGACTCCCGGTTGGAGGACTCATGTCCGGTTCCTCCGATTGGAACTCCAACCTATGAACTATATGTGAAGCACGGAGTAGGCCCCATCACGTTTAATAAAGTATGGGTCCGCTATTCTTGGAAATAATTGAGAAAAGTTTTCTTTTTTTTCTTGTAAATATGACTTACAACTAGGATCTGCAAACGGTTCTGTAAGTAAATTGCGACGGCGCTATTTATGAAAAATGGCTAAAGCGCGCTGTATTGTGTGTACTGAGTGTTTTCTGTTTATATCTGAAATGAGCTCAATGTGTGTTTGTGGGTCTTCTTGATGTTTACAGTTTGTTAAGTAAAATGTTGGTTAATTAATATTAAGTAGAAACTTAGAAAAAATCCAGAAATGAACCATGTGATGTACTAACATAGCTATATGTTGCTCTTTAATTTATAGAATGAGCAATTGTGCACATATACAAAACTGCCGTTAAATGCTTAATAAATTCGAAAACACATTCAATAGATATAAATAGGGCCCCAAAAAAAAACGAAATTATCTATTTTTGCCAAAAAAAAAAAATACATTTACAGCATTTTTCTTAGATGCATTGTATTAGATGTTCACAGGCAAACTTTTCAGATGCAGTATATTTGATAGGAATGTTCAATTCAGCCAGCACTTTCCCAGTTAAACATGGGTGGAATTTTGCATAACCTTCCTTTTAAATGAAAGTGGCGCAAAAATGTGACGCATTTCAAGTTAGGCTTATGCGCTTAGGCTTGTGAGTTAATGTATCCCAAATAATAGGCAAGGGATGCAGCTTGCTTTTATATGTGGAATTATCACAAAAAAAATAATATTTTTTTTTATTTTATTTTTTTAACAAAATTATTAATTATGGAAAAATTATTAAAAAAATAAGTGCCTTTCAAAATCGTTTTTTAATATTTATAAAGCTTAATACCTATACTATGACCTCCTAACATTAAAATTTAATTTAAGTTATGTTGCACCGCTAAAATGACATTTGTATGTGCAATTTTCCCTTGGCGCAGGAGCAATCAAGCTCATTTCTATAAAGTATAAGTTAATATTTTTCAATGGCTGACTCATGGATTGTGTAATAGACATTCTGGTAATGCATATTATGCAAGAAAATTGTAGGATATTGATTTTGTAATGCCTAAAATATCAAAGTCGATTTTGGGCAAAAGCACTGTTTAAACTGCATTTTCTTTCATTCAGAGTACTTTTTAAAGTGTCTCAGGCTTCAGTAAATGCATACATTTAGGTTTGATATATATTTGCAGGTTGTGCCTTCTTATGATTCAATGAGTCAATGTGCCAGTACAAAGGCTTGTTTTAATATCAAGGTTGAAGGTTCTAACTTCAGCTGGGCCTACTGAGACGTTCATTCATTCGAGGTTGATGAAATATGTACCATTGCATGGGATTGCAACAAGCATTTATTCTAACAACTGGTATGTGTGTTATTAAGGTTTGTGAATTATTCACAGTAAATGTAGTTTAATAATCTGGAAATAGAGATAATTTATTTAGCGCCTAAAAAGGAAAAAATATTTTTTTTAAATAGAGTGAATTATTGCAGGTTAGAAGGAAAATAGGAAGGCCTACTGTCTTTGACAGATTCAGAGTGGCAGAAGCTATGAGAGCTACAGAGGCTGGCTCAAGTCACGCTGCTGAGATGCTATCTTTAGTTTTCCCATAAACAATGGAGGAGGCTGTCATGTTGACACTTGTGACCTTTTAAATTAGGGCCTTGTCTCTGTGAAATGCAGAATGACCCTACGGGCCTCTAAAAGTGGGATTTCTGGTTTCTCCAGAAGAACATCAATACAATTAAAGAACTTAATTCCAAAGGGAAAATATAAAAAAAGGGGTTTCTTCGAAAGTCCCAACATCATGTTAAATGCTCTGCAGAACTGATACATTTGTGTCTCCGCTCTAAAAAAATAAAATGATGCCTGCTAGTTGCTTTTATTTGACAGAAAACGAAGTGTTGCGTTAAGTCTTAGACAGAAAATAAGATGCAGCCCTTTTCTAAAATTTTGAAGGCTACATGCCTTAATCAGAACGATTTGCCAATTAAGACTTATTTTTCCCAGTGGAAATTGTGGGTGCCAAATTAATATGGAGTGTCAGTGTAACAATTTTTACTTTTAGAAAGGTAAAACTAAGGTGGCTTGATGTTGCGAAGTAACTGACAAGAGGGTAACAGTTAAGTAATGGAAATTTATTTTCATGTATTTGGTCCTATCATGAATTGTTCTTGCTGGTCCTGTATGTTAGAAGAGAAACAGTAAAGTTATATTTGACAGCAGATTTCCATTGCCTGGTGATCTACTGTCAAAAGGAGGGTAAGGATTTTAAACCTGACAAATTAAACAGGCCCAAATATTGGGTTTGGGGCTGCAGGTTTACAGTGCATAAAGTACATGACATGGTGTTGTGTGTCACCGCTTATTCACACATGCTATTGTTTTGTGTATGCTTTTTGTGCTTGATACACAGCAAGTATATCTGATGGCTTGACGTTTTGTATATTTTTATTATTTTTTATTTGTTTTTTGCATGTTTGTTGCTGCTTTTGATACTATTACAAGCTCCCCTGTGTTGTGAGGGGATGGTCATGACGATGCCCATCGCTACGCAACAGTTGGTTGAACTTGTTCTGGTTACTAAATTCCACAGATAATGATATTTCATGCTGTGAACATAAGAGACAACACTTCATCAGTGCATGTCTATTTGGCTATAATGGTATTGAAGGAAAATAAAAAGAGATATACAGGATCAAAGTGTGTCACCTGCAGTTAGTCATGTTACTGCCCCTTCCCTTAAAGGAACAGGCAGCCCTACATTTATGTAGCCTTGATTGGACCTAAGGATGAAATTATAGATCTGTGACTCAAGGTGGCCTAATTTCTATATTACATTAGTTAATGATGTTATGTTTCCTAAGTAGCATATGGCTTTCATTCCTTAAAAGAAAAACAGGTTTTCATTTTTTCCTGAAGAAGGAACTGAAACATTAGCTAGGAGTACCGTATATGGTGTAGTCGCCAACGGTAGAGTTAAAATTTGTGTAACTTTGGCCTTTGTGTATCACCCGTACTCCCGGTGTTGTGTCACATGCCTGACTAGCACCCAAATATTTTTTTTTGTTCTTCCTATAGATTTTTTCTTTTGTTACTTCCCCTGACCAATGTCGCATCATGCTTAGTTATTGAGATTTTAGCTATGTCCTAGTCCCATTTCTCTTTTTCGAATTCCTTTCACCAGTCAGCCCTTTTATTATTTTTGATGTATTGTTCAGGTTCACATTTCCAGACTGCAGTGATGTACCAGGGACCCCCATGTTATGTATAATTCCCTTTGGTATGACCAGACTGGTTTTCAAGAATTTGCCTTAGGCCTGGTTCAATGTTTTCCAGCCTGACTGTCAGGGTAGCGATAGACTGGTTAACTGACTCAATATCATAGTAAGACAAGTTTTCCATTTCAATAGGAGATATCTTATGTTTACCTTTTTGAACATGACAAATTTTCAATGTCTATTTTAATTTGGTTTTCGGTTCCCTTCTGTTCCTGCTACTTTAATTTTTGGTGGGATCAGATGTGTCCTAATCATGCAAATATCAGGACCCTCTAGTTCTTGTCTTTTTGTTTGCACATTTGACTATTAGCCTGTGTATTGCATAGTGCACCTGATGCACAGTTTTTAAAGGAAGGTTTCTACATGTCCCTGATAATCGGTATCGTGATTTCTCTATTGAGATGTTCTAAGGTAAGGAGGAACACCTAGACTTAATCATTGAGGAAAATATGTGTTTACCCCATTAGACAATGCCACTGTGTGAGGAAATCCATTCAGATAGAATTCTCATGTAGCTATAGATGGCAGAGAATAATGGAGAGAACCCAATTAAAGATGCTAGAGACCCTGTTTTGCCCTTCTGCCTTTGTCTTTGTATTTTATGCCCATTGTGTATGGCTACTCCTTTGAAGATTGCAGACCACCTGCTTGCAGTCCCCTTGTTAAAAACCATGAACTGTTTTTTTACTAAATTGAAGGAAACTAACAACTGTGGCACATTTCCCACGTCACTAGATTCTGCGGGTATCAAGTCATAATAACCTGCAGGACATTGATTTAAGCCTAATTCCCATCATTGACAGCTAAAGATGAAAGACAGACGTCTTGGCCCTACAGTCTCAGCACACAGAAAGTAGCAAAGCTGGACAGCGATTGCCAGCGCATGGTATCGTACTTGCTCCATCAGATGGCGTTGGACATCACAAAACCAAAGTTTCAGTGTAAAAGAGCTAAAGAGAAGGATTCCTGTTGTTGATAGCAGAGCTGTTTTGAGGTTTCATTTCTCTACCTGTCATGTGCTGGTAACCTCTGACAGTGTGCAATCCCTTGAGCCCCTTGGCCTGAGTTTTGGCCACACCCCCCCTTTTCTTTGCTCCAACGAAAGAAGGGCAGTTCACCGGAGATTTCAAGTTTGGAAAAAGGCACTATATTGTGGTGCCCATGGAAGAGCAGCTTGAGCGTCCTCTGACACTAAATAATGAGTGTTGGAGTCTGAAAGTGCTGCTGAGCTTGAGCTACTTCCCAATTAATGGTGCTTGGGTCTGCACGAGATGATTTGTGCCCTTGATCAATGAAGAGCACATTGTTTGTAGTGTCTGCCACAGAGGAGAGACACTGGTGCATTGCTTTAAGACATTGAGACTTTCGAGTGAGCTGTGGGTGTTTGCCAGGAGGGCACTCCAACTAAGCAGTACTTTTCTCACGAAGAGGCCTGAATTGAGAGGCCCATGCGAAAGAAAATAACAAAAGAAAATTTGATGGACAATAGAAGCCTGCCAGAGAGGCTTTTTGAACGGACTCTGGGCATAGTTGGTTTCACAAGAGGTTTCCGTGTGATTGTATAGACTAGGTGTTAGGAGACTGACTGTTTTGCTGGCATTGTTTTAAAGTACTATTCTGTTTAGTAAAAGCAGAATAAAGTCCATTTTCTGTGGAAAGAGTACCCCCTTTTCACCTTAGAGCATTGATGAGAGTCACCACTGTTCCACCTGAACATACAAAAATTACTGAAATGCAGAGGAGCCCTAAAAATGTTACTAGATAATTTTCGGATTTGCTTTTTGGTTAGGGTTGTGAAAAATTATTATTTCATTTGTAATAGTGGTCACTACTTTCTCCCGTTGTCGATATGTTCTTAATAACGTGTTTTCTAGTGTCTTTTAAACATGACGTTGTCATTTATGGGTGGGATTGTTTTTCTCTACTCAATTGACTTCTGCACCCACTTCCCAACCTATGTCTTTTCCTACTATTGTTTCTTTGCACTCTTTTCACCCTTTTCCTGAACATGAGCAGGTTAGAAGATCAGAATTCGTAAGCAATTCTTTTGTACAGCTTCTGCATCAACACTAGTTAGTAGTGAACATCACTAATTGTTGGGTGTGTGATCTTATGCCACCTACTGCAGATAGAGGTATTCCTTATTTTGTCCTGCCATATGTGGCCTTTTGTGCTACTTCATGTTCGAGGAGACCTGTCCAGAGAGAGTTACCAAGTACTAGAATTTTGCTCCAGCAACATCTCCATGGCCTTATAAACATAGACCTGGACTCAGATTAGCATGAGAATAGGTTTATTGCCTATGTAAGGGCAAAAGGAGGGTTTGTGGTTCTAAAAATTCTGGACCCATGTAATTTACTTTGCCACAGCAGTATGATTTTAGTATCAAAAGACCGATAATGACTAGTACACTAAGCATGAGCATTTTCGCTCAATTCCAGCAGCGTTTTCACCTCGAAATCGCCATTTTCGTCCTGCACTCGTGGCTCCCATTTTATACACGGCAGCCATTTTTAAAAGTTGCCCTCACATAGGCTTATAATACAGTCAGATTTGATTCCAAGGACACGTACACCTTGATTGACTTTTCTCTGACCTGGGCAAGCTGGAACCATTGCCTCAGGCCAAACCTGTTTGGTCAGTCCCTCTCCCAGTGGCCGAATCAGATAGCATCAAGGCACACCATGCCATAAAACCCTTATTATCGCGCACACACCCTGCCTAATCTTGCTCACACCTGCACCTGCTCTTTTCTTCTTCTTACTTTACGAGGGGGAGGTGCCCGTTTTTATTGGGGGTCCACACTTATCTGATGTAAAATACTAGGCCTTGCCGGGTAATTTATTATGGGTTGGATGACATGAAATATGAGGTTTCATCATGACACTGTTTTTTCCTTTGTAGTGAAAACATGTGAATGACCAACCAAAATGTCAAGAATGTTTGCCTGAAGCTTAAAAAACTGTATATAAGGAAACCTGACTTTGCATTGAAACACAGTCTCCTGAGAACATACACACCGTGCTGTTGTACTTCTAGGACGCTTGTTACTTGGCTGCAGCCAATAAATTCGATCTTTGACTTCACCTAGAAGACTCTGAGTTTCTGTGGTCTGAATCAGGAAAGTACCCGAGGTCTTTGGGTGTACCCTGGCACCGCTGGGTTACCGGATCAGTACCGGTTCTGAAAAACCCAGTACCTCAACTCGGTGATCTTGCAATACTCCCAGTGAGACACAGGTAAGAATACAAACCTGCCTACTACATGTACTTTAACACTACTACCTCCCTACTGTCTGTCGTTTTCACCCAGTGTATGGTCACTGAGTTGTCACTTTCCCTTATGATTTCACAGATGTGGGTCCCACTGTGTGACATCTGCTTTGTTTCCTCATGGACTAGAGCTGTGTGACATAGGTATGTTGACATTACAATTGAAAGAGCATTTTGTCACTGTAATTGCTAATACAGTATTTAGAAATCACAGACAGACTCCAGATTGATTTGTGCTTTAAGGGTGTTTATTTAAGTGCTCAATATTGGAGGGTGCTGTAAAATGGTGAGGGGTGATGGTGGAGGAATGTCCATGGCAGAGTCCAGTCTATTAGTCTCACAGGTGCATTGCCGAAAGGGGCATAGGAAGTGGAGCTGGGGCAGTTTGAGGATGGACAGGGTGACAAAGTGGGACAGAAGGATGACATTCAGGGCGGTCTCATTTCTTGGCGGGGGTCTTGGCATTGTTCTCTGTCTTTGTCCTGGATTTCAGTGACCGTTTGCGGGGTGGTTCTCCCTCTGCAGGGGGTGGGGTGCTGGTGTGGTGGTCCTTTGGCGGTGCCTCCTGTCCACTAGCGCCGGTGGAGGTGGTAGGCAGTTAATCATCCAGGCTAGTGTCAGGGGCCCCTTGTTGTGCCATAGTGTCCCTCCTGGTGTTGACTTCATTCAGCACCCCTACGATGGTGCCCAGGGTGGAATTGATGGATATGAGTTCCTCCCTGAAGCCCAAATACTGTTCCTCTGCAGCCGCTGGGTCTCCTGAAACTTGGCCAGTACCGTTGCCATCGTCTCCTGGGAATGGTGGTAGGCTCCCATGATGTTGGAGAGGGCCTCGTGGAGAGTGCGTTCCCTGGACTTGTCCTCCCCCTGTCACACAGCAGCCCTCCCAGTTCCCCTGTGTTCCTGGGCCTCTGTCCACAGGACCGTGTGCCCACTGCCACTTCCCCCAGGTCCCTGTTGTTGTTGGGGTGGTGGGTTAGCCTGGGTTCCCTGTAGTAGTGGACACACTGCTGATTGACGTGTCCTGGGGACAGAGGTATGGGCCCGCTGGGTGGGTGCTGTGCTGGTGTTTCCAGAGGGGGGAAGCTCTGTGGTGGCCTGTGCCAGTGTGAGGGGAACCGATTGTCCCGAGGTCCCAGATGGGCCGGGCTGGTCATCTAGATCCAGCTGGACAGAGCTGCTGTCATCACTGTGGGCCTCTTCTGTTGGTGGTGTGGACATGTGTGGACCCTCCTGTCCGGTGACGTTGGGTAGGGGGCCTGCAGGGGTTTAAAAGGATGTTTATTGCATCTGTGTGTGCCATGGTGTGCAATGGGTGGGTGACCTTGCACCCCAGTGCTTGCATTCCTGTGTGGGACCTTGTGTGATGGTGTTTTAGGTGGGTGTATGGGTATGTGCAGTGGCCATGCTTTGGTGATGGGTGTCCATGCTTTGTTGTTGCATGCAGGGCTTGGTGTTGGGATGTGTGGTTTGTGATATTGGGACATTTGTGAGGAGTTGGAGTGATGGGGGTGAGGGTGAGGGTGGGGGTATGTGATAGCATGCAGGTAGGGTGGGGGATGTAATAGTTAAGGTTTGACTTACCAGAGTCCATTCCTCCATCTACTCCTGCGAGGCTCTCAGGATGCAGAATCGCGAAGACTTGCTCCTCCCATGTTGTTAGTTGTGGGGGAGGAGGTGGGGGTCCGCCGCCAGTAAGCTGAACCACAAGGTGGTGTCTTGATACCACGGAACGCACCTTCCCCCGTAGGTCGTTCCAACTCTTCCAGATGTCATCCCTATTTCTTGGGTGCTGTCCCACTGCATTGACCCTGTCCACTATTCTTCGCCATAGCTCCATCTTCCTAGCTATGGAGGTGTGCTGCACCTGTGGTCCGAATAGCTGTGGCTCTACCTGGACGATTTCCTCCACCATGACCCTGAGCTCCTCCTCCGAGAACCTGGGGTGTCTTTGCCGTGCCATGGGGTGGTGTGGGTGATGTGTGGGTTGGTGTGTGTTGTGATGTGTGGGGTGATATTAAGTGGTGTGTAGTGTGAGGTGCGTGGAAGTTATGTGGGTGATGGTATTGTGTGCCTGTGGATGCTTGGTAGTAGTTTGTAGTGTCTCTCTCTGGCCTTCTTTCGGTATTTTAGTCGTAGGGGTTTGTGGGTGATGTGGTTGTGTGTTTTATATTGTATTGGGTTGTGGGAGTGATGTGTGTGTGTGTATCAGGTGTGTGTATTTCGATTTGTCCAAGGTGGCTGTGTTTTGTATATGTGTGTGTATTTTGAGCGCGGCGGTGTGTACCGCCAATCAATGTTCCCTCAAATTTTTTGCCACTGTGTGCGGCAGTGTGCGGTCTCTGTGCGCTGCAGCCAAGGATACGTGCGCCAAGAAATTGACCATTCACGCCCGCACAGCACATAACTAGCCAAGATCTTTGGCATTAGCCTCTCCATACCAATAAAGCAAAAAAGGGATATCATTGCTCCATGCAATAGGGCATCAAGGCAGTTTTGTGACCTGGTTGCACACCCCAAGGACATGACCTGTTAAGTGCCACCTACACCCCAGTTAGAGAAAACAGAGGAACATTGCCCGCGGCCTTTAAACGCTGTTTTCATTGACTTCAATCCAGATTCAAATATGAGCATTTTCTGCAATAGGAGAGCACGACTATCGCTCTAAAAGGCTTATTTGAGCTGAGAAAGTGATAATGCATATAAACAACTATGAAGTATGACAATGATGGAAAAGTTGATAACAGCACATTTCCTACTGTTCTGAAGCATTTCCTAGCTCATTAACCATTAATTTTCAACATAAATATCACATTCTCGCTTGTATGCTAAAGTATGCCAAATGATGTTTAAAACACTCCTGCGGCATTTAAACTCTGTTTTCATTCACTTCAATCCAGATTCAAATATGAGCATTATCTGCCTTAGGGGAGCACGTATATCGCTCTAAAAGGCTTATTTATTAACGTGCTCGCTTGCCGAAGGGGCCTGCGCGATGGGGGAAGGAAAGGTGCGCGCCTTACAGGGAACATTGCCGCCAATGGAATTCCGCGGTTGAAAGACCGCCACGTGGATTCGTGGGTCGTGATAGTGTGGGCGTATTTCTGTTGGCGTGACGGTGGAGGTTTTGTTTTCGCCAGTTTATCACTGACCTTTGGTGTGGCAGACTTGTGTGGGTGTCTCAATTTTGGCGGATTCCGAGAAGTGGGTCATAATGACTGTGGCGGAATTCCGCTGCGGTGTGCTGGCTGTCTTCTGCACGGCGGTAAGCGGCTTTTGCCACCAATGTGGTAATGACCCCCAATGTCCCTTATTACTTGTACTCTGCGGAGCCCCCTCCTCATTCAATGGTCCTTCAGTTCCTGCAGCACAGGGCGATTCTCAGTTAACATGGGGTCGCTCCGAGATCCAGGAGGGAGATCGCAACAGATAGTCCGAAGAAAGCACTGCAAGGGAAGGCCTTGACTGCACCACATGTGGGTACAGGTGTACTTAGGTGACCTGCGACCGCATCGGTCATTAAGGGAGGGAAAAATACTAGGTGAAATAGGAAGAGGGGCAGTTGGTTCCTAGTCTCCCTGGGCGATGCTTGCTTTTTTCAGGGTCAGTAGTGTAGGTTCCGCCAGGTAATAGGGCAAGTAGGCCTCGCATGATATTTCCGTGATTGGGCCTCAAGACGAGACAGGCATGGCCAGATCTGGAGGGGCAGCCCACACAGCTGTTCAAACAGCTCAAGAAGGCGCACGTGGGAGGCAGCACAGTAAAAATCCCCCCCGCCCCTCAGATTGTTGATCTCCTTACCAGAGATTCGTAGGGTCTTAGACCTCAAGGCGGGTGAGTAGGCCCCACAATGTCCAGCCCTAATGCCGCCCCAGAGGCAAAACAAGGATCTCCAGGTGTGGGCCAGCTCTGAACAGGCAGCGTCCACAGACGTCGTGCCCAGACGGTGCTTCAGCAGCCACGCACAGGGAGCGGTGGTATGGTGCATGCCAACTCACAGCAGCAGGCCCGACAGTACGATGACGGTGTCCCTCGCAGCTGATGATGGTGGCACCGTAGTAAGAGACGCTATGGCTCCATCGGCAATGAAGCCGAAATGGTGTGTGGAGTTTGGTTAGGTGATGACAGGCAGCATGCAGGAATTTGGGTTGATAACTGTGGTACACTACAGAGCCTTGTTAGAGTACATCCACCATCTTGGCCACGCTGGCCATGCCCCGTCACCGACCCTATTGATGATACCAGTAAATACGAAATCCTAAAAATGAAAATCCTTATTTTGGGATTTGGCAAGGCGGCTGCTTGTGGTAACTGCTAATTTAATACACCTTTACCAGACATGATATATCCTGCAATTCAATTAAGATTCTGTTGCATTCGTTCCTTGCATGCTTACTATTTTAAGTTAATACTGAAGCCTAGAAGGGCTCTGCACTAAAATGTATAAATCCAGTGGGTGCAGACAGAAGGGTGATTTCTCTGGTTTGGGAATGCAGAACTACTGGTTTAAAATATCTTGTCGCTATATAAGAGATGACCTACACAGGTAAAATAAACTTACAGGCCAAGAGATGAAGGGGATTTGTGAATCTGTCCTGTTCTACAGCAGATTATAAATTTCCATTGTGGGAAGAATGGAAATTATAAAAATGGTGATTCTGCCCAGATGTGTGTATGTTTTCCAGGTGACTTTTTGCCTCATTCACAGACATACCTCCTGAGATCTGGTTAGTGTGCTGTTGATGTCGTTCTTTAAATGGGCTGGTGCACATCAGAGGCATTGTCATTCATGGGCAAAGTGGGCTCTGGGCCCCAGCAATTCAGCTAAGGTAGATATATATATGTCCGGTTGAAGGCGTTTGCCGAAACGCGTTGACATTTTTGATGGGTGACGGCGTTTTTCTTTTATAAAGCATTTAATAAAGCATTTAATAAAGCAGATGAACTCTATGGAAAGATTTCTTCTTTTTTTAATACGTCGGTCGATGGTACATTGAGATACGGTGCAGCTGGTTGCGTGAGCAGATTCCACCCTTTTGAAGCATAAATATATATATATGTTTATATATATATATATATATCGGCAAATAGACAATGGGGAAACCATACTGTCCACCGTGTATCTACATCAGGATCAAATGGAACAAGGACTGTGGAGCACAGTTTATGGATGCTGAGTGGATTCAGAAACTAAGATTTGTCGAGAAATCGTCAAGCAACCCCCAGAGATGCTCAGGTACCTGAATTGGAATTACTTTCCTTCTACCCTGCAGAAGGTACTCCCTACTCTCTCAAACAAATGTTCTAGAATTCAATCTAGTGGGGGGGAGGTGCCCCCGCACTGTTAGGGTTGTGCAGGTTTGTGCAGGCATTCTGAACAGGGTGGTCGCTGCCCTGTGAGCAGCTGTGATGAATGTGCTAGTCCTGGGTATCAAGCAGTGAGAGCTTGCCCTACACTCCTGTCTGAAGAAGGACGTGCCAAAATGAGGCTTACCCCGTTCAAATAAACGTAGTGCATTTCATTGGAAGCAAGACAGTGGTGATGTATTTAACTTGTGATTTAAGGCTGTAATCGAACAGTTGGAAGAAGAAATGTGAATGGTTGCTGTTCGAAACGACCCCTAAGCTCGGTGATGACGTGGAGCGCCGAAGAGATCTATCTACGTGTATATATGCATAACTGGATGGCGACGATTCTTATTAAGGCGGGGGTTGGTGCTTGCTTGTGCCAAGGGCATGGTCGTCTGTACTAATACTGACCCTTGGCACTCACTCCTCTCATGTAATTATGGTGATTTCCTGTTAACAACATTACTGTAACTATGACTGTTATGTTTCTAATGCCGTGTTGTTTGTTTCTTTTTGTGGAAATGGCAATAAAAAAGTGAAAAAACGACAGAATAAAGGGAACATAAATGGATAGTCCTGCAAGCAAATTCACAGTGAGGCGCGGACACAACTGAACGTGTCCACAACAGGCGTTAAAGTGGAAGACTACCAAATAAAATACGATTCAAGGCAAATGTGCAACCATTTGAAACAAGCATCCCTGAACAATCAGTAGACATGCATTATATTTACCATCAGGGAGTTTACCATGGCAGAGAGATCAGCATTTCTAGAAGCTATCTTTTTTTCAAAACATTTGTGAACTCATATTTAAAGCTTTCTTCGGGGTGTTTCAATTGATGGATTCATAATGTCTAATAGGAACTGTTGCATGAAGGAATCGGAATGATTATGATTTTGATACTCATGTGGCAAATTATCGTATGATGGTAGTAGGAATAAAAACTGAGTCATAACAGAAGACTATAGATATCAGCTATTATTTAAAGTTGTTTTATCATTAGACTAATTTTGATTGAACCTACGGATCGAAATCATCCGTGCATCCTGGGACTGGTCAGTGAGCACACTGCTAGCAATTTTTACATGGAATGTGTGTGCGGATTGAGGCATTGCACACAGCAGGGCAGCACGCAAGAATAAGACATATGTTATATAATAATAATATTTGAAAGCACCAGAGTTCACCTAGTGTCTTTTGGTTAGGTGGCACGTACAATACCATTGGGGTGCCAATGTGGAGTCTGGGAGGCTATGTAGCAGGGCATTACCACCAGCCAGATGCAAGAGTATGAGGGCCTGAACAGCAGTTCTGAGGTATCTTTCTGGAAGAAAGGTTTGGCTTTCTTTAGAAGAGTGAGCTGGTACCAGGCCATTTTCTTTTTGTTTAGCAATGTATTCCTTGAGCGTGAGATTGATGTCCAGGGTGAATTCAAGTGATCTGGTATTCAATGATATTTGGGGTTCAAACCATCACAGTTCATGTGATTGAGCCATGTTTGTACAGTTTCAATTTTGTTTTTATGGCAAATAGCAGGAATTCTGCATTGGTTGGATGGAGCTTCAGGAAGGCACTGGACATGCAGTGTGTCTTATCAGAGCTCAAAAGTTCATATCATTAAGAGAGATACCTCTTTTGGAAGTAGTAATTGCGGATATGCCTTTTTTTTACAGTTCTTTCAATTATAACATTTGTCATGTCTTCAAACAGGTTTTTATGTCTGTTTCCCTCTTTATGTGATGTGTATTATACTCAATCCTTTACTTCAGCTCTCTAAACGATTTTATGGTCCAAAGGGTGTAATTGGTATTGTCCTTTTGGAGGCAGGTAAGTGACCCATATGAATGCAGTGTAGAGCATGCAGTCTAGGCAGTGATTGAAGCAAGTACAAACCAGGGATGCATTAGCCTTTTTGCCACTCTGCGATTCTTGCATTTCCCTGACAATCTGCTGGCTTGGGGGCAGCTTTCAGGATAGGGTGGATTGCCATGACCTTACCATGCTCCAATGGCCAGATTAGGTAAGTTGATTTGAACATTTTTGCATGACCTGATATTGGTTTCTAGGCCATCCCTGTGCAAATGTGACTTTGTGTTAAGTGTCATGTGCCCTAATACTGCAGGCTGTAGGTCAACGCAGCAATGGTTTACTTCTCGGTCTTTCCTTTCAGGCTTTTCTGCTTGAAATCACCAGATTTGAAAGTAACTATTTATTACATGCTTCTCCCTATTGTAGATTAATTGGCTATTTGTAGTTTGTCAATTAGTGGCTGGAAAGGTTTGTTACTATAGAGAGAGGTATGAATCCAGATGGGAAAAAAAGAAACCTCATACCAATAATACTGTGTTCTCCCTGGCACAATGCATGCTATGATGATACTGATGACCCAACTGCTGCTGGTGATAACATATGTATTGAGAAAGTGAATTCCTTAGCATATGTGCCTTAGTGTTTTTATGTTAAATGTTAATTTTCATGTGTGCGTTAACATGGGCTATAACATTTTACTAACCAATTGCAATGTTGTTTTTGCACCGGCATGGGGACCACTAAAGCCTTAGCATAGTTGCACATTTGTATATATTCTTTTACTCCATGTTGAACACCGCACACTTCTGTTGAACCATGCTAGTGAAGTGCAACCTCGTTCTGAAGTTGGCACAACGATGCAAGGATTTCAGAAAGTAGTAGAGTCAGCTCCTGTTACTGTTAACTGTATCTCTCTTTCAAAGTCTTCTGAAATTCCTTCCCATGAGAAGATCCTGGCACATACTCATTAGTGGATATCAATGAGTTTAACTTCTGTCACATGGTCTAACTTTCATTCACTTGTATTAAGAACAAATGTATAAATGCAACTGAAAATGTTTATTGATTTTAGCATTATTTGATACAATTGATGAAGGGTAAATGCCTGATCCATTGCAGCAACTGCATTTCTTAATTTCTACAAGCTTGTTGGCTATTCTGCATTAAATTCTTGTTTCTATGGGATCCCAACTTTTGTGTTTTCTTTAACACTACTAAAATGAAGCAGAAAATGCACTGAGGGCACTAAGGTTGTCAAACGTTCCATTGGTGTTATCCATTGTCGCCATGACACAGTCAGACAATTGATCCTGAGCACTGTTCTTGGATGTTTTGATAATGGTAGCATTGGAAACCATCGCAAAATTAAGAGGAGATAGATAAACGCCCTTAATTGAATGAGGGCTACTTTTAAAATGAAGACTTTCTGAAAGTGTGGTCAAAAATTGACAGGCAACCCATTTTTTTCAAATGACCACACTTAAAAGAAAGCTATCATACAAAATATTGCCCATTAAAACATTACATACAATATTAGTTATTTGCCATTTTTGTATAATTTCAATTCTCGGTGTATCATTGCAGCTCCTCTTGAATGTTTGCATTGCAGTACACAAGGGACTAATTTATATCTCCATTGAATTGTCACACATTACAGTATTTATCTCATAGAGGTGCTGTATACTAGAAACACTTTAATGTCTTAGGGCTCAAGATGCAAGCAAGACCTAATGGTTTTGCCAGTGTATGTATTAATAGAGCTTTCAAGACTTAAATGCATTTGCTCTCTACAAAATGTAAAGCCTTGAGAAGATTATGCAAACGTATTCTCTTAATATGCCAAATGCAATATTGCTTTGGATGATTTCAATTAATCTTGCTAGGCAAGGCCGTCTTAGCCAGCACTTTTTCTAATGTTTGTTCCCAAGCAGAAAGATATTGTTCTCCCTTTAATTTCAGCAAGCTATCTAGTGTTTTGCTTTCTGCTCTAATTTCTTGCTTCATGGAATCTGGGAGCAAGCGCTGCCTTTTCAGTATACAGTATAGTGCAACCACACTGTAAAAGAAAGTGCACCTGACTTCAACTTTAGTCAGTTGCATTTGCAGGAGTGTATTGCTCTTCAATTTCTTGATCAGCGTCACTTCATAATGTATTCTTTAAAGATAAAGCATCACACAGGGAGTGACCAAGCATGCAGGCTTCGGCATTAGTGGCTTTTTTTTTCAGCTCCAGGGGGCATCTGCTTTTCCCTTTCCTTTCCCTATCAGAGAGGATTTTTGAGCTAACCTGGTGTCAGAACTCATGCATTGGAGTTGGAGAATAGCCCTCAGCTGCACTATAATGCTGTTCCACATGCAAACAACCTTGAAGTGGACTGCTGCCTTCTGCTGTGGCTTGCCAATCCAAAATGACATTTTCATGATGGCTCTTTATCAGTTTGATTTACAGAACAAACCCTTCTGAGACCACAAATATTTTGTTTTACCAATAAATCATATGTACATATGCATTACAATTATCCAAAAATGTTGATGATTTATTTCCCATGGTCATAAAACGCTTTTTAATATTAATTGTCAATGTTCTTTAGTCTTTGGGGCTACCTGTTTTAAACACATAATATCATCTTACATTGCATTTCGCAAATCTATAAGCATTACAAATTCAACCATGCCTGACTCATATGCATTGTTATTACACACTGACATGGACACAAAATGTCACCCGCAACATTAATACTGTTATACCTCCCAAATGTGTGTCCTCGTTATTCTCATTTCTCGGCTTGGGTCCAGTACAAATACCCCAAAGGTCTTCAACTGTTTGTTAAATCACACATGAAAGGCGGATTGCCCCCAAAAAGTATGTATCCTAAAATATAAACAAAATCACGCATTGCCATAATTTTATACAACTATCAACGTAAAGTATAGTTGTAAACCATTATTGGTGAATTATCACAAACCTACACTTCTTATCCTAAATGCCATTTATGCCTACGTCCAAACGTCAGCTACAGAGATATCCAATCACCAAACTGCCCAGCATCTAATTTAAACGCCACTACCACATGTTGAGTCATCTCACAGACATATCATGGGATTTTCAAAACAATGGAGTCAAATATGCATGGTGGTCATACCACCACACAGGCTTGCTCGTCAACCATGCCACATGTGAGATCAAATTAGAAACACATCTTGGGTATTTCAAGACTAGATTTCACCCTGCATGGCACGTTTTCTGCATTTCTTCAAGCCATGGGGACTTCAAGACACTTAAATCAAATGCGCCAAACCACCGCACATGCATGCCTATCAGCTATACCGCATGCAAAGTCAAATTACAAGACACATCTTGGGCACTTCAAGACAATAGTATTCATCATGTATGATGCGTTTTTGCATATAATCACATCATAGGTACTGCAAAACAATTAGGTCAAGGGCACATGCCAGCCAAACCACCGCACACCCACTCCTGTTAACCGTACAACATGTTCAGTCAAATTATATTTTGAGGTCCCTGAAACTACTGTACTGGCAGGAAGCCATCGTAGGGGCACAAGATTAAGAAATTATTTGTGTCCGAGCTATGTGTGTACAAAGATGAAGAAAACAACCATTTGTGGATGCCAGGCATACCAAACGGGTTTTACACTTCTGTTCTCTGTAGTATATGTGAGTTTGGGAGGATTACAATACAGTAATGGAACATAACATAACGTAACTAGTTTTGTCAACTGTAACACTACATATACTGTTTACATCGTAGGATGTGCCTGCAGTAAAATATATGTTGGCAGCAGCATCTCCTCCCTCAAAATTAGGATACAGAAACATATAAGGGCAATCAAACAGAGGAATGTTAAATATCCAGTGGCGGTGCATGTATATCAAGCCGGCCGGGGAGGGGTTACGCCTTGCAGGAGCATTGGCTGGTGTGGTGGAGAGTGCACTGGTGCGTCGAAGCACTGGGGTCCAGAGCATGATGGAGCAGCTGGCACACAGCTGGACTGACCTGCTGGACAGGGAGCAGGACCTGCTGGGTGTCGAAGTTGCGGGGCTCGTGAGTAATTATATATTGTTTTCGAAAATGCTCATTTTTAAAAAAATAGCATGCTGCGCACACTCAGAGGTCTAAGTTAAGTTTGCATCACAAATATTATGCGATCCAGCTTGAACTAGCCAGGTGCTCGGCGCTACCTAATCGTACTCTTCGGTGCTCAATTCGGCTGATTATTTAAGAAGTCATGCAGATTCCTCTGTCCTGTCACTAAGATAGTGATAGTATTATAAGTGAGTTAAAATTCTCTGTGCCTTTCTTTAGCATACAGCCCCAATCTCCCAGTGATTTATTATATACATCTATTCATTGAAGAGGGAGACTGATTTGGCCCATCAAAGGGGTTTGAGAAGCAAACATCATTCATTATAATGCACTAGTAGTTACAAATGTAGGTTAGGATCAGGAAATTAGGAATAGAGTTTAGGAAATTCAAAACAGGTCAACTCAGTACTACTCTTAGTATAGGAAATCTGATTTAGAAAAGTACAATGATACTGCATTTGCCTGTCAAAATAATTTTTGGGTGATTAACTGTGCCACTTATCTATTTTTTAATTTTCTTTATTTCTTACATCAGCACTCAAGGGAAAGAGGGCATCTAAGGTGGGTAAAGGAAGGGCTGCAACCACCAGTCCACCAGTGGGTAGAATCGCCACCATCATCAGCACCACAGACGATGGTTCTGCCGGCTCAAGTAAGTCCTTCTATTATTATTTCCCTAACTTTTACCTCTCCCCACTATTTGAATAATTATAATTTTGCCTTGTTTATTTTTGTACTGTCTCATTTTTTTCAACTGCTCTATCTACTGTTTGTTAAATTCGTCTTATCCTTGCATTATCCTTATTTCTGTATTTCATGTTTCTGTAGCTGACTGCCTCCTAGTCTGTAGCTTTCTTTTGCTTTGTTAGTAATCTTCCCCCCCCCTTCTATACATTGTCCCCATCCCCTAATTTTATGTTATTATTCATTTATACAATATACCAGCAGTTTCCATGACAGCTGAGCATGACAGGCAAGTATGAGGTCCCATTCCTTTTGTCAACCAAGACCATATGCTCTCCATTAACAATCATTCCACCCCTTCATTGCACTTCATGACTCAGAGTCATCATAGCTCTGCACGTCCACTACAAAAAGCTTTTGGTTGGCTTGACTACCTGGCTTTTCTAACATTGTCAACCAAAGGCAACAAACCAGCCAAAGTGATAATTTTGATGGGAGATACTGCTAACCAAACTGTAGTGAGGTGTTGCAGCCGTATTTTGTTAAAAAAATAATAAGGGGAGGTGTATCTGGCATCTAAAATATATATATATTTTTTCTGGCTGCAGAGACTGCGAGTGCCGGGGCCAGCAGCAGTGCCAGTGCAGCAGAGGCGGCAGAGGAGATAGTTGGACTTAGAGTCCCAGCAGAGTCAGGGACGGTTGGTGATATGTGGCATTGCTTGCTTACTGACAAATTAAGTATACTGTATTTGTTGAACGAGGCAGATATCTCAAACATCATCATTCATCATCTCCCTACCCGTGGCATTTTGCCACCCATCACCCAACTCCAGCATGGTTTAATTTGGCATTACAGTGTTGGCTGTGCAATGTGCTTCCGCTTCAGTTAATGCAACATTTATGATGTTTTCATTGCATTACAAATTACAAACCGAAAACATGGTGTGTTTCCCAGCTCATGCAGTCACCTGCTACTCGTACTTCACTCCTTTATTCTTTCCTAAGTTCTGTACCAGCCATCCAAAAAAATGAAAAAATACATTCTTGGCAGGTCCCACATTGTTCTGGCCAAGTGATTTATGTACGTGTATATGTATATGGCTTCTTCTATAATGGATTTACATCTGTTCAACTCTTTCCTGTTCATCATTTGTCAACTAGAGTGAGTGACTAAGGAAAGCTTAGCACATGATGATCAGTGACACCCCAATATTCTACAGCAAAACCTCTACCTACCCTAATCCCTCTAACTTACCCTGCAGTGCAGTAAGTTTCCTTACTGCCAAGCGAATGTCCTTTGCTGAAAATACTTTGTGTTGGAGGGCAAGACCATGGAGTAAGGTGGGACTAAGTGCCAGAGTTTGATGAATCGGAAAGTCCGTGAGGAATGTGCCAAATAAAATCTGTATACTGTTCATTTCCCTGTGCTTCAGTCCATCATTTTCCCACTGTCTACTTACGGCAGACATGATGATCCGCATTTTACACATTATTATTTATCTGCCTCTTTGGAGTCAGGGTAGAATTGAAAGGCGGTCAGCGAAGAGGAGAAACATTGGAATTAAAGTACTATAATAAATTGTCCATTACAGCTACCTCAGCTACAGACTGCAAAGAGTAGCAAAGTACCCATGACTCTACTATGCCTCCATTAATGTAGCAGAAGAGTACTATTAGTTGTGCTGCATAGTGAATAATGTTTTACTCATTAATGAGAGATAATTTATTTGTCTCTTACACACAAAGTGCCTGTTTAGTTTTTTATGAGCAAATCTTTTTAAAAGAAAATAAATCACTTAGTTTTAATCTCGTGTTTTTTTTTTTTGCTTAATTCTTTGCAGCCAGTCAGTGCTTTTTATATGATGGATTTGTAGGGAACACATGGCCCTGTGACTAATCACATCAAAAGTTCCAATGGCCCTAGGGGACCAGCAATATACAGCTACTGTGCCACTGTATAAACAAGTATTTGCACAGAGAATTGTTTACAAGTTATCTTTTTTTTTTTTTTTTCTTTCTTGATATGGCTACTTCCGCTGGTCCACCATCTCGGCAGGAGATAGCAGTCCTGCAGCACTGGATGGAGGCCATCCAAACAGAATATTGTCAGCTGATGGCTTTGGAGGAGAAAGGGGCATCTGCCACTGCCCCAGACCCCAGTTCCTCCACCCAGCCGCCAACACCTCCATCCCACCACAATATGGGCAGCACCACCAGCAGAATGGCATCTTCCCAGTCCACCACTGCTGCCCCCTTCCTCCTCAGACTGCTTCCAACGCTGCATGCTTCACAAGCTGGCTCTGCTATGCCTGGAGGTGGCAAGTCTTCACTCCCACGCTGATTATCGTTTCTGATGCCCTTTTATTATTTTTGCTTTGGTGGAAGCGACCTTTGTTGTGGGTAGAGATGGTGGGAATTGGGAAGGGAAAGGTAAGTTGGAAATTTATTTTGGACATTGGTTGGGGATGGGGTGATATTTGTTTTGGGAGAGAGGTGGCTCTGTTGTGGGTGGAGAGGATGAATTTTTATGATCGTTAAAAAACATTAAAGGGAAATTTTTCTGTCATCTTATGCCTGAACTCTTTTTTGGAGTTTTACTCAGTACTGCGGATGTTAGTGAAGAATTTTTTTCTAATCCACTTATTAAAGTGTATACAAATTAGTCATACCCTTGTCCTACTACCCTCTGTGACTATATTGACCACTGGGGGGTATGCCATTGCCTATGCATATACCTATATTGCCTGCAACAACCCAGATAAACAACATCTTAATCTTAAATAGATGTTAGTTACTAACTAAAGTAGTTAACTTCATTCCATAGTTCTCTTACCTGAATAGATGAACTGATGGCTGCTACCTCTCTCAATCATCCAAAACTTTACTTCCGGGATTTCCCAAGGTTCCTCCTTAATGCTGGTGGTAGTAGTAGCAGGCAAGTTAACTAACAGAGAAGTCATCACAAAAGAGGTCCCACTCCCATCTAGGTAAACTACAAATGTAGGATGATTCCAAAGGATTTTCCATCCCAGGCAATTAGATTGAAAGAAAGCACAGAGTTAGTTGGTCTTTTATTTCTAGCATAGCTTTGCACAGACTGAGATGAGACTACCGCCTTGGCACAAAGACCTGATATTATTACAAAAACTAGCAATTGTAAGTACTTCTCAACAATGGGCAGACAGTATTTAATTAAAACTAACCTTATGCAATCCTCAGGTCAGGAGAAGTTGACTAAGGAGTGGATGAGGTTAAGTGTTTATGCAACACAAGGCCTGATGAATAAGGCTGATGTATGATGTTGTATATCTAAATTATGGATCCCTTTTATGTGTGGGTGGGTAAGTGTGGCTGGTGTGTTTTATTTTTCATGTGGTAGAAGATCCTGCAGTGAGTTGGTGTTGCTTTCACTACATCCGTCCTAACAAGAGTGTGATCCATTTATGGTGTAAATTGTCACACCTCAATAAACCACACAGCCTGGGGGAAGTGGGTTAAAGGTTTGATGAATTCATGGGAAAGGGGAGTTGGTGAAGGTGTGACAAAGAAAAACACTATACAACAGCAATATTCATCAGAGCAATGACCAGCACATCATCATCAGCAATTCTGTTACGTGAGGAAATGAAGGAATTCATGTTCAATTAAATGCATTGCAAACAGTCCTTGAGCCCCGGAGACCCAGTTTATTATATATCTAAATGTTCTGTCACTCAGGTTTGAAAAATACAAATTATGGAGAATTGAACCCACACAGTTCTAAAAATGCTGATTGTTAAAAGAAAAGAGATACAGTATTGGGTGGTGCATCTGCATTCTCCTCAGAATGTCCAGCTTTGATGCCTGGCTGAACTGGTGCAGTAAGGTAAGCAGGAGTGGTTTCAAACTTTCACCCATCAGGCCCCAAACATTTCAAATAATTGAAATCAAGTTTACAGAGTAGCTGAACACCCTCCCTCACTGTCTGCCACCACAGACATCATCAATCATCACTCAATAATATATCACTTATTGGTGAAATAGTTAACTGTTCCAATCCAAACACAGTGGTACAGAAGTGTATCCCCTCTTTGATGGAAGCAATACATTGTCAGTCTTGTAAATCAAATGAGCTTTACTGGGGTAGCCCTGCTAGGGGATGAAAAAAGAAGGCAATTCCTAGAATTGAATGGACAGGCTTCATCATTGCCCACTGGTCCACCTTCAATATGGCCGTACATTTGTTTAAAATGGAAGGGCTGCATAACTCGGACTCAAGCAAAATATGTAATGTTCCTCTAGCTATATCCATTTTTTTGGCAAACCAGCTCAAAGATGAATGATCAAAAAGTTCTATGGTAGCCTACTCAGTCAGGGAAGTAGAGTTTGCTTTCAAACTTGGTGGTTCATCCTGAAGTTGGTCAGCTAACACATTTGAGTCTGATAAGCATAATTGTGTGGTATGAAGTGCTGGTTCAATTTCATCATGGCCAACCTCTCCACATTTTGAGGTGAGAGACTGGCCCTTTTCACTGGGACAACTGTGCCAGCTGCACTGAACACATGTCCAGCAGAGACACTGGCTACCGGACAAACCAGAAACTTTATTACCAGCCAGCCTGCTGAGCTCTGGCCATTGGTGCATCTTCCCATACCAATAGACCAGTGGGGTTTAATCCACGTAGACCTCTTTTGGATCTTCCAGATAGTCCTGAAACATCCTCTGAATGGCCATTGGTGCTGCCACGTACTGAACTTCTTTTGTCTTCGCCTCTGCTCTTGACATAAGCCATGCCACTTGAAACCAAGCAATTACAACATTGCTGTTGTTGTTCTTGTCAGTGTTCTTGTTTCTGATGTTGGCTGCTGAGACAATAGCACTGCCCTCACTGGAGGTTAAAGGTTGCACAACAGAACTTCCTCCAGGGACTCTATTCCCCAGCTGATCTTCTTCCAGGCCTCTTGCTTACTCAGCAATCCACGTCTTGTATAGAGAAACATCCCATATTCAGGTACTGGCATTTGGCAGCAGTGGCTGGGCTATTGGTACTGCAAGCCGGAGTGGACTGCTATGAAGTGCCTTGCACCCTGGTACTTAATATTTCACAAATAAAGCACTGGTTATGTGGTCTCCACTGTTTAATGCAGTGTAGACAAATATTTTACTCTGAACAGCTAATCTGGTGTGTCCATTACACATAGAGAGATGAGGTGACTTTCTGCTCCCATTCCAGCCTAGAATGAAAAAATAGAGTGTTTGTTGAGTTAGTCTCAGTTGTCGATCCATAACGCTATCAACACTTAATTGGGAGCAAAATGCAGAAGGACTCACTGAAAGACTACCTCTTTCCTTGATAGAATGGAACGATTCCAACCTCTTCCACTGACTTTCTGTAGTGTCTCCCCATCCCTCTTGCATCAGTGATACTAACCAAAGGCAATGGAGGGTCACAGACAAACCCCTTTGTTGATGCTTCAGGGAGCCAACAACTACTGCTCTGCATCACTGAATGAGCTAGCTAAAGACTGGGATCAGCATGTTACAGTCTTTTAAGCAGACCATCCAGCAACCCAGAATGGTGCTTCACCAAAGGGCCAAGATGTAGCCTCACCCAAGGATCAACTGTTAACAAAAAGAGACTTGAAAGGAGACCAATGCCTCCCATTAGGATAGACTGAACTGAAACCCTAGTACTTGAAGTCTCTAACGTGATGAGGCTCAGCATTTTGATATGAGATCGGGTCCCAGGGACGTCAATTTATTGACTCAACTCTCTGCTCAGAAAGGAAAACTGAGTTCAACATTAGTGTAACATATACACCCTGGACAAGTTTCTATAATGGGTAGTGAACAATGACTTTATTTGACTCCAACACAAACCTTGTGCGACAATGCAAGGTACTTAAGTGTCGTCTAAGATCAGGATCTAGAAGATGCTGGAATCTGAAGGCAGGGCCCTCATCTCCAGCTGCTGGACTACGGCAAATCTCTCTATGCAGAGATTGCAACTCATCTTCTCCAATGACTACAGACCATACATAAAACTGCAGCCAGACTCATCCTGGATCTTCCTAGATGAGCCTGCATCACCCCTACCTCAGGGAACTCCACTGACCTCAACAGAAAGGTTGCCAGTTCCAGTTCCTCACCAATGCATACAAGCCCTACACAGCTGCAAACCTGCCTACTTGAACAACTATTCGGCTAATCATCTGGACCCTGCCAGCACCTGGATACCCTTGTAGGGGACAATTAGCACTCTACAAATCTACTGATTTATTGACAGAGGAAATAGGGGTGAAAAAGACCACACAGAGGAACGAGAGAAAATGTAGAACAAATCAAGCACACAAGAAACAGAAGCAAAAACATTTCCTCCCCCATGGAGAGCTGAAATAACAAGAAAAATTATTGAGTTATGGAGAACGTTGGCTTGTGAACTACAGAAAGAAATCCACCTCTTTATGTAAGTAATAGAATTATCAAATATATCTAATTACATTCTTGGAGGGGTGCCAGAAGGGAAGATACCCATTTTAAAGACTGAGGTTTCACACGTGCAGCAACATGGTCACTTTACTGGAAGGTTATTTATGTAAGAAATTGGGGTATTAGTTGAGGCGTGTGAGAACCCACCTCAAATGATAACTACAGCCCTCTTGAGGGTGAACTACAAATGTCACTAAATAAACTTGTGGTTAATCCTCTGATAGCTTGGCACAAAGCAGTCTGGTTAACTTAGAGGCAATGTGTAAATAAAGTATGCAGTATTCACACAGTAACAAAGTGAAAACACCACACTTACTTACTCATGACAACTACCCCACCTAGGATATAGGCCATCAACCAAGACTCACCAACCATCTCTGTCATGGGCTTTTCTTTTAATCTGACTCCAGGTGTAACCCATCTCCTTGCAATTAAGACCTCAGTGCTAGATGTTTGTTTGGCCTTTCTCTTTTTCCTTGAGGGTTCCAGGTCAGGGCTTTCCTGCTGGAGTTTGGTGCAGGCTTGCGGAGGATGTGACTTTGCCTCCCCAGCGTCTTTTCCGGATTTCTTAATGATCAGGGAGTTGGAAAGTATGCTTCCATAGGTCGTTGATGCTGATGATTTTTGGCCAGCAGGTTTGGAGGATTTTCCTCAGACAGGTTGTTGATGACCCGTGGAAACACAACACAGGAAATCTCCTGAACCAATTTAGAAAGATAACAGTACATTTATTTGAATAAATAAAATTACAGCAAAACATAAAAAATCCAATAAGTAGAAACTGAGTTATTATTTTTTTACATTTGAATTAAAAGTAGCACCAAAAAGCCCAAAGCCCCAACCACAGTTGATGGCTCAACTGTGTCAAAGTCAGAAGTTGAGGCCAACCATGATGGAGTATGGGTCAGATACAAGTACCAGGTTCGCCCTGTGAAAGGTTTAACTTACAACTCCAACCCCAGTGCCTTTAAAGGAGCAAGCTGATATTGATGTCCTCGCCCGGGGTTTTGATGCTCTTGTCTGCGACCTTAAGGCCTCTCTAACGGATCTCATATCAAGCAAGTTTGAACTTAGGGGTTATTGAGGCTAAATTAAATTATCTTACTGTTGCCAACCCTTTATCATCATACACAGCGGTACCTTTGGATCCTGCAGGTCCCAGGATGAGGTCAGGGGTGTCTCCACCTGTAGTTAATGATCTCAATGCAACACCATCGGCTGAGCCGTCCATACCCCCCATTGAACCCCCAGAAGTATTATCACAAATAATCGTTCCATGGGTGCAAAGAACAATAAAAATAATAACAAGGATCGCAAGGAGGGAACCAGGCCATTAGCTAATTCTGGCTGAAATAAGACTACTGGGAAAGATAAAAAGTCCTGACTTTGCTTAATCCATGGAGAAAAATGATAACTTTTCTCAACTTCCACCTGACTGCACCCCATATATCCTGCTAAAAAACAGTCTGTTTCACCCTCGACTTATCAATTTGTGAGCCTGAAAAGTAAAATTATCTTCTGACTCAAAAGTAGGAATGGGGCCTCATTACGATTCTGGCAGTCCATGGGTCGCCAGACTCGCAGTGGCGCTTGGAACGCCGCCGACAGTGGGGGTCCGACCACCACATCATGACCGTGGCAGAGCCGCCATGGTCTGACCTACTGGGACCGCCACGTTGCCGATGGCCTGGCCGTGCCGGTGGTCTCAATCCACCAGGGCACGCTGCAAGGAGCGCAGCCCTCAGGATTACGAGTCCCCTTTCTGCCAGCCTTGGCATGGGCAGTGCAGGGGTCCCCATGGACAGCCTGTCGCGCTTTTCACTGCCCGAATTACCGGCAGTGAAAAGCCCGACCGCTGCTATCGCACCTGACGCACTACAACATTGCTGCCGGCTCTATTGCATGCTGGCATCAATGTTGTGGTGTGTTTCCGGCCGGCCCACCAGGAAACTAGTAGTAGGTACCTCAGAGGGACAGTCGCATATGCGGTCATTTCGACGCAGGACTTTGGCGGGCACCAAATGAGGGCCTGGGTGTCTTCTGGATTTATCATCTGACATCCTGATGGTCAGAAGAACACCGTGGGTTGGTCTTAGTAGAAAGTAATCAAAGGGAAACTGTGTTATAGTGAATTGTAAGTCCCCTCGGAAGGTGAAATCATACTTAGACTTCTTTGACAATCAGATTTACTCACCAGGCTCAATTCAGGGGCTACCATTGGGTTACTTTTATAGACCATCAGTTCTGTCTAGAGTGCATAATGGAGAGACCAATTGTTACAATTGTAAAAAAAAAAAGTAGAATACTCATCTGTAAACTACGACACTGCTCAGGCAGCAGCCACTGGAATCCTAAATGTTTCTCAGCACTATCATCTTGAACTTGATCCCTGTAACTCTGCAAATTCTCATTTGGTTGCAGTGCCGTTAGATGAGCTCTCAACAAGCCCCACCATGAGCGCAATAAGTGTTGTTTCCTGGAATATTGGCGGAGCAGGGTCGAAACTGTCAAACCAGACTCGGTTGATTTCATAAATGCTCACGATATGTTGTCAAGAGACTTGGATGATGGCAGATTTTTACATTGATGGGTATCATGCTTTTATCAAGCTGCAATACCTTCTATGGCAGGTAGAACGAGAAGAGGCCTTGCTAGTCTCTTCTCTGTTAAAGCAATTGACCTCAAAATAACAAAACACTAGTTCTCTCCCCATTTTTTGGTTACCCTTTCATCATTTTCTGTTGACTATGATATTCTCTTAATTGACTTTTATGATAATATTTTCAACCAGTGGACAAGGAACATAACAGACTAATTGGATGATTATTTAGCGGGTTATTTTTCAAAACACTGATCATGTTGTCTATATTATATGAGTCAGTGATTTTAATAATGTTACTTGTATGTGTTCCGATACTCTGGTTTGAGGTTTTAGCAATGATCAATGTGAAAATGCCACACATTTTGCCCATGCAGTCTATGGTGAGGCCTTGAATGAATTACTGTTGAAATATAACTTGGTCTTCACAGCTGACATTTCTGGCTCCCAAAGACCCTGTGTCCCAACTTTTACAGGAGGCCACGCTGGGAGTACAATAGACCATACACTTTTATTTTCTGAATTATCTTGTTTTTTAAATGATTTTGTGATACCCAAAGTTGCATTAGCAACCACAATCCACTCCTGACCACCCTGGATTCCCTTATTAAAACCCTTAAATCTAAGAGGTCAGATAATATACCTTTTTCTAAGAATAAGAGAGTTCAATGAAAGTGGAACAGGGTTGACCCAGTGGCCTTTGGACAAGCTGCAGTTGGACATTCTTCTCTATCGTAGTGTGCTTGATACCCGACTCGAGTGTTGAAGAGATCCAATCAGAGTTTTTAAATATTTGTAGGTCCATCTCAAATGGTCTTACATCTTCTGCAACTGCTCCAGTGACATCACCATGATGATGGTTTGATACAGCCTCTTTGGCTGCTCATAGGAAATTGATGGGGGCACTCAAGAAGAATCCTAGAGTCACCTGCAATGTCAAGAATGTCAGGAAGGAATATAAGCAGGTCTTAGAAGTCAGAAAAGTGGAAATTAGAGCAAAAGCATGGGAAGACCTGGAAATGGCAGGGAGATTTAGGTATAGCTCCAAATTCTGGTAGGTGGTGAACAGGCTTTTCTTCCAAAAAACAGGTGTACCTAGTTTTAATAATCTCATTCCAGCGGACGCCTGTGTATCCCATTTTACAAACATTTTCACCCATGAAGAAACATACATGACAGATGGGCTTAGTTGTTTTCCGGCCATTGAGCCTTGCAAACTTCAAAATTCGATTGAAGTTGATCAGGTAATTGCAGCAATAAATAAATGCACTCGAGGTAAGGCCCCAGGTCCGGATAGAGTCCCAGCTGACATCCTCAAATTTCATGTGAGAGCTCCACTACTTACTAATGTTTTTAGATCAGTTGTTCTTGGACCTAGTCCATGTTCCTGGAGGTCTGCCAATATAGTCCTGTTATTAAGAAAGAGGACTGATCCAAGCCAAGCTGTTACAGGGCCATTTTCCTCATCAATTCTAGTGTTAAAATTCTTGAACATGTTTTCTTGTCCTACCTTTAAGAGTGGGCCTTGGCCAATAATATTTTGACAGATGTCCAGGTCGGGTATAGGGACTATTGAACAATGCCTAAAACTCTGCCTAATTGTGAGCAAATATGTTAAAGCGCATTAGAGCTCTGTGCACTAGGCTTTCATTGATTTGTGAAGTGCTTTTGATTTGGTCAACTGCTCCAAACTATGGGATGACATGGCAACATGGGGGCGGAGACTAAACTTTTAACACTTCTTAGACTGTTACATCAAGACCTTACAGTTAGGGTTCGATATGGCCTTTCAGTAGAATGCTCGCCCAAAATTTGTTCCACACGCTGAGTTAGGCAGGGATGTATTTTGACACCCTTTCTCTTCCTGCTTTATGTAAATGGGATTAATAACTACTTGGTTGAAAGCGGGAAGGATGTCCGCCACATGGGGTATAAGCTTATCCCCATCCTATTGTATGAAGATGCTGTGGTGCTAATTATCCACACAGCAAATGGCCTTCAGACTCTTTTGGACTTGTTTTTAGCATATATGAATGATTTAGATGTTGAAGTAAATAATACTAAATCATATATTTTGGCATGCAGTCGACCTGGTACAAAGTCCAAGTGTTCTAATGTGGGGAGTTTAATTTAGAAAAGGTGAACAGTTTTAATTATTTGGGGATTCTTTTCACTCAAACCCTTAATTGGTCTTTATTGTTTACATTCAGACTCCAGTTCCCTGAACAGAAACATTGAGGCTATCTTTAGATTTGCCAGAAAGCTAAAAAAATAAGCCAATAGCAGAGATGTTGAGTCTTTATAGGAGTAAGTGTATAGCAGTGGGCACATACGGTGCTGGCCTGTGGGGTTATAGCAATGTTGATATTCTTCACGGAGCAGAAAATTGTTTTATTCACAGTATACTGTACATACCAGGAGGCACCGCCACCTTAATAAGCCATGAAGAATTAGGGTTAAAATTTTTGGAAGACCTGATTAGCTTGGCCCCTTTATTGCTTTGGGTTAAAATCTGATGCACACTGGAAGCTGGTTTAACCAAAACATGTAGTACTGACTGCCTGGCATTAGACAGGTCAGACTGCATATTGTGGTTTTCATACTTGAAAGACTCATTTTAAAAAACTAGGTTTAACCGAGTTATTTGAAAACCCCTGCATAATTGGGCCCAAGCATAAGTGATGTGTCAAAGAACGCTATTTGGCATAGCATAGGAACATTCGCATTGAAGCGGTTCAAGCAAAGGAATCAGTTGTCAAATATGCATCAGTTTCTACCACATGTGGCATCGAGCCATATCTAGGCTGAATCTTCAACCCTATTCATCGCCACTGGCTAACTCTTCTGAGAATAAGTACACTGCACCGTAAGTCTGTTTTTCCCTTGTCAGAGTTGTGGCACCAGGTTCTATCCCCATGTGTGTGCTTGACAATTTTGCCACATAATGCACAAGTCAATTTAAGATGCTTTGTACCCTGTACTCTGAACACAGACGTTCCTTTCTGGTTCCTGTATTGCACCTCATGAGTCTGAGGCTTCACAATGAGAGGTTAGTATTCTTGCAATGTTTAGGAACCAATAGAATTTGCTACCCCATTTTAAATTATATAAGATCAGCCTTTCGTATTATGAAAAGATATGAATCTTAGGTATCCAGGTTATGTTATATTGGCTTGTACTGTGGTGTTTTAAATGAGGGTTTTCTATTTTTTATCTGTGGAATTTTTAAAAAACTTTTAAGTATTATGACTATTGTTGTTTTCTGTTGACATCTGATTTTTTAATGTAGAAATGGTAACATATTGTATGATACTTGCTGTGCTTTTATGACCTTGGTCAAATAAAGTTTTGTTTGACTCACTGACTGAAAACAACTTTGAGGTTTTCACTGGCAGGGCATGTAAAACATTAAATGTACATGTCCTACTTTTTTAAATACCATGCACTGTGCCCTATGTGCTATTAAGGCCTATGTTAGAGTTGATTTATAAGTATTAAAAAGGAATGTTTAGACCTAGCAAAAGGGCTTCTTTACCAGGGAGAAATCTTAGTTTAACATTGAAAAACTAGGTGACAGAAGCAGACCCGGAGACGTTTTTATAGTGCTACTTTAGTGGGTGACACATTGGGATCTGCAGCCCACTAGCAGCATTTCATTTACAGGCCCTCTGCACATGTAGTGCTGCCATATACTATCGATTTATAAGCAACTTTAATGTGCTAATTAAGTGTATAACAGTTTTAACATGCTTGAAAGTGAGACTACGAACACTACCTTTGTGGGTTCAGGAAAAGAATACAAAAAATCTGGGATGACCTGCAGAAAAAGCACATTTCCAGCAGTTACTTAATAATCATACCATCTAAGTAAGGGAAGGGTTGAGAAATGGAATGAGAATGCAATACATTGAACACAAATGCACAATGTCTGTAATCTGATGCACACTGTGAACGAAATGAAGCTCGGACCCAACAAGCACAACCATTAGGGTGTTGTGGCCTTCTCCACGTTGATTAGACACTTCTTTGGCAGCCAGAAGGACCTGGTAACATGTTACTCCCTCCTGCACATTGTTATCACATTTCACCAGTCATTCTGAAAACAGGATCCCTCTTCAATATGTGTAAAGTAGGAGACAGGGCCATTGCATGGGCAACAAAGCCCTAACATCTATCTACACATTGGACTCCTTCAACTCTGATTATATTTGTTTCACCAGAATTGTAGTTCTCTGTATGTTACACAAACAAGACATGTATGATATGTGGCAGCAGTCAGTATTAGCAGGACAACTGCTTGTATCTGCCAATGGCTTATTTTTGCTTTAATGATATTTCTATGGGAAATCGGGTGTGCAACTACAGAAGCAGCTCAGGTTTACACAGATGTTACCCGATGAGAGGGCATATTCATCATCAAAATCAGAGAAATTTGTGTGGCACACAGCTAGGCAAGTACAGGCACCCTACCCTCTGTTGTCATCATAGCTTTAATGGGCTGTTTAACTACTAACCAGTCAGAGGGTGTGCATGTTTGGGGTGAAGGAACAACTGGCAGCTTGTTTCTACATGCATATGGACACCTAGGCCATCTGGGCAACTGCTGAATTCTTAAATGCATTTCATTGAACATCGAGTACCCCCAAGGCAAATTCAGATATCCTTTATTCCACTGTCTGTAAATTGACTACTATTACACTTAGTAACAGTAAGATCTTTACTTTGAAATCTTAGAGATGGTAATTTTAATTTACTCACCCTAGCACTATGCAACATTCACAAACTTTATATGCAGTTTTGTTACCAAAGAAAGTGAACAGCTGTGGTGCCAACAAGGCCCTAAACTATAATACCCCAGGGACTTTATGTGCCTAATAAGCACCTACAAAATGTGCCATTCTTTTCAATAACCAAAATAGACACCCTTCCACTCTAACGCAAAAAAAGAATAAGGAGTTTATTACAACCAGTACACATTCAACGAGGGGGGAATCTTTAGACTGACAGATGGCAGGCCTACCAGCATGCAAGGTCAGTTGAGGCTCTGGCTCCACTGACCTGATGGAGAACAGCCCAGTTATATTTGAAGGCCCCTCAAGCTTTCAGTGTATCCAACGTTGCAGCAGATTCACTGACAAACGATTGCTGAGCGAGAACTATGGGCCACATGTAATATTTACTGGTCACAAAATACTGCTTGCAATGTGCGAACAATATTTTTGAATTGGTAAATATTTTTACAAATAACGTTATGTACTTTTAAGGCAGTTTATGAAGACAAAATTGTTTTGAGTCACAATCCGCACTACTTAACTAATATTCATTAGGTTGTTGGCAAATTGCAACTCATTCGCATTCACCACAATCACAGGGATGGAGACCTGGAAAGGACAGAAGGCCATTTTGTCTGAGATTTACTAAAAAAAATAAGCTCTTTCTTTAAATGCAGTCTATTTTCCCTAAAGGAAAGCAGACTGCATGTTTGAAAAAAATTGGATCTTTAGGTTTGTTTAAGAATTGGCAGTGGTTGTCTCAAACACTTCTTATTCTTCAACAACCTTTTTATTAAATTCACAATGGAGAAGGGATCCTATTCCTTTTTGTGAATGAGTTCCACTTCCTTTGAAGTGGTGGTAAATCTTCAATGTTTTGCGACCAGAAATTGGCCATAAAACACAGATACATAAGAAACTAACTGATTCTGTATTTAGATGGGATGCCTACAATACGCCCACTCTAGATACAAGGAATTGATATCAATGTTTCAGTAAATTTTAAAGAAGGATTTTTTCACTGTGAGACACAGATGGTGGATCCAAGCAGGTAAAATCTGTAACCATTGTCCCACTTTAAATAGGTCAGATTGATTATTCCTCTGACTTAGTGGATCAGTGGAAGACCGACTCCTGGTCAATAGTTTCCACAACCAAAATTGGGTGAGGCTCCACTGCATGAAACTCAACAGTTTGCAAGGATGGCAGATCGATCATCCACCATGTTTGGCATCACATCCAACTTCCAAATAATTCCCTAAGAATCTTGGTGCCTATCATTTTAAAGCGTTTGATTGGGTTCTGTTTGTTATTTTGATTTTCCTCTACCTTATGACTGCTGGTGAGAGAAATTGCATACTTTTTTTCTTGAGCAATATGCGTAATGTTTTTGTGAAAAGTATGCTTTTTATGTGCATTTCACTTGAACAGTTATCTATGTGAAAGTTGTATGCAAGGTATGCCCTTGTGTCTAAAAATCATAAAAGATATTGATTCAATGCATTGGGCAGTCTTCTTGAAAATTATACTTGGTGTAGGCTCTTGGAATGCGCATGCTCAACTTTGGGGGGGGGGATTGTCTGAGTGGCTTTTTCTACTCAAATCAGTCTCCTGTGAGCAACAAATTGTGTTGAAAGTGTAAACCATAAGACCAAACAAAAATTTCAGGAAATATGTGAATGCTAGTAATTGGAATTTGGTTGAAATGAGCCCAGACAGACCACTACCCATCTTGTGTGTGCAAAGGCTGCTTTATTGAAACAGATCCATATCGTGATTCAGTCCTTGGCATCCCACCTCACAAAACTATACACCTCACTATGCAGACAACATCTGCCTAACACTTACCCCCCACCCCTAAAACATCACCCTCCCCTTTAAACTTGCAAACTACCCAATGTCCAACTACCTTCTGTTATTCATAACACTTGAACTTCCCCCGCTTAACTTTTAACTCCTGCCTATTCGCAAATGCCAAGTTCCTGTGTAAATAGCCCTAATCCCTGCTCTCTTTCGGTTTCTAAGTGTTGCCTCCTCTCTTAGGGCCTCAATCCTCTCTGTAAACTCCACTGACCTTCTGTAAAGGCCCCTCAAACCTTCTGGGCATCCACCACCAGAAAAATTGACATCCTTGACCTTTTTCTGCCCCCCCCTCTCTATTCCTCTTAGCATCCTTGCTATGAAATCTCTAATCTCCAGTAAGTACAGCTTTGTGCCAAATGAACCTCGTCAGCATGAAAAAAATTCTACAGCATCATTTCGTTTATCAGAGTGCACAGTGCAACCTATCACTCGGTCCTTACAAATAAGCCTCATCTCCCTGTTAAGCTTCCTGTGGGCCTTATCTATCACTGCTGGCTTGTACGCCCCCTCCAACTTCTGGGTTTGCATTAATACCTCCTCCCATAGCAGCCCCTTGTTTCATTTGGAACCCAGCATTTCTGACATGTGAAATGCCTAAAACAACATCCACACTATTAACATCGCAAACATTATGTGTTCCTGCTCTGAATAACAAATCTGTGGCAATTTTTGAAGGACCCCTTTCGAAACTTATAAAGTCAATTGCCTCCTTGCCTGCCTGACCTGACTCTGTCCCTTATCCATCCTTTCAAAATGCGTTCACCCAGCTCTCCAGCTGATGGTGCATAGCCCCATAATAATTTACCTATGAAAGCTATGCCCGCTAATTTTCCTGCAATAGTCATCTTCAACTGCCCTTTCCCTATCAAGGGGCTCCACAAATACACTGCTACTACCAATGGGAAGAGCTCCAGAAAGGCAATACTCCGTCTTCCTTTTATCCACCCCATTGGCCACTCCTTCCTGCACCATTTGCCTTGCCAATAGATACCAATGCCACCCGAGGCATCCCAAAATATCTGTGCCTCTGACTCCATTTCTAGTGGAGTCCCATAGAGATGGCATTGAAAGTATCCAAGAACACGTGCCACATGCTCAGGTCCTCCTTTACAGCCGCTCATAGCCTTGGGTGATGATGAGGAAAAGACAATCCTGACAATGCCAGTCCAACCACCTGCAAAAGGTTCTGCCCCCTCTTACTACTCTACACGCAAAGTTCAGGTGGCCCAGTAGAGCTTGCACCTCCTTAACTGTGGCCTTCTGTCTAGCCACCATCCTGTCCAACAACAACTGCATCGCTTCTTTCTTGTCTAGTGGCAGTAGGGCTTCCATAACCATGGAATCCAACTCAATCCCAAAAAGGAAATGGAGGTGGCGAAACCCACTGTCTTCTCCTGGGCCAAAGGCACTCCTACATCTTCAATGAGCTCTTGAAAGCTGTCCGGCAATCCCTTGCAGCCCGTTGAACCAGAAGGTATGACAAAGAAGAAATTGTCTAGGTAATGTGTGACTTCCTTGTGGCCCGTATTATATGTGAACAGCTACTCCAAAAAAGAACTGAAGCACTCAAACAAGGCACATGATATTGCGCATCCCATAGGCAGGGCCTTATCTGCATACCACATGCCTTCAAACTGTATACCCAACAACTGGAAATCATCCGGATGTACCGGGAGCAATTTAAAAAGCTGACTTGATACCACATTTTGTCATCAGTGCCCCTCAACCTGCCTACTCCACTAATGCCATCGCCATGTCCACTGAGGAATATGACACACCTGCCACTTCCCCTGGGATGAAGTCATTGACAGACTGTCCTTTTGGCCAGGATAAATGTTGCATTTACCGGAATTGTCCTTGTTCTTTTTTAGGTACCACTCCAATGGAAGAAATAATAAGTTGGTCCATTGGCCAATCCTGAAAAGGGCCTGCCATCCTACCTTCAGCTGCATATTTCACTAGCTTTGCCCTCACCACATGTGGATATGTCTTGGCAGATTTTAAATCCTCGGCCCAAGCCTCTATCTCAGTCCCTCGCTGCCCAACCTGAAACCCCATGTAAACCCCACCTCCAACTGAGCAGCCTCCACCCTTTTAGGGAAGAGCTGCAATCAGTAGCATAGCCTGTGTACTTTAACCGGCGTTGCTGCATAAGTTCTCATTATGCTAATGAGGCTTCTGGATTTGGGCAGCAGAATCGCATAGATTGTGGGATACTAAGTAACTTTCCACACCATGTGACTCCTGTCAGCCTAGCGCTTCATCTCTACCCAAGAGCAGGGATGAATGTGACAATCGGGTGCATGACAATGAAGACTCCTCAGGGGAATCGTGGTCGATCAGATCTCATCTCTTTCTCTCAGTTACATTGGTCTCACACAGGCAAAGAAAAACAGAGGCAGAATATAGTTCAATAAGGGTTTATCTTAAATAAAATGGAATGTATTGTAATAACTAGGATGATAAAACACAATAAAAGCAAGAGGGTGACAAGGAGAGTGAAACACAAAAACAGTCTCACCATACTGCCATTAAGAGTGAGATATAGTTCTCCAACCTATGCTATGTTCGAGCACAGCATAATAAGCCTAATCTGCCCTTCAGGTTTCCCCCTGGGAAAACATCCTCCCTTATACCTTAGTAAAGAAGCCTGTACTCTAGAAAGACAGCGTCCCCATGTAGGCCAGGGGTTCAGTCATCTAAGCAAGCAGCTGTAGTGAGGAAATCAGTAATCAGCATGCAGTTGTGGTCATCTGGCTGGAATATCCCTCTAATGTGTATAGGACAAAGGAGTGTTTTATAATAAAATAGTTGACATTCTAAGAAATGGTCCCCACGTATGAGTGTGTGTGTTTCTGTGAATGTTGGAGACACAGCATACTACTTTTGCCAGCCGTATCTGACTGCAGATTTGAAGAAAACACAAAGTGAAATCAATGTCCTAATGAGAACGTATTGCTTTCCTAAGCGAAAGAACAATTAGATAGAGAGAAATAAACAACACCACTAATGTGGCTATTGCCAAAAAAATAATGCAATGCTGAATAAAATGTAACTGGGCTAAAGTGCACAATGGCAGGCCTAGTTTGCTAAAATAATGTGTCTAAAATATGGCTAAAAGAGCTATACAGCATCATAAGAGCCCTTACCTCTAGAGCCCTGGCCTTCCCCCTCCTAAAGTTCCTGTGACTTCCCTGCTGCGACCCCTGTGTGGCAGGTGGCAGGTGGCTGCTGTCCCCCGCTTGAGCTGTCCCTGGTTACCATAGCACTGCACCAATGCATGCCTGACCCCGCACTTGGAGCACTCATGTCATGTACTCTCTCATGCAAAGTCCCTTATTGAAGTCCCAGGATGTCCCCAAGATCCCTCCTTGTTTGGTTCCTAACCCCACTCCTCCCCCGTGTGGAACGCTGTTGAAAGGGTTTATTCTGTATCGGCAGGCCACTGGCTGTAAACACCATCTTGCTGAACTTCGCTGGGCCCATTGTCTGCTGCCACAAATCCGTATCTATTTCCCCCCATTTGGCTTTTGGGTCAATTGCCTTCCTCACCCTGAACTCCTCATCATACTGAGCCCAGGCGTTTCCACCAAATGAAATCTGTGCCTTCCTAATGACATCCATATATTTTAGCAGGGCAACACTGCTCTCTGGATATTTCTTGCAATATACACTTGCGTTTAAAAGAAAAGCTCAGTCCAGTTTTCCATGGTCACTGATATCTGAGGGTGTTTCTCCAGTTAAAATTCCTCTTTCTTCAAGCCTTCCTTTGCCCTTACCTCTCCATGTGACAATTTCAGTGCCTCCACAAATTCTCCCTTGCAAATCTTTTCCTCTGTAGCTGGCATCAAATGTGCCCCCAAATGTTTCATAACCACCATATATGGTAGTCTTTTCACTTTAACCTCTTTACTTTCTTTTCCATCTACTCCCTGCTCTGCTCCCTCTTTCCTCTTTCTTTGCCCTTCGTTCCCTCAGCAGAATTCCCCTCGTCCTTTTGCCTCCCTATCTGTGTGCTTCTGAATCCTGTACCGGCAAACTCTCCTCTTCGCCTCTGTTATCAGGACTCACGCCTGTGCCCTTGACGTAAGTACAGTGCCTGAGCTGTATCTCATCAAGGCTCCCCACACATCCAACCTCACTCCTTTTTTGCTGTTGATTCCTGCACTGCTTTTGCTTACCTGGCGTCAAGGTCGGTGTCTGCCCCAAAGCCTGCCACCTTGCCATTGTCCGTGAACCTGTCCTCTATGTGGCTGCCTGCCGTTGCTTCGCTTTTCCCTGAAAAATACTATGACAAACAACATTAGCTACGCCCTCCACTTTCCCCCTGCCCTTGTCCTTCCTCTTTATCATAGTAACTTCTACAATCTCCCCTTCCTCTGAACTACCCTCCATATAATCCAGATCCATATCTTTGCATCCGCACCCTTGTGCTTCTGCTCCATATCTGCCTCTGGCCACCTCCTTGCCCTTGTCCTGTCCCAGGAACCTGGTACCTCTTGTGCCTGCCACTTCACGGGATGCTTTCCCCTCCACCCACGGGGTGACACTCCATCACTCCATGATCCAAGTCCTTCCTGTAGTCATATTCTGAGCTACTGTTGTGACTCACCACGCCGGCAGAGCGGGGCTGCCCGCATCTGGCAACTCCCCCGTGGTTCTGTCGCCAACCTACGTGTGGTGCTCACCTCCAGGTCCCACGATGTTGCCCGGCTGGCCGCCCCACACCAAGCCGACCCTTCACCTCGGGGTTGTCCAGCCGACCAATGCTCTCCCGACTCTGCATCACCCCTTGTACATCATGCCTGTAAAAACACTGTAAGACCAGTGTTAATCCCTGTACCCTTTCAACCAGCCAAGAGCTACCCACACCTAAGCCCGTCGTTGCCCCCCCTTGCTCTGCCCCACGGACTCTGCCTGTCTGTTCCTGGTGTATACATATTTAGGGGGTCCTCTGCCTCCTTCCCTGGCACTCCCCTCCTCACCATCTTCGCTCCAAGGGAGAGCGCTCATCTGCTTCGCCATTAATGATGCCGCTCTGCTTACACCCGAACCATTGCCCCCTTCCCACAAGTAATCCTCCTTGGCCACCTGCCCCAACTTGAGTCCCTTTTCACCCTCCCCAGTATTCCACCAAGGCCCTCCCCCCCAAGCATCCTCTGGTACCACACCACCCTCTGCCCACCCTATGCTGTCTGGGCTCTGATACCCCAAGACTAAGGTGGTCATTATGAACATGGCGGTAAACACCGCACCGCCAGCGGTGGCAGTAACTACCGCCAACTGGCTGGTGGTCCAGACCGCCAAATAATGAAGCACATGAGAAACAGGCAGTGGGCCATCCACCCACTGCCATTGTGGTAGTCCTGCCGATGACGGGGGAGGCCATATTCAGCCCGGCTGAAACGCCCTAACCGCCGACCAAATAATGAAACACCACACTGCCATCAGTTCCAGTGCAGGATCCACCACCATGCAAAGCTTGGCGGAAATGACCCATGTAAAGGGAAACACCCACCGGAGGCACACAGAACATGCCGACGCCGACATGGAACGATAGTTAAAAATAACCCCAGTGCTTCTCTTTGCCATATTTCTCAAGGACCGTGACTGACGACGAAAATGACGACGGTAAGTACCACAGCCTAGTACACATGGGAGGAAAGTGCACAGTTACACACCCATCCACCCCACCCACACTGCAATGCACTCCCAACCCCTCCCAAGCCATACATACCATAACAAGATGTACTCACCAGACACAAGCCAACAAATACCTGTGCCAATGCACACACCAGTGCACACCACACCCCCACAGTGAAACTCTGCACAATGGGTCAATATTGTGCCAACAGGACTGCTGGGCACAAAAATTTACTCCAACTGGATTAAAAATAAATGTACAAACACGGCCATAAGCCAGTCCATATGTTCAAGTCCTAGAAGGGCAAATATAGGCTACACTTGACTTCTATGATGGCAAAGGAAACTCCACTGAGAAGGGGTATCTATGGAGCAGCCAGCCACCTCAGGGATCAGGGGTGGCGGGGTTGTGAGCCATGTTTGGAAGGGGGGGTCTTGGGCTTAGGTTTAGGAGGTGGAGGTGGAGAGGGTTAGGCTTGCCCTTGGAAGGAGGGGGAGTGGGCCTTGACCGGGGGGTGGCAGAGGGACCTGGGGCAGCACAGGGCTTCTTCCTCCCTAGGATAGGTACACAGAAATGGGAAGGGCGGACTGTAGAGAATTTTGAAGAGGAAGGAGTGGACTGGGTGAGGGCATGGAAACATTTAGGGACAAGACAGGGTGGGCCACTGGGTTCAAACAGGTCAACACAGGAGAGGAAAAGCTTCTTAGGTGCAGTTGGAGGGGTTTTGGAGCCAGGTCTGGGAGTAGAGATTGAGGGAGTGGCAGTACGTGGTGTAGGTGTGCTGGGCGTGGATACAGGTGCCTGTTTAGCCTATTTATGTATGGAGGATGTGTGTGCTGTGGATGAGTGAGAGCGTTTGAGTGTTTTGGGAGGAGGGTGGTTGGACACAGTGGGAGAAGACATGCTGCCAGTATATATGGATGTTGTGTGGGTGTCTGCAGGTCTGGTGAGTGTGCTATAAGTGTCTGTGAATGTAGTCGTGGTGAGTGCAGATGTGGTGCCTGGGATACATGACAGGATGTCAGCTGTTGTGGTAAGAGCAAGAACGGGGTAGCAACAGTGACTGAGGGTGCAGTGCATGTGGGTGTGCACGGTGAGGTGACAGACAGGAAGGCGGGGAGGTTGACACAGTGGGTGAGCTGGATGTTGCTGTGTGTGATTTGGTATGTTGGGTGTGTGCCTGCATCTGGTAGGAAGTGTGGTGCTTGGGTTTCTCTGTGTGCTTCTTGTGTGTTGATCTGTGTGCATGGCTGTCTGTATGTTTGCTTGGGATGGATAAAGGGAGTGGGGTGCTGGAAGGGGTAGAGGTGGTGGGAGGGGGAACGGAAAGACCAGAGACACTTGATGTGATCAAAGAGGAGGCCACAGCCTGAAAAGATCTCTGTATGCCAGCCATGGCACCGTGAATGCCTTCCAGGTATGCATTACATTGCTACATCTGGGATGCTAGCTCCTGGGTGGCATTCACAATGGTTGTCTGCCCTACAGAGATGGTTCTCAGGAGGTCAATAGCCTCCTCCATGAGGGCAGCAGGGCTGACTGGGGCAGGAGATGAGGTGCCTGGGGCAAAGGAGACTCCCACCCTCCTGGGTGAGTGGGCACAGGCAACTCGTTGGGGAGCTACTGGGAGTTCGATGATGGTATGGGGTGGTGTAAGATGGCAAAGAATGGGTGGGCCCAGTAGGGTCCACCACCACCAGGGAGCTGCCATTGGAGGAGGTATCGGAGTCACTACCTCCAGTGGTAGTTTCCTCCCCCTTGGTACTCCCCTCGCCCTGCAACCCACTGGTCCCCTTGGTGTCGGTTGACTCTGTCACATGGTCCCCTGGGCTGCAGCATCCCCACTCGCCAGTGCCTCAGCTCCCTCACCAGATGATGCTAAAGTGCACAAAGACACAAGTGGGTGGACAAAACTAGAAAGAACTATGTCAATTCCAGGTAATATGTACATGCTGGGACACACACACTCCCACTCAGCTCAGGCACTAACCCTCAGCAGACACAACACATGTTATGGATGTGCCCCTGACTGGTAGGCATGACCCCACAGTATACTACATTCCCATCGTGCCCCACTACTCTGATACACTCTGTAAAGTGAACCAATGAGAGGCGATGCCAGCGCCAACACATCTGCAAGTCCATGAGGCTACATTAAATGCAATGGCACAAACAGGGGACCCCTCACAGGCCTACAGACCCAGCCAAAACTACCTAGGACACTATCCCACAAACGTGGAGGGGGGCAGGACTGCAGGGACACACCTGTCTAAGTGCCTGGCACTACTATGCATGTACCTGTTAGCACCTAACTACACTTATCATAGTGCCATCACAACAGTGTTGGTACTCACCCGCTTGTGGCTGCTGTGCTGCCTTCAAGCGCACATCCAAATCCGGATAGGCCACCACCAGAATGCGGGATATTAGGGGGTCAGGGTCCGACGGGCACCCCTCCCTCGTTGGGAGGGCTTCCCCAGCTGGGCCTCTCTGGTCTTCCTGGCCCAGTGCCTCAAGTCCTCCCACAGCTTCCTGCAGTGGGTTCTCCACCAGTTGTAGACCCCCAGGGTACGCACTTCCTTGGCAAAGGCTTGCCATAGTCCCCTCTTCTGATGGGTGCTGACCTGCGTGGGACACACAGAGTTAAAAAACAGACGTCAGTGTGGGTGCCCCACACACAAATGCCATGCACATTCAACCTGACATGGCCCATGGGGACATACATATGGACAATTCCCAAGACAAAAACTGTCAGACATACTCCGGGTGAACATCAACACAGCCAACAAAAACGCATGCTGGCTTCTGCCACATTCACACACATCTAAGATGGACAAATAGCAACTCACCTGCTCCTCTGGTCACCCATACAGATTGGCAGACAGGGGTAGGACCGAGTCCACCAGCTTCTCCAGCTCCTCTGCAGTGGAGGCCAGGGCCCATTCCCCTGTAACACATGCCATCTCAGGGACCAGAGTCAGGACACAGCAGTACAAGCAGTGGAGTTCTTCCCTTCTCATAGTGCAGGAATCAAGTGTCAAGGGCATGTCAAAATGGTGGTAGATACCATGGCGGTGTGCACCGTCACCGCCGGCGGGGATCATGATTAGCCCAGCTTCCCCATTGACAACCATGTTATCCAATGATCAGGTGCATGGCGTCGAACACCGCCTACCGCCATGACGAGTAACGCCAGCGGAATGAAGTCACTTCCACACTACACTACCTGTATGGCAGGAGGCTGTCAATTTGCATCCACCCAAGCCTCCATAGCCTGGCTAGGGGCCACATCCTTGGCTCCATTCCCTCTCCCCTTCGTCGAGTATTGACATGAGTACTGGTCCTCCACATGGAATCATGGTGGGAAGTGTGTCTAAACTGTGATGCCATAATGACTACAACACCTCTCCACACATTAGCCTGACAGGATTACTTCCTTCTTTGTGTCTGTGTGAAGTACATTTGTGTCGCACGTAAAACATGAATTCTGTCACCGTGTGATCCAAGTGTATGTCCCAACGCAATGTCTCTTCCTTCCTCCCCCATAGGTACAGACCCATGTGGCGAGGGAGAGCCCTCATCTGTTTACAGACCCCTGGTAGATCTGGCCACTATGGAGGAACATCACATCATAGATTACCGCCTGTATCGAGCTACAATCCTGAAACTCTGTGCAGAAATGGAGCCTGTTCTGAAGCCAGCTAATAGGAATCACCATGCCATACCTACAACTATGCAGGCACTATCTATGCTCAATTTTTTGGCCACAGGCTCATTCCAAGTGACAGTGGGCATGGCTGCCGGGGTATCTCAGCCAATGTTCAGCCACATCCTGTCCAACTTCCTTAATGTATTCGTGCAACACCTGCAAAGTTATATCCAGTTTCCCCAAAGGATTGATCTCACCACCATCAAATCTGGATTCTATGCTTTTGCAAATATCCCCCATGTGATAGGTGCCATTGATGGTACCCATATAGCTCTCAGACCCCTAAGAGTAAATGAATAGGTATTTCAGAATCGTAAAAACTATCACTCCCTGAATGTCCAATTGGTGTGTACTGCTGATCAGTACATTTCACATATCAATTCAAGGTTCCCAGGATCTGTCCATGATTCATTTTTCCTGAGAAACAGCAGTGTACCACAAATGATGGGACAACTACGTGGGGACAGGGCATGGCTCATAGGTGAGTGTGCATGACACTCTGGATCAGTTACATAGGCATGCTGTATGCAAGTAGATAGTGTGTGTTTCAACCCTCTTTCGCCCACTTTTGCAGGGGATCTGGCTACCCAAACATGCAATGGCTCCTGACACCTGTGAGAAATCCCAGGATAGATGCAGAAAGCATTATAATGAGGCACATGGTCGAACTAGGAGGGTGACTGAGCGGGCTGTAGGACTCCTGAAGGCAAGGTTTTGTTGCCTGCATCTCTCTGGAGAATACCTGTGCTATGTCCCAAACAAGTTGTGTAAGACAGTGGTGGCCTGCTGCATGCTGTACAACTTGGCTTTGAGGAAAGCTATCCCACTTTTGAAAGAGGAGGATGCTGTCCAACTAGCCCTGCCACCTCAGAGGAGGGATTAAAGTGATGGTGAAGAAGAGGGGGAAGACATCAACTCCGGGACCCAGCTAATCGGCTATACTTCCAGTGACTCTCAGCTACATTTCCTATGGTGCTGATGGCTTCACTGCATTGTTTCAGGATGACTCATGGAGGAAGTGCTGTGGTGTCCCTTATCAGTGATGTAGCAAATTCATGACTGAAGTGGCAGATGTGAGTTAATGCAATGGAATGTACAGTGTGACATACTTCAGACACTACAGTCTGTTAGACTCCTTCCTGCAAGGCAAGCGGCATCAGGATGGTAACTAGCTATTGCACACACAATCACTTTTGAATGATCATAATAAATAAGGACAGAGATTTAGAATGCACAAGTGTATTTATTCCAAGTCAAAACATGTATGAGTGATGGGACAGTGGAAGGCAGTGGGCACATGGTGAACAACATTCTCAGGTACATTTGCCCAGCTATCGGTAAGACAGGGGCACAGTCCATAGGACCATTGGAAGATGTTGAAGTGGCAGTGGCATGTCAACAAGGTAGCTCAGTGGCAACCAAGGGAGACAGTTCAGGGCAGAGCCACTTCCTGGCAGTGTTCTTGGTCCTGGCTGGTGTTTCAGTGGGTTGTCTGGGTCTGAGACCACGTTTGCAAGGGTAAAGCTGGGCTTCAGGGAAAGGGGTGCTGGTGTCCTGTGATTCCTCTGGCAGTGCCACCAGTCCAGTAGCTGCTGCAGATGTAGATGGCAGGGCAGTGTCCTGGCTAGTGGAAGAGGCCTGCAGGTGGGTGAAGGACTCAGGCTGGATGTTTGTCTGGCGCTGCAGATCCCCTGCAATGGTGGCCATGGTAGAACTGAGTTGTTTCCATTGCTCCATGGCCTCCTGGTGGTGTTCTACCTGCAGCCTCTGATTCTCTTCCAAGGTGGTCTCCCAGTACCTCGGCAATGGCCTGCTGGGCAGCAGCATCCCTCCTTGGGCCACGCCCATGGGCCACTGATACCCTCCCACTAGCCCTAGCCCCCTGTGCCTCTGTCCCCTGAACAGGTCTGGCAGTCCCACTTTAAATGGGCCTTTCATCATCCTGCGTGGTGGTGCGTGGGGACTCAGGCCTCTATACATGTGGGCAGCCAGTCTGTGGCCTGGGGACACTGGTGTGGGGGTGTTGGGCCAGAGCTGATGGTGGTGGCTCACTGTACTGGGGGTGAATGTTTGACAATGTTCAGCATTCCGTCCATCACTTGTTGTTTTAGCATTTGTCGCCCTAAGTGGGAAGGGTATGCCCAGACGTGGGTCCGGTGCTTCCCATGCCACTGGATTCAAGCTAGCCTGGCTGATGAGGGGTGAAACCCCGAAACAGGTCCCAGGATGCTTGTTTCCAGTCCAGGGAAGACCTGGCCTAGCAGTTCGGGCTGGACTGTTCCCATGGGGAACAGGGTCAAGACTGATTTGCATATGGCTGGGTCCAAACTGGAATGGCATGTGCAGCAAAAAAAGATGGATTTAGACCCAGATCACTGTACTGGGGGTGAATGTTTGACAATGTTCAGCATTCCGTCCATCACTTGTTGTTTTTGCATTTGTCGCCCTAAGTGGGAAGGGTATGCCCAGACGTGGGTCCCGTGCTTCCCATGCCACTGGATTCAAGCTAGTCTGGCGGATGAGGGGTGAAACCCCAAAACCAGTCCCAGGATGCTTTTTTCCAGTCCAGGGAAGACCTGGCCTAGCAGTTCGGGCTGGACTGTTCCCAAGGGGAACAGGGTCAAGACTGATTTGCATATGGCTGGGTCCAAACTGGAATGGCATGGGCAGCAGAAAAACTATGGACTTAGGGCCAGATCACTGTACTGGGGGTGAATTTTTGACAATGTTCAGCATTCCGTCCATCACTTGTTGTTTTTGCATTTGTTGCCCTAAGTGGGAAGGGTATGCCCAGACGTGGGTCTGGTGCTTCCCATGCCACTGGATTCAAGCTAGCCTGGTTGATGAGGGGTGAAACCCCAAAACTGGTCCCAGGATGCTTGTTTCCAGTCCAGGGAAGACCTGGCCTAGCAGTTTGGGCTGGACTGTTCCCAGGGGGAACAGGGTCAAGACTGATTTGCATATGGCTGAGTCCAAACTGGAATGGCATGGGCAGCAAAAAAACGATGGATTTAGGCCCAGATCACTGTACTGGGGGTGAATGTTTGACAATGTTCAGCATTCCGTCCATCACTTGTTGTTTTTGCATTTGTCGCCCTAAGTGGGAAGGGTATGCCCAGACGTGGGTCCCCTGGTTCCCATGCCACTGGATTCAAGCTAGCCTGGCTGATGAGGGGTGAAACCCCGAAACCAGTCCCAGGATGCTTGTTTCCAGTCCAGGGAAGACCTGGCCTAGCAGTTCGCGCTGGACTGTTCCCATGGGGAACAGGGTCAAGACTGATTTGCATATGGCTGGGTCCAAACTGGAATGGCATGGGCAGCAAAAAAACGACGGATTTAGGCCCAGATCACTGTACTGGGGGTGAATGTTTGACAATGTTCAGCATTCCGTCCATCACTTGGTATTTTTGCATTTGTCGCCCTAAGTGGGAAGTGTATGCCCAGACGTGGGTCCGGTGCTTTCTATCACACTGGATTCAAGCTAGCCTGGCTGATGAGGGGTGAAACCCCGAAACCGGTCCCAGGATGCTTGTTTCCAGTCCAGGGAAGACCTGGCCAGATCACTGTACTGGTAGTGAATGTTTGACAATGTTCAGCATTCCGTCCATCACTTGTTGTTTTTGCATTTGTCGCCCTAAGTGTGAAGGGTATGCGCAGACGTGGGTCCAGTGCTTCCCATGCCACTGGATTCAAGCAAGCCTGGCTGATGAGGGGTGAAACCCCGAAACCGGTCCCAGGATGATTGTTTCCAGTGCAGGGAAGACCTGGCCTAGCAATTCGGGCTGGACTGTTTCCATGGGGAACAGGGTCAAGACTGATTTGCATATGGCTGGGTCCAAACTGGAATGGCATGATCAACAAAAAAACTATGGATTTAGGCCCAGATCACTGTACTGGGGGTGAATGTTTGACAATGTTCAGCATTCCGTCCATCACTTGTTGTTTTTGCGGTTGGTAGGGTTGTCAATGGTGTCCAGGCATGTGTTATGGGCCAGGGATTTCCTCTGTATCCAGACATCCATCTGCACTCTCCTGAGTGGGCCCTTCATCTTCAGGTGGAGGACTGGTACTCCTTAATGTCTCCGTCCGGGTGGCATGGGTGGTGGTGCCTTTGTGTGAGAGAATTGAGATGTGGGTGTCTTGCACATTCTTTTCGTTTGCAGCACTGGTCAGCAGCAATTGGTGGTTGGATTCCCATGTAGTGGCTTGCAGGGTCCCTTCGTGTTCTCTTTGATGCATTTATTGTGGGGAGGTGGTGCATTGTGGGTGTAGTGGTGCTCCTGAGATTACACCCATGGGTTGGTGACTGTGCACAGGGGCTGGATGGTGACTTGTATGGGGGATTGTGGGCATGCAGGTGACATTGATAGGAGTGTGTGGGTGTTGTGGACTGGGTAGGGGATGGGGTCTTGGTGGTAGTGAGAGGGATGGGATGATGCATGCACTACGGGTGTGGTGACCGTTGGGGTATTGTGATTGACTTACCCGAGTCCCGTCCTCTAGTGAGTCCAGTGAGGCTCTCCGGGTGCAGGATAGCCAAGACCGCAGGGTGTTCCATCTCTTCCTGATGTCCTCCATTGTGCGTGGATGGTTTCCCACTGCATTGACCTTGGTGACTATCCTCTGCCATAGCTCCATCTTCCTGGCCAAGGGTGTCTGCTGCACCTGTGCCCCGAATAGGTGTGGCTCGACCCTAAGTATTTCGTCCACCATAGTCTTAACTCCCTGTCGGTGAAGAGGGGGTGCTTAGGGGGTGCCATGATGTGTGTTGTGGGTGGTGTGCTGTAGGTGTGTTGGTGAGGGTGCTGTTGTGTGGTTGGGTGTGTGGCTTGTGATGGTGGGTGTGCAATGTATGAGTTTTGTTGGTGTGTAGTGTGTGAGAATTGTGTGATGGTTAGTTCAGTGTGTGCGTGTTGTGGTGTCAATATCTGTTGTGCTATTGGCATTGCAAAGGATTGTGGTGTGTGTATGTGCGTGTTTTAAAGTGTTGTGGATGTGTGTTAGGTGTGTGCTTTTCAAACTTGCCAATGTGTGCATTTGTTGTTGGCGGGTCCTTTTGCCGTCCGTGGTGGCCCGTACCGCCAATGGTCGTTCGACATTCACTGTCTGCCAAGCTGATATGCGCATCGTTATTTGGTGGGGGGGGGATTTGTCTGCATGGCAGTGGCAGGGTGATGTGTGCTGCCTTTCTGCCGTCGTTGGCCCGGGCAATTGCAAGATTTTTTGAGGTTTGTCTTTTTGGCATCATTATATGGCGGTGTGCAGTTCACCGCCACTGGCAGACTTCTGTTCACCGTCAGCACGGCAGTCTGCGGTGATTGCCGCTAAGTTCATTATGAGTGCCTAAGTCTTCCTCTTGCTCAACCTCCAACTGACCCCCTACCATTTCCACCATGCACCCCCTACTGTGCCCAGTCATGTCAGCCCTGTCCTGAACTACCCTCCCCTCCATTCCAAACCTGGCTTCCTTATGCCCTGGGCCCTCATATTGCACGCCCAGGGCCTCAGTCCCCTGCTTCTGGGCCTCCCATACTTCTTTCCCTCCCTGGTAGCTGGATGTGCCGTCTCCTCACCCCTCTCTTCATCATGACCCTCCCAGTCAACCATGCACCCGTGCACCCGCGGCCCCTCACTGTTCCGTTCATCTGTCGTGCTTTCTGTCCCGGCCGGTCCGTATATGCGCGGGCTGCCCTGGCCTTTCACCTGCTTTAGTTGCCCGCCTTTGTGTGCGTGGGGTGGCGAGCACGCAATGACCACTGCTGCCACCCCACTTGACACACACCTCGTCGGGCAAGGCAGCGCCGCTTCACCAACAATTAAGTCAAGGCGGCCAGACTCGGCTAACAGCCGCATGGCCTCCTTGACCTTCTCGTCTGTGGAAGACATCCTCAATTCGGCACGCTAAAAAACTCCTCCTGGACTCCTAATTAAGGCTGCCGCCCTGTGTTCTTTCACAAAATGGTGGCTAGCTCTGTAACAGGGCACCTATATAACCCTTGGGCTACATCCTTTAACAGATTTTGCCCAAACACAGCCCAGTCGTCTGGACTGTGCTGACTCCACCCAATGCCCCCGGGGGACAGACTGCCTGCTTCAGCTTCAGCTGAACCCCACAGGCTTATTATGCAAGATCACGACTGAATAAACGCTGGTTCTAGCCATGGTTTTATTTTAATAGAAATCAATGACAAGCATTTTTTAATTAAATATCGTTGGCAGATGCGATTCTGATGTATATATTACTCCGTAACATATGTTGGGATTCACCGGTCTACACTGGGGCAGAATATTTGCTGAGTGATAATATTTTGCAGTGGAAGGTTCATCAAGCTGGGCCTTCAATAGCGTCGCTGCAGTGAAATCATCAGCACACCGAGCACACTGAACTCAGCATCAAAATGTTATTACTTCTATAAGGAAGGCTTCCCTCCTCTTACCGAATGGACTCAAGTCTTGCTAAAGTATACCACATGGCGCTCAAGGACAGTCAAACTAAAGGGAAAATTTTGTTTTCTCAGTTATTTTAGCAGTTCTCTTCTACGAAGGTCAGGGCAGATTGAATGTATTTCACACATTATACACGTAGAATAAAAACTAATTAAACTGGCAGGTAAACATTATGGGCGTTGCAAAAAGATAAAGAGTCCGCTGAGGCTCTGGAACTAATTTAGTATGTTCTCTTGGGTAGCAGTTTAAAGCGTCATGCAAAGTAGCTGGGGTCAGCGATTTGAATTTTTTCTCCAAACCAAGCAATTAATTAATGCACCAGAAATAGGGATTAATAGAGATAGAAACCAAAAGTGAAAGACCTGAAATCGTACAAGACAGTGTTCATAGAAAAAAACTCGACCTGCATGTGCATTTTCCAGATGAAGTACAATTTTAGTTTAGCATCTGGCTGGGTTTTGTTTTTGATTCTCCCATATGCAACACGAAGTAGTTCTAAAAACATTAAATCATGCCAGATCTCTTTCATATGTATCAATCAAAAATGTGGAAAAAACGTTTTTCAGTTAGAGACTGGAAAAGCGCCATGTATCCAGTGGGATTTCGTCAGATTTATTGCACAAGTTCTCCTAGCGCATGCTTATATTTAGACATCTTCTCTCCCAGAGTTCGGGAGCAGTAGCACAACCATCCTACATTTGAAATAGTTTGTGACAAGCCATTATCATATATAGGTTGATTTCCTTGTTTTAAATTGTTGGGGGGTGGCAGTATGTTTAGGTTTCATCTGGACAGCTCTTTTGCTGTGCTTGTGAAATCTTATGTGACTAAAAACAAATCTTTAAAGCAGCTTAGAGATGCCTATTCCTTAACTTTACTTACCATTGATTGGCTCCCACATCACTCTTCGTCCTGTGTTTCTCATTGGGCAGTTGTTCCTCCGGGCCTCCGTCTTGCTCCTACTCTTCCGAATCTTAATTCATGCCGTGGAGCATGGACCAAGTACTGCTTCATGTAGTCAGTATCCTTCCATTGGCCAGAAGGTACTCTTTTATTTTTTACTTACTGGCATGCACTCAGAGAGTGCATGCTCTGTAGTACTTCTCCTTCATTCCTGCCCTCCGTTGAGTTAACCTCCTCACCCTCTGCGGTTTCAGCCTCCCCGTGGTGTCACCCTATCTCATGTCACCTCCTGCTGGCAGTTTTCACCCATAACCCCCACCCGTGCTCCTCCTGCTCCCTTGGGTTTCATCCAAACCCCCACTCTCTGATGTCTCTTCAACCCTCCCCCTTTGTGTTGCTTGACCCCACCAACTCCCTCCTGTGCCTTTTTTACATGTTGCACAGCAGCCGGGGCTGTTGTGTAACATGGCTCAAAGTGAAAACAGCAATATGATACTGCCAATGCTGGTGGTGTCATAGTGTTTTTTTTAAAACATGTTGCTATGCAGCATGTAAAAAGACATTGAAAAAGCCGATGGATCTCTCATAAGCGAAAACTACTGGCTTTGCCACTGCTTGTTTATTTAGTAGGCTGGGTAAAGACATAGGGCCTCATTACATTAACCGATGTGCGGCCACCAATGCGGCCGCACTCCCGCCGGCCCCATTTTGATATCCCCGCCGGCCCAGCAGGGATGTCGGCCGCAACATGGGAGCCGTCTCCTAATGGAGCCGGCGGTGTTGCGGACGTGCGACGGGTGCAGCTGCACTCGTCGCGCTTTTCACTGTCTGCTGTGTAGACAGTGAAAAGCAGTGTGGGGCTGTGCCTGGGGGCCCCTGCACTGCCCATGTCAGGTGCATGGGCAGTGCAGGGCCCCCCCAGGGGCCCCACGACTCCCCTTCCCACCAGCCTTTCCATGGCGGTCTCTACCGTCAAACAATGTGTTCAAATCCTCCCACAAACATTTTGAAAGTTTAAAAAATCGTTCAGTCTGTCTATACCATTCTGCAGGTTTCTCTCTCAATTTTGGAAAATCATTTGTGAATGATACAATGTCACTTCTACTCCAAGATACATGAACATATCCTCCACCAGGAACTTCTCTCATGGGAAACATCTGCATGATTCTTTGACTCTGACCTGCTCCAGTCTGAGACAGATCAATCCTCACATTCTTCTGTTCCTTCTTCTTTACCCATCATCCTTCCCACCTGTATAATGTGACCCATTTTCAAATATAACAAATGAATTTCCTAATCTGCAATTAATTCCCAAAGGTCTCATATTCATAATGTTCTTTTCACTCATTCCTAAATGAGCTTTTCTGCAAAGCTTTTGGTTTCTCAAAAGTCAATTTCATATTTCTGGGCTAATTCAGCTGGTCTCTCATAGGCGTGCCCTGCATATTTTGTAATGTCTTTGTATATGAACTGTAGTTCATCCTCTTTGTAAGTGTCTAACTGAGCTGTGTCTAAAGTTCCTAATATCAACTCATTCAATACTAATTTCTAATAATATTCAATGGCGGTAGTGGTATTGCAATAGCACTTCCTTGTTCAGTTGGCATGCGAAGTAATTGGCAAATCAGTGTATAGCAAATTACACAGTAAGGGCCAGATGTAGGTACAAAAAAATGAGCGACTCGCAATTTGCGAGTATGTGCGACTCGCAAATTGCATGTCGCTAATGGGAATGCAGGTACAATGTCCGTGTACAATTTGCGACTCGCACCCAGAGTCGCAACGCAGATAGCGAGTCCGCTGTCTGCGAGGTCGCTGTTTGCGACCGCGCAAAAAACGAACTCGCAATTTGTGAGTGGGTGTCGCAAATTGCGAGTACCATGTAAATTGATTGCAGGTGCTGCAGAACACTCCAGAAACCACTCCAGAACACTCTGGAAACACTTCCTGGCACATGATGATGACATCACAGCCAGGAAGTTTACTAATACACCTGGGGGGAGGGAGGACCACACCCATTTTAAACTGCTGCACAGCCAACAGGAGGAACAGCAGCTACAATGGCTGAAACACCAAGAAAAAGAAAACTCAAATTTTCTGAGAAGGAGCTGGAGGTGCTGACAGAAGAATGCTGTCAGCACTATGATGATCTCTTCGGAAAGGCAGCCCTCAATGTGCCAGAAGCAACCAAAAAACAACTCTGGCTGGAGATCCAAGAAAAAGTGAACTCCCTGGGGGTGAGCCACAGGAGTGTGGAAGAGATCAAAAAACGGTGGTATGACCTCCGCTCCCGGACCAAGGAGAGGGTGGCAGAAAGGCTCCGGGAGATGAGAGGCACAGGAGGGGGACCATCATCCGTACCACCACGCACACCCATGGAAGAAAGGGTGGAGGAGACCCTGGAGCAGGAGGCAGTGACAGGAATAGGAGATCTGGACACCTCTGAGCCCACTACATCAACCGGTGACTACCATGTGATATGCCTGTACCCCCATCAATGCCATACCCCCACCCACCATGTACACAGGGGCATGCACAACCAAGATAGCTCCATTAGAGGGTAGCAAACACCAGAATGATGCATCATGGGAAATGTAGTCAATTAGGCAGTTCATAGGCAAATGTTTATTAGGAAGTGTGCAACAGATAGTAGACACTGACAGTCTGTTCCCCATGTCCCACAGGTCTCCCACAAGACACCACCACAAGCCACAGCAGCCAGCCCCATGAGGACAGCACAGGAGCTGCCACCACTCCCACCTGCATGACCAACACCATCCCTGTGATGTCAACACCTGCTCCAACAGTGGTTCAGGAGGCTGCGCCAGCAACAGCCAGGAGTGCCACAGTAGAGCAGGCGACGCAGGTTCAGGAGAGCAGGGCTGCAGGCTGAGTCCGGCCGTCCATCTACAACCAACCGCGAGGCACAGCTGCTCCGTGGTCAGCGCCTGCAAAACAATATGTTAGGGCGTATTAGTGGGGTGCTGCACCGCTTTGTGAGAAGCAATGAGGCCAGCATGCAGCAGCTCCATTCCCAATTGGACGTGATTGGCACAAACACTGGGGACCTAGCCCTGTCCATGAGGGAACTGGTGGCAGGACTACTGTCACAGGGCGAGGGTGGGCGGCGCAGGGACTGTCAGCTGCTACAGAGGCTTGACAGGATGGCCACATCAATTGGCAGACTGGCAGTTAACACCACTGGCCTGTCGAGAAGGACAGTTGGCCTCCAAGTAGAAATGGGCCACTTTGCAGGGGATGTGGCTAGAGGCCTGGGCCAGATCACACATGTGATCGATTTAATGGAGGCACGGCATCTGTCCAGGGGCACAGGGGACACACCCCAGGACAGCGAAGAGGGCTCTACAGTGAGCAGTGTCTCTGCCACTGACACTAGGGAGCTCCGGAGTGGGAGTCCCAGGCAGAGCACTGCAGAACAACCGGGGACCAGCCAGGCTGGCAGAGGCCGCCACAGGACATAGACTGGACCATGTCCCTGATGTAGGGGCACATGACACAAATGTGCCCCATGCATGGTTTGCTTTTTGATGTTCATGAACAGTTAGTAATTATAAATAGTTGAATTTCTGCACATATTAAATAGTTTTTTTGTTCCACTTAACAAATGGAGTTTTTGGTCAATAGGTGAGTATGGTTGAAGTTGACACATACCTTCCAAAGTATTGGGTTGCGATGTGTTCCCGTCTCAGTCTGCCTTGATTTGCTATACTCCGATCCCCATGATGGCGATGTGGTTGCTCCTGCTCATCATCCTCCGAATCAGGGTCTGCAGGGGTGAGAGGTAGCCCACGTCGGGTGGCAATATTGTGCAGGATGGCGCATGCGACAACAATTTTGAATGCTGTAATGGGGGTATACTGGAGGGCACCTTCACTGCGGTGGAGGCATCTGAACCTTGATTTCAGCAATCCGAAGGTGCGTTCTATTATGTTCCTGGTCCTTTTATGTGCACTGTTGTATCGCCTCTAGGAATCATTGCTGGGTGTTAAGTACGGAGTAAGAATCCATGGCCGTAGAGCATATGCACTGTCACCTGTTGGGCACAAACATTACACTGTTAGAAAGTCCTGGTTGGTGTGCACAGTGACCTGTGTGTATGTTTACGAGGTGTATGCAGCTCCAAACTCCCCATGTTCCAGGCGTTGGTGTATCCCACTGTGCCTAAAAATGTAGGAGTCATGGGTACTGCCTGGAAATTTCGCTACAATGTCGGTGATGACATAATGGGCGTCACAAACAACCTGAATATTGAGTGAGTGGGTACACTTTCTGTTGCAGAACAGATGTTCCAGGTTTGCAGGGGGGCATATTTGAATATGTGTCCCATCTACACACCCTATGACATGGGGAAAGTTGGCAATCCGGTAAAATTCCAACTTGGTGCTGTTAATTTCTGCCTCATTCCTGGGTAGGTATATGAAGTGAGACATGTGTGTGAGTATGACATCTAGGAATGCCCTGAGGAACCTTGACAGTGCACTTTGAGATACCCCACCTGCCACAGCAATGACCCCCTGATAGCTCCCTGAGGCCAAGAGGTGCAGTGAGCATAGCACTTGCACATGCGTAGGGATGGCGCAGCCGCGCAGCGTCTGGCGTTCTAGCTGTGGTTTTAGTAATTCTATTAATTCTAGTATGGCTGCGCTGCTAAGGCGGTATTTGTCGTATATCTCTTCCTCAGTTTGCTGGAAGAGTGTCTGCCTTGTTCTGTAAATCTTCTTCTGTCTCTGGCTCCTCCTCCTCCTCTGCTGGGCTGCGTGGGCTCTCCTCCTCACTGCTATCAGGTATATCTCCGCCATCTTGAGTAACCCAGATGCCTTCTGGGTCTCCTTTTATAGTTTGGTAATGGTTACCACCTGCTCTGAGTTGGTGGTAAATGGGACATGCAAACTGGACTTTTTGCGACTAGTCGCAATTTGCGAGTTGCAATTGCATATGGTTTGCGACTCGCAAATTGCGACTTCCTATTTGCGGGTCGCAAAATGGGGTTGCAATTTTTGCGAGTCGCTAATGGCTCGCGTCGCTTTTCGCGAGTCGGAAATGGGATTTTTGCATCCCATTTCTGATTTTGCACAGTCGCAAATAGCGATTCGGCCATTTGCGACTCGCAAAACTTTGCTACATCTGGCCCTAAGTCCTGGGTGCAGTTTGGAATACATGCCCTACTGTCAAAGGCCTGATAGTCAGTGTGGCCCAAAGGGTCCACTGTACAATGTAAATCTAGAAGATGCCAAATGCACGCCAAATGAAGTCTAATAATGTGTCAAACATTCTCCATGGTAAGGGCATATGGTAGCAAAAAAAAGGTTCAATTCCATTTTTCGTAATCAGTTCGTCCACTTTTTCAAGTTTCCAACACAACAGCTGACACGTTTAATCACAACAGTGACTTTTTCAAGGCTGCGGAAGTATATAAACACGTCAAATGTAATGAATCAAACTATATGACCAAGAACACTCCAAAAATAAGCATGTTAGCCAACCAGTCAAGCCCGAGAGTCCACCGAAAGTATCATGCAAAACAAATAAATAGAAAGTGAGTACCAGAAAATCAGAAAGCTACTTAGGTACAGCAACAAAGTGCAAAAACAGAATGCTAACATTTGTGACCATATGAGTCAGTCAGAGATATGCATACATGCATATTCAGAAAAAGTCACTAGCAGCTTTAACAAGGAAGAGTTGAGTGAAAGCAGAAATGTGTACCCATAGAAAAACATCAAGTTCAACCAGAAAGAATTGGAATCCAAGTATGAACAAGTGTGAAAAATGGAAAAGGGAGAGGAATAAAAGTAAGAATATAGACATGTGAGGATAATTTGCATTGTTCTAACCTAATATCAAGCAGGGAATCAAGCTACGATAGAGACACAAAGTAATCCCAAGAGATACATATATAGTAGTCTATAATCCAGAAAAACAAGAGACATACTAATATGTATAGTAATACATCTAAAGACTACCACTGTCTTTGAGCAAAAATTATTGGTACTCTAACCTCTTGAGACATGGGTAAGCCTAAAGAGTTTGAGATTAAAAAAATGTGTCAATCTTTTTATAGGAATCTTCTGTTAGTAAAATTCAAAAACTGAGCACCACAGTTTAATATGAACATTCAAAGTCATAAAATAATATAATATTGTAGTTATAAAAGACCAAAGACCAGAAAGCTAAAGTGAAAATATGGCAAGTAAGTAACATACCCTATAGTACCAGGTGTGTCCCAACTAGTTGACGACAACAATTCTGGACTATGATAAGTCCTAAAAAGGAAATTTGAAACAATTGCTGTGACAAGCGAATATGTGAAACCGAACTCCCCATAGGGAATTTTAACGTAAGGCAGTTGATAAGACAAACGCCAGGCTTATGGAAGCAACCTCACTACCCTGTGCCCAAAAAATCCCAAGAAGAATATGCTATATGTTCACAATAAAGTCCAGAAATCGTGGCATAAAAACATGGGCCTTCATTATGACATTGGCGGTAAATGCCACTTACCTCCACGGTGATGGCCACCAACATTCCGCACAGTGGCGAATATCCGTTTCCCAAATTATGATGCACACACACTAATCCGTCAGAATACAGCCACAGGCACAAATCTGCCAGATCAAAGGTCAGTGCAAATGTGGCAGTCCCAAGACCCAAACTGTTACGCCAACAAAAGAATGCCCATCACATTATGACCCACGAATCACCACAGCAGACATTCAGCGGCAGTAAACCATTGGCGGTACACATCGCCGCGCTCAGAAGGGACACCCACATACAAAAAACAAAACACCTAACACCCATTCACACACCACACCCACCCACCCACACTACTATAAAACACACACACACATAACCCACAACCCTTTACCAACAACAATTACTGCCAGAAGATTGTCACAAACAGCACAGAGACAACTAGACACACACACCACTCACACCCATACATCCCTCATGCACTCCACATCACACACCCCACCACATTACTCAACACACTCTCACCAACACACACCACACAACGCCCATGGCACCACAAAGGCACCCCCATTTCACTGAGGAGGAATTAAGGGTCATGGTGGAAGAAATTGTCTGGGTAGAGTGACAGCTCTTTGGAGCACAGGTACAGCTGATATCCATTCCCAGGAAGATGGAGCTACGGCGGAGAATCGTGGACAGGGTGAACGCAGTGGGACAGCAGGAAGAGGTGGAACGACCTACAGGGGAAGGTACGTTCCATAGCAGCAAGGCACCAGCTCGTCATACAGAGGACTGGGTGTGGACCCCCACTCCTCCCCCACAGCTCACAGCATAGGAGGAGAAAGTACTGGTATTACTGCATTCTGAGGAACTCACTGGAGTAGCCGGAAAACTGGACACTTGTTAGTCAACATTTACCACTTATCACTCCCCATACCTGCATGCCATCACACCCCCTCACCCTCACTCCCATCACTCCACTACATCACACGCACTGCACCTACCCATATGACTTACCCCAATGCCAAGCCCTGCATGCCATACCAATGCATGGACACCCCTACCAGCCCTGCATAGATAACAATCACTAACACATGCACAGCACAGGGAAACTAATATTCCCACAATACATCACCATACACAAGCAAAAGTTGGCAGGGCAACACAAACGATAGAGGTTGAAGTCAGGAATGTACAATATGTCATACACTTGAAGCATAATACATCAATTACATTCCCGCAGGTACCCCAGCCAATGTCAGTGGATAGGCGGTGCCACGACTATCCAGTTCCCCAACAGAAGATGCCTCCATTGATGACAGTAAATCTGGACTTCTGGATCTGGATGACCTATCTGGCTCATCAGGGACCACTGGACAGCCAGTCACCCAAGCACAATCACAGTTCACCACAGAGCCTCCCCCATCAGGATCCAACACAACAGCACCCACCCAGCATACCCACACCTCTGTCCCCGGGACACATCAATCAGCAGTATGCTCACCTGTACAGGGACCCTAGGCCACCCCTAACCCCCAAGACAATCAGGGACCTGGGGTCAGTGGCAGTGAGCACACCGTTCAGGGGACAGGGGCACAGGCCAACAGGGACACTAGGAGGACTGCTGTGCACAAGGGGGAGGACAAGACCAGGGAACCCACTCTCCAGGAGGCAGTCTCCGAGATCCTGGGAGCCTACCAACATTTCCAGGACATGATGGGCCAGATCCTTGACAACGTGCAGAACAGGCCGCTGCAGGAGGGACAGTATCAGGGTATCAGGGAGGTCTTGCAGGCCATCAACACCACCCTGATCTCCATAGCATGGTTGCTGGCAGACATGGCCAACATCATGACGGAGGCAACAGCACAGCAGAGGGCCCCTACGATTAGCCAGTCAACTGAACAGCCCTCCACTTCTGCTGCCGCTAGTGGCCAGGAGGCCCCGCCACAGGACCTACAGGCCACCAGCATCCCTCCCCTGCAGAAGGTGAACCACCCTGCAAACGATCCCTGTGACCCAGACAGATGCCATAGACAATTGCGAAGACCATCACCAGAAAATGAGACTCTCCTGATTGTCCCCCTTGTGTCCCACACTGTCACTTTTTCCACGTGAACTCCCTTTGCTTCCCTTCCTATGGCCACTTGGACACTGCAACTGTGCTACAAACAGACTGGAAAAATACCCTGGTCTTTCCTCCATAATCACCCCATTCCATTGCACTTTCCCCTCAATTTCTTACCACTACAATAAACATCCTTGAACACAACTAAAATACTTGTATGTCATGTGTTGAAACAGTGTCTTAATGGAAATAGTTATTTCCATTGCAAATGAACTGTACAGTGTGAGAGCATAGAAATAATGACCTGTAGCTGGCTGTAGTCAGCACATCAGCACACAGTTGTCATTGTACTAACATCTTTAAAATGAGAACCTACAGGCGACAGTAAGTAGAGGTAAAAAGTGGGTAATGCCATCATGCCACAGCCACACAGAATACATCAATTGTCATTGACATGTGATGTTGCACTGACTCACCTGTGTGTCATTAGAAGTACTGACAGATAACTGTGGTTCTGTTGTCCTCTTCCTCATCTTCAGCCTCTTCATCCTCACTGTCATCCGGGTCTACTGCAGCCACAGGGGCATCTCGAGTCTCCTTCTCCTGCAGAAAAGGTACATAGCATCTGAGGGCCAGGTTGTGCAACATGCAGTATGCCACGACTATCTGTCAGACCTTCTCGGGTGAGTAGCACAGGGATCCACCTGTCAGATCGAGGCATCTGAACCTGGCCTTCAGGAGGCCGAAGGTTCTCCTAATGGTCCTTCTGGTTCACCCATGTGCCTCATTATAATGTTCTTCAGCCCTTGTCCTGGCATTTCTCACAGGGGTCAGCAGCCACGATAGGTTTGGGTAGCCAGAATCACCTGCAGGTATCGAGGGACAACATTTAGCCACACACTATCCTGTGAGGTTAACACCAGAGGCATTCACTAACATACACTGGGTGGGGACCAAGGCTCACCTATAAGCCACACCCTGTGCCTCTGTAGTTGGGCCATCAAATTTGGGATGCTGCTATTCCTCAGGACAAAGGCATCATGCCCTAGCCAGGATACTTAGCATTGACATTGGAGACGTACTGGCCTGCCAGGCATACCATCTGCACATTCATGAAGTGGAAACTCTTATGATACCTGTACACCTGTTCATTCTGGCGGTGGGGGACAAACGCAATATGTGTTCCGCCAATTGCCCCAATAATATTTGGGATATGTTCTGTTGCATAGAATCCGGCCTTCACAGTGGCCAAATCTTCCACCTGGGGGAAAGCTCTGTAGCTGCACATGTGTTTTATCAGGGCAGACAAGACTCTTGCCAGCACGATTGGAAACATTGGCTGTGACATTCCTGCCGTCAAGTACACTGTCACTTGGAAAGAACCTGTTGCCAGGAAATGGAGCACTGATAGCACTTGCAGAAGAGGGGGAATCCCAGTTGGATGACGGATAGCAGATATGAGGTCAGACTCCAACTAGGCACACAGCTCTGTGATTGTGGCCTTGTCCAGTCTATAGGTGAGGATAATGTGCCTGTCCTCCAGGGGTCTGTACACGGGGGTTTGTCTCCACCTCCTATTCATCCACAGCAGTAGGTATCTAAGGTACACAAGAGTGAGTAGGCTGTCACAATTTGAACAACGAAACCACAACATCAGTCCACATGGTGTACCTATGTTTTGGGACAGTGTAAATGTCGATGCATGTGCCTATTTAACCTGTGACGCAGTAACTGTCGATAGGCCTGTTCCCCCCTAAAATGGCGACCGTCTGGCCTGTATGGAGGGACAGGTGGAAGTGAGGTAATAACGCCGACTTTGGGCGTCATGGCGGAAGGTGGTCATTTATCGCCGTGCAGTTCCTCATTGGATAATATTGGGCCCTATGGAGTACAGTGACCAATGGGGATGTACGCTGGTGGTGGCGGTGTACACTGCCGCGGGGTGACTGTCATTTTCTAACTCAATCCTCACTTGTTTCCTGACCTTCAACAGGAGAAGACCTATTCTGAGTGTGCTGCTGTGACCTGTGTCTGGAACCTACCATGATCCACGTGACGGGGGAAAGGGCCTCATCCTTCTCTTCGGAGGAGTTGGAGCGACTAGTGGATGGGGTATTACTCCAGTACGGACAGCTGTATGGTCCTCCAGACCAACAGGTGAGTACACTTTGGGCACAATGCATGTGGCATGGAGATGTGTGTGAAGGCATCGTGCAAGGGTGGGGGGATTCACTGTTGGCGGTGTACATGTTGTGAGATGGCCTATTTGTGTGCCAATGGTGATGAAATTGGGTATGGTGGGCCATGTGTGTGACAGGCTGGACTGTTTGTTTAATGGAGTTATCCTGTATATATTACCTCAGCAGGTCAGTGCCCATCAAAAGAAGGGATTATGGTGTGCCATCGCCAAGGACGTGCGGACCCTGGGAATCTATGGCAGGCAGAGCACCCACTGTCAGAAACGGTGGTAGGACCTGAGACGCTGGGCACAGAAGACCATGGAGGCTCAGCAGGAGATGGCCTCCCAATGAGGAAGGGGTGCCTGTCGGACCCTGACCCCCCTGATGGCCCTCATACTAGCAGTCGCCTACCCAGAGCTGGATGGGTGCTTGAGGGAATCACAGCAGCCACAAGGGGGTGAGTACAGTGGGTTTCATTACATATTTTGGTTGTTGGGGTGGTATCCAGGTGGTGGATGTGTGTTAGTAGGTGCCCCTAAGGCCAGGCTAGTCATTGCAGCGTGGGTCATCTCTAGGGTAATGGTTGCATGGAAAATACAGGTAACCTAGCTTGTTAGTAGTCCATTTCAGGCAGGGCATCGTGGGTCCCAGGTGTGCTGAAGTTGGCAGTGTGTGGTGCTCATCTTGCCTTAGTGACTAGCCACATCACTGGTAGTGCATTGCATAGTGCTTAAGCAGGTTCCCTGTGTTTGACGGTGATGTGCATGCCAATAGTGTTGTTGGTGCAGTCACTGACCAATTGTATCCTTTGTCCCCCCCTTTCTTGTTTTGTCATCCTGTCCTTGTGTGCATTATCATCATGTGGCGGAGGAGCTGCATTCCACAGGATCCAGGAGGCAGAGTCCACCAGTGCCGAGGGAATCAGTGGGATGGAGGGTGAGGGAAGCACCACAGTGGAGACTGGAGGAGACAACACAGGCTCTGATACCTCCTCTAATGGAAGCTCCCACGTGGTGGCGGACACCTCTGTGACCACCCCCAGATACAGGTACAGCCACCACCCGCTGTACCAGCACCACCCTCCCAGTAGCCCCTCAGCAAGTTGCCCGTGCCCACTCAACCAGGAGGGTGGGCATCTCCTTCCTGTGAGCCCTTCTGCCCTGAATGAGGAGGCTATTGACCTCCTGAGATCCATCTCTGTAGGGCAACCAACCACTGTGAATGGCATCCAGGGGCTGGCATCCCAGATGAAGCAATGCAATGCATTCCTGGAGGGCATTCACGGTGGATGGGCGGACCAACAGAGACTGATTCAGGCTCTGGCCTCCTCTCTGATGGCAACAATTGTCCCTGTTTCTACCGTCCCCCCTCCAACTCCCACTTCCCATTACCATTGTTCTCAACCCCAACCCATCCCAGGCACACATACAGACAAGCATGCACACAGGACAACACCCAAGAGTGGCACAAGCAAACACAAGCACCACACTTCATCCCACAAGCACTCACTCATACACCATACAATTTCAGATACAACAACATCCACTGCTTCCGCTGCCTCCCCCTCCTCCTCCTCCACCACCTCCCTCCCTGTCATGTCCACACTCATACCTGCATGCACTACATCAACATCCACTACCAGCATCACCACACCAAGCAGAGCACAAACTTCACTGGCAGACACCTCCACAACAGCCATGCACGCATCCCCTGAGTCCTCTCCCACCCTGTTTGTCCCCCCTCCTAAAGGACACAAACGCAGGCATTCACACATCCAACAGCCATCCACCTCACATCAGCATACTGCCCATGCACCTGCACCCAAGTCCAGCAGACATACACCTCCAACAACCACTTCATTATCCTCCACTCCCATTACTCCTCCCTCCTCCCGCCCCAAAGTCCCTAAAAAGCTTTTCCTTTCCCAATTTGACCTCTTCCATACTCCTCCCTCTCCCCCTGCCCATATGGGCAGGGTACCCAGGACACTGCCCACCACCTCAGCCAAAGAGTCCACGGGGACCGTGGTAGCACCACCTAGTCGTGGTGGTAAGGATATCACACATCCGTTGCAGAAGGGGAAGGAGACAGCACCACCAGGGAAGAAGGGGAAGGGGCCTGCACTACCTGTAAAGAAGGGGAAGGACCCTGCACCACCTGTAAAGACGGAGAAGGGGCCTGTACCAGCTGTAAAGAAGGAGAAGGAGCCTGTACCAGCTGTAAAGAAGGAGAAGGAGGCTGCACCACCTGCAAAGAAGGGGAAGGGGCCTGCACCACCTGTGAAGAAGGGGAAGGAGCCTGCACCACCAGACAGAGAGGGGAAGAGCCCATCCACCCCTGCCAGGAAGGGTAAGGGATCCATGCCCCATGCACAGGAGGAGACAAAGCACTCTACGCCTGTGGAGGCTGTCAGGCTGACACCTCCACCACCACCAGCTGTCATGGGCCCCCACCGACAGCTGAGGAAGTGCAGCCATTAGAGAGTGCAGAGTCTACCCAGGAGGCTCCTCCACCACAGTGCTGCCATCAGAGAGTGCAGAGGCTGCCCAGGAGGCTCTTCCACCCACCACCGCAGTGCAGCCATCACCGCCAGTAGATGCCATGCAGGCCATACTCCAGGGGCTGCTGTGCAAGTAGCACCATCCAGAAGCGGTGGGAAAGTCACCCACCTGAGAGGCTGTGGCCTTGCACTCCCCAGGACAGAGCAATGGACATGTTGCCCCCTCCAGAAGCTGTGGGGAAGTCACCCACTCCAGAGACTGTGACCTTGCACTCCCCAGGGCAGAGCAATGGGCATGTTGCACCCCTCCAGAAGCAGTGGGGTAGTTCCCGTATTCGGCTGAGGTGCCCTCCCCATCCCCCTGAGGTGCCTTCCCACTTGCAAAATGATGCCTCTGCAGTGTTCTCTACGAATGTGTCAGGATACATTTTGGGCCTTGAACTTTGCACTGTGGCCTTGTGTGCCCTTATGACTTTGGACTGGGCATTGGCCCTTTATGTACATCTGTAAATATATTTGGTTTGTGTGGTGGGTTGTGCTATGCTAATACATTGTAAGAACTCCAGCAATCTGGTCCGTGTTTTATTATGCCGTGTGACATGTTCCATTGTTTTTCTTGTGCAGCTAGTTGCATCTATGGTGAATGTATGTCGAGTGTGTGTCGTGCATGTGTCCCACTCTCGTTTTCCTCTCTCCCTCCCTTGTGCGCTAGGCGGCTGTACTCACCATCGTCGTCTTTGTTGGCGTTGGTGTTCCAGGTGGAGCATTACGTGGAAGATCATCGGAAAAACTTGCAGTTCGAGTTCCATGGCGGCATAGTTCTACCCTGTGTTTCCAATGGTGAGTCCTTTCACTTCTGAGCTCTGTTTCCGCCAGGCTTTTGATGGCATTGGTACCACACTGGAAAAAGAGGAGGTTTCCTGTGACATAATATGGTGGGCGGTACTTTGTCTTCCGCCTGGCTGTTGTTGGCTACCGCCGTGGTGAGTGTTGTTTCAGCCCTGGAGGTTAGTGTGGTATATTGGCTGGCTATGGGAGTTATCACCTCCATGGTCATAGTTTGGCAGAACGTACCGCAAGCCTGTTGGTGGTATTACCACCACTTTATCACTCACAGCCAGGGTCATAATGAGGGCCATAATCTCTTAGTTCCACTTACCATCAAGTTTCAAATTCTGCCTGAAGTAAGGACCGCAGATCAAACAAAGTCCCAAAAACCGCACCAGTAAATTAAGATCAACTTACGTGTATGCTGCTTAGAGAAAACGAAGGATGGACAACTGCGAGCCATTGTATAGAGCTGGGTGCGGGCGCCAAATTGAAGAGTCCAAAATTAGAACAGGACAAGCGAAGAAGTCTTGTTTTTGGTCTTCAAAACTAGTTAAATACAAAGGATACTTGCATTTTGAAAGCCAATAACATGCAGGCCAAAGATGTTATAGTCAAGTTGTCAATCATGTCAACCCAAGAAAGTCTATAATTGGACTGGCAAACAAAGACCCAAAAGTTGCACCAGCGAGTAAAGATCCACTTCCGTGTATGTCACTGAGAAACAATGAAGGACGGACTAATGGGAGTCATTACATAGAGCTGGGCTTGGGCACCGTATTGTAAAGTGCAAAATTGTAACAGAACATGCACATTTTTGGTCTTAGAAACTACTTAAAGAAATTCAATTATTCCTGGCTCTACAATGTGAAAAAACATGTTGTAAACATCATTAAATCAAAACTAAATAGTTGAAAGGGATCAGATGTCACAGACATGTGAGCCATACTACATAGTGCATAGAGTAATGGAAACACCCACAGTGAGGTTAGTATGTTGAATGAGATAAGTGTAATCAGCTCAAATAATTACATTGTGCTGAAACATTTCATATGGATTATTTTTTTTTAACATGTACTCAAAGTGTTACAACAAGACAGGAGTCTATGACGCATAAAGTTGTGAACTGCTGAGATGTATAGCCACTGGGTGAGTAGGACTTTTGCTCCTGATGTCCCTAATTTAGAGGTCGTAGTATGCTGCCAATATAGATTAGTTTGCAAATACAGATGATCCAGTAAACAACAAATCTAGAATTACAATTAATGACAATACAAACTGAGTACTCTGTACTCGTATTGTAACTGAATGTAATTTTCTTGTCTTCAGCAAATGGACACATGTTATAATGAGTAGATCTAACCCCTTAGCTGCTGAGCCTTCTCCTCCCCACCCCAGTGCTAAGCCATTTTTGGTTATTTGGGGTGGTTTGCGCTTAGGCCTTCATAACTTTTTGACCAAATAAGCTATCCACACCAAATTTGTGTCCTTTTTTTCCAATATCCTAGGGATTCAAAAGGTACCCAGAGTTTTTGGGTACCCCTGGAGGAGACCAAGAAATTAGCCAAAACACAGCTAAAAGTTTTTTTTTTTTTTCAGAAAAATGGGAAAAAAAAGACTGCAGAAGAAAGCATGTAGTTTTTTTCCCTGAAAATGGCATCAACAAAGAGTTTGAAGTGCTAAAAACACTATCTTCCCAACTTTCAGAAACAGGCAGACTTGAATCGGGAAACAACATTTTTCAACACAATTTTGGTATTTTACTGGGACATACCCCATTTCTACTATTTTTTGTGCTTTCAGCCTCCTTACAGTGAGTGACAGAAATGGGTGTAAAACCAAAGCTGGATCCCAGACAGCTAAGCATTTCTGAAAAGAAGACAAAATTCTGAATTCAGGAAAGAGTAATTTGTGTAGATCCTTCAAGGTTTTCCTGCAGAAAGAAACAGCTAAAATAAAAAAGTATTGAAATTGAGGTGAAAACAGAGCCATTTCAGTCCACATTTTCTTCGATAACTTTTTCCAGCTATGGCAGAATTTTTAAAGCAATATACTGCTATGTCTGCTGGGCTCTTGAGGTTGCGGGGATATATAGGGCTTGTAGGTTCATCAAAAACCTTAGGTACCCAGAGCTAATAAATGAGCTGCATCTTGCAATGGGTTTTTATTGTATGCCGGGTATAAAGCAATTCATTTGGTGAAATATAAAGAGTCAAAAATAGGTATCAAGGAAACCTTTGTATTTCCAAAATGGGCACAAGATAAGGTGTTGAGAAGCAGTAGTTATTTGCACATCTCTGAAATCTGGGGTCCCCATACTAGCATGTGAATTACAGGGCATTTCTCAAATAGACTTCTTTTTTACACGCTGTCTTACATTTGGAAGGAAAAAATGTAGGGAAAGACAAGGGGCAATAACACTTGTTCTACTATTCTGTGTTCCCCCAAGTCTCCCAATAAAAATGGTACCTCACTTGTGTGGGTAGGCCTGCTGCCTGCGACAGGAAACACAACATGGACACATCAGATTTTTACATTGAAAACTGACATGTTTTTTGGAAAGTGCCTAACTGTGGATTTTGGTCTCTAGCTCAGCCGGTACATAGGAAAACCTATCAAACCTATGCATTTTTTAAAACTAGATACCTAGGGAAACCCAGGATGGGGTAACGTGTAGCACTTTCACCAGGTTCTGTTACCCAGAATCCTTTGCAAACCTGAACATTTGCAAAGAAAAAAGTTTTTCCTCACATTTCGGTGCTGCAAAGTTCTGGAATCTGAGAGGAGCCACAAATTTCCTTCCACCCAGCATTCCCCCAAGTCTCCCGATAAAAATGGTACCTCACTTGTGTGGGTAGGACTAGTGCCCGTGTCAGGAATGGATCACACAATCGTCAATGTTAGTCCTTACATGAGGGCAAGTGTTGACCCTGGGGTGATCCATTCCTGATGCAGGCACTAGTTACAGGCACTCAAGTGGGGTAGCGTTTTTATTAGGACACGTGGGGAAACACTGGGTGGTAGAAATTTTGTAGATCACAGAATATTGCTGTAGTTTGTGTGACAGAAATGCAAGAAAAAATTGAGTTTTTATTTGACATTTTACCTTTGCAGGGAATTCTGGGTGAGAAAACTTTGGGGAATCCACACAAGTCACACCTCAGTGGACTCTCTCGGGTTTCTAGTTTCCAGAAATGTCTGGGTTTGGTAGGTTTCCCTATATGGCCGCCAAGCCCAGGACCAAAAACACAGGTGCCTGCCTTACAAAACCAGGTTGTTTTGTGACAGATAATTTCGATGTCTCCACTATATGATTTGGGCGGTGGAATTTGGGGCTGAACTAAATTGGGGAGCTCCCAAGAGGGCACTCTCTCTGTTCTTGCTGTCACATGCACCTACTTTCTGGGTTGGGCTAACCCGCTATTGTCCCTCTGCATTGTCTGTGCTTGCGAAGGGCCAGCAGGACTGTCCTCATCACCTCCATCGGAATCACTGGAAAAGGAGTTGTTGGAAAAATCACACCCAGAGTCTGCGCCATTGTCCTATCCCTCAGATGCCGTCTCAGTATCTGCTGTCTCATTCTGTGATCCTACATCAGAGTGGTCCTCTATAACCCAAGTTAAGGCTTGAGCAGCAATCATCGAACGAGAAGCCATCTCTGCTACTGGCTAAACTCTCACTCTAAAACACTAGCCTACATAGACAGTCACAGATTTGCTGGTGGGTGTGTGTGTGATGCATGAAACAGTAAAGGTCAGTCACCTTACCTTTGCTTCTTCCCTCAATCAGCACGTTCTCTCAAGACACTAAAAAAAACAAAAAAGACACACTATTACTTCACCTTGTCACATACCAATCTTCACAGTCTTTAGCGCCTCTGGTGCCCAGTCCAACAATCATTATTGGTGCTCCCACTCCCATGACCTCCTCCTCGGATTCTCACACTACCACCCAGCAAAAGTGCCCTTCATCTCTCCATAGCCCCCCAGCACATGCATTTCATTTGCATTATAGCACAGGTAATGGCTAGCTTTACTAATCCACTCAGCTACTCACATAAAATACAGATTTGATCTTTGCAGTAGGCATATACACCTTCTGCAGTACTTTATAGCATCAAAACTGCCACTAGACAAAAGTCAGGTCCTTTTGTAGCAGAAACATAATCACAAGAGATACTTGACTTTTTTATTGCTGCCTAAAAGCTACAGTTGAAATGCATCAGTTACAGTATTGTTTTGCTTTGAAGACAGAAGCTGCAACTGCAAGAGAACTGGTGGTGAATATATATATATATATAATTTATTCGCCACCATATATATATATATAACCGTGAGCAAGAATCGAAATGAGTTGAAACGCATTGGTGGTTGCTGAAACATTCCAAGAAAGAAAAACTCATTAAGACTTCAAGGAGTGCGGTGAATTACTTTTGTTATAATTATTGATCCGAGGGTGGTCCCCTCGGTCACCGGCAGTGGAGTGCACTTATCGTTAACCTTTTCAGACCATTTGTATTACTCACACACACATATATATGTATATATATCTATATATCTATATATATATATATATATATATATCTATAAATATATATATATATATATATATATATATACACATCTATATATATAGATATACATATTTACATATCTATATAAAGATATTATAGATACATCTATCTATATAGATGTTTATATCTATATAGAGATATACATAGATATCTATATAAATATATATATATATATATATATATATATATATATATATATATATATATATATATATAAATATGTCTATAAATATCTATATACAGATATATAGATCAGTGGCCCCCAGGGAAACCATACAACTATTAAAACATAATTGGCCCCACAAGGGGTCGCCCTGCTAATGAGCGACCCCCAGTCAATTTCCTAAAATAAATAACAAAATAATATATTTTTAAAAATATTTTTCTAACCTGTGGGGTGGGCGCAATCGCGCTCCCCCAGGGGAAAACTTACTTTTAAAAAACAAATATGCGTGGGCAGCCCATTTCCAGAGGGGGACAACCCCCCCAAATGAAATGCCTGGTGTCTAGTGGGGTTTCCTGTCCCTACCTACTAGCAAGATTAGAAGATTTAGAATGGAAAGAAACATGTACATTTGTGTGACTAGATGTCAACTCTTTATACATGTACCTCCTTGAAAAGGGTGTAGAGCCCTCACTTCCAGTCTTTCAGTTCGAGATTCTACCTTGACTGAACACACAGAAATGCTCTTGGACCTCACCAGACTTGTTCTAGAGAACAATGTGTTTGCTCAAAATGGGCATTGGTACTAACAAATACAAGGAATAGCTATGAGGGCTACATTTTCTCCCTCATATGCCAACTTATACATGGGTGATTTTGAAAAAAATCATCTATGGCTGGACTGCCCACCAATGATTTCTAATTGTATTTTATACTGGTGAAGATACATTGACAACATTGTTGTAATTTGGACAGGCAGCCTACTTGAGCTCAACAGTTTTCTAACTCATTTCAACAGTAATACATACAACATTTCATTCACTCACCGCATTAATTCCAAACAAAAAGACTTTCTTGATGTCACAGTCTATGCAGATGTTTCTAACATTTTGTCAAGATTTTATAGGCATGCAACTCTGCACTACATGCACATAGTGCACATCCAAGTGCACAAATTAATGTCATACCTTTAGGAGAAATGACACGTTTGAGATGCAACTGTAGTGAAGATAAAGTTTTCAGGCAAGAATTAGACCTGATGGAAAATCGCTTTAGAAATAGAGGGTATTCCAAACATACATTGCAGAAAGATAGAAAGAGGATTGTAAATACATCACTCTCTACCTACTAGCAAGATGGTTACCATCAAGAAAGACAAGCATTTAAGCTTTATTACACCATATTGCTCTCAAAGACACACAGTTTATCGAATCCTGAATAAGCATTGGCATTTACTTAAGCTGGATGGTGCACTCTCCAAACACATTGCTAACAAACCTAGCATTGTTCACAGTAGAGGCACTACCTTGAGAAATATACTGTGTGCTAGCATTTTTTCACCAGATTTTCCTGTCAACCCTACTTCCTGGCCACCAGCTAAATCCTTAAATGTTTTTATTGTAACATGTTTACATGTGCTGATGTTCACTTACAATACGAGTAGAGTGTACTCAATTTGTAATTTCATTAACTGTAATTCCAGTTTTGTTGTTTACTGTATCAGCTGTATTTGCAAACTAATCTATATTGGCAGCACAATATTGTGAGAAAGTAGCCTCTTTCTAGCATGTTTAGCCCCATTTTTTGACTGTTTGTCAGTGTGTTTGACTGTGTCACTGGGATCCTGCAAGCCAGGACCCCAGTGCATATATGAGGGTACTCCTGCATTAGCAGAGGTGCCCCATGCCATCCAGGACCATTTTCCCGGACTTCATGAGTGTGAAGATGCCATTTTACGCGTGCACTGGACATAGGTCAATACCTATGTCCAGCTTCACAATGGTAATCCCGAATATGGCTATGTAAGGTGTCTAACAACTGGAAGTTGTACCCCAATACTGATTCTAGGGTTGGTTGCAAATAGCTTTCAGGGCTATTTAGGGTCTCTCCTCTGGGTGTTTCTTCAGATTCGGATTGTAAGACTCCAGCAGGAATCCTCTGCATCCTTTTCTTTATCTTCTACCGACAGAACCACAGCTGAACTCTCCAGGAACTCTACAAACTGCAACAAAAAAGCAAAGATGACTTCTGCAACATTGTAACTTAGGCTCCTGTCAGCAACTGCAGCAATTTCCACATCATGCATCCTCCGAGGACTGCCTTTCTTCAGCCTGCACCAGAAGAACCGAAGGAATCTTCCGTGGAGTGACAGATTCACTTCCCTGCTTCAGTAGGAGCCTCTCTGCAGCAACGACCGGTGGCATGGGTTCCCTCTCCAGGCAACAAGTGTGGATCCAGCCCCACTGGTGGTGGACTAAAGTGACCCCAACAGTCCCAAAGTCCAGCTGTCCAACTTTGGTGGGGGTAAGAGTTTGCCTACCCATGCAAGACAGTACCCCCTTGCACTGCGTGACTTGCAGTTGCCAAGGCTTGGGTGAGACCTTCTAGGAAGTTCTTCGTGCACAGCACAGCTTAGGCCCCCAGCATTCCAGCCTGCGATGCACAGCTTCCTGAGTAGTTCTACGGCAGCGTGGGATCCCTTCATGTTGTGCTGCGTGGGCCTCCATTTGCACCTTCTTTGTCCCCGTGCTATGGGACTCCTCTGCATGCTGTTTGGTCTTCTGAGGGCTCTGTGAGTTGCTGAGAGCCTCCTCTGGCTCCGCCTCCTGAGTGGAGGCCACCAGGTCCCTCCTGGTCCCGGGTAGCGCCATTTTCCGCTAACTGCGAGCTTTGCGTACGCCAAGGCTTGCTGGTGGAATCCAGCAATGCAAATCAGACTGCAATCATTCATCCAGGGTGGGACATCTTCTGCACTGACTAGAAACCGCATCTGTCTTCTTGGGTGCATAAATGACTTTGTCTTCTCACTGGGCTCCTGTTCTCCCTGGACTCTTCAGTGCTTCTTGGACTTGGTCTCCTTCTTCCACAGGTCTTCAGGTCCAGGAATCCATCGTTGGTGTCTAGCAGTCTCTTCAGGTTCTTGCATAATCTTCTATCATGACTTCTTGTGTGTTTCAGGAAACTTACTGTGATTTACTCCTGCTTTCCTGGGCTCTGGGGTGGGTTCTATTTTTTACCTTTGGTGTTTTTTTTGGTTACTAGTGTGTATATTGTGTATATTACTTACCTGCTAAGGAAGTATAGGCTCTAAGGTATTTTTGGCATTGTGTCACTAAAATAAAGTACCTTTATTTTTGTAACATTGAGTATTGTCTTTCATGTGTGTGAGTACTGTGTGACTAAAGTGGTATTGCATGAGCTTTGCATGTCTCCTAGTTCAGCCATTGCTGCTCTGCTTACACCTACCTTTAGGCAGCCTGGCTTCTAGAAACTGACTACAGTTCACTTATAAGGGATAACTGGACCTGGTATATGGTGTAAGTACCTTTGGTACCCAATACAAACCAGGCCAGCCTCCTACAAATATGACAGCTAAAACAAAGAATTCAAGAAACCATCAGGAGCAACAGTCCTACTCACCTAGTGTCTATACATTTCAAAAGTTCACATGCTGGTCAGGAAATGCATAACATCAAGTTTCATGGAATAGCCCAGGTGGAGGCACACCCTAGGGGTGGTGACAGCGTGGCCACTGTACGAAAATCGGAGTGTTTATGGTTCTTGAGGCTATGTGTGGTTGAGATGTGTCTGAATTTAGATACAGAATTACACATGTTACTGGCACAATAATTGAAGTGGTTTGTGGCTTCTCTCTGTGTGTATACCCCCTCAAATTCACAGATGTGTTTAGTGACATTACCAAACTTTTTGAGCCGTAGCCTCCAGTCTTGCTGTAACAGTTTGAGCCCATGTTAAAAAAATATAATCCAAATGAAATGTTCCAGCACAATGTATTATTTGCGGTGATTAGACTTTTCTCATTCAACCTACTGACCTGACTGTGAGGGTTCCTCTTGCTCTATGCACTCTAGTATAGCTCACATTTCTGTGACATCAGATCTCTCTAAACTATTCCGGTTTGAAATAATGAAATATATATCCAATGTGGTTTTTCACATCATAGTGCCTGGGTTGATCATATTTTCTGTAAGTAGTTTCTAAGACCAAAAACGAGTCTTCTTTGTGTTATTTACAGTATGGCACCCACACCCAGCTCTACGCAATGACTTGCATTAGTCCGTCCTGCGCTGTTTCCCAGTGAAGTACACAGAAGTGGATCTTTACCTACTGGTGCCTTTTTTGGATCTTTGTTTGCCAGTCTGATGATAGACGTTCCCGGGTTGACATGATTGACAGCTTGACTATGAATTCTTAGGCCTGCATGTTATTGATTTTCAAAAGTCAAGTATCTTTTGTTTTTAACTAGTTTCTAAGACCAAAAACAAGACATCTTTGCTTGTCCTGTTATAATTTTGGACTCTGTAATGTAGTGCCTGCACCCAGCTCTATGAAATGACTTGCAGTACTCCATCCTTCATTTTCTCTTAGTGACATACACGGAAGTTTATCTTTATTTACTGGTGCGGTTTTTGGGACTTTGTTTGATCTGCGGTCCTTACTTCAAGCAGAATTTGAAACTTGATGGTAAGTGGTACTAAGAGATTATGTTTTTATGCCATGATTACTGGTCATTATTGTGAACATATGACATCTTCTTCTTGGGATTTTTTGGGCAAAGGATAGTGAGGTTGCTTTCATAAGCCTGGCATTGTTCTTATCAACTTCCTCACACTAAAATGCCCTACTGGTAACTCGGTTTCACATATTCACTCGTCACAGCAATTTTCCCAGTTTTCCTTTTCAGGACTTATCATGGTCAAGAGTTGTTGTTGTCAACTACTTGGGACACACCTGGTACTTTGGGGTATGTTACTTACTTGGCATATTTTCACTTTAGCTTTCGGATTTTTAGTCTTTTCTAACTCCTAATAATACATTATTTTATGACTTTGACTGTTCTTGTTACATGCAGGCACTCATTTTTCGAATTTCACTAACTGAAGATTCCTATAGAAAGATTTGGCGTATTGGCACATTTATTCATCTCAAATTCTTTGGACATACTCATGTATCCTAGAGAGGTTAGTGTACCAATAACTTTTGTGCAAAGGCATTGGTATTCTTCAGATGTATTAACATACATATTTGTATGCATCTTGTTTTTCAGGATTATAGACTACTATATCGGTATCGCTTGGGATTACTTTGTGCCTCAATCGTGGCCTGGTTCCTCACTTGCTATTAGGTTAGCACAATGCAAATTTTTCTTACTTGTCTATATTCTTAGTTATATTCCTCACCCTTTTCCAGTGCTCATAGTTGTTCAAACTTGGATTCCAATTCTTCTTGGTTGAACTTGATGTTTTTCTATGGGTATACATTTCTGCTTTGTCTCAAATCTTCCTTGTAAAAGCTGCTGGTGACTTTTCCCGGATACGCATGTATCCATATCTCTGATTGACTCACATGGTCACAAATGTTGGCATTTAATTTCGACCCAAGTGGCTTTCTGATTTTCTGGTACTCACTTTCTTTATATATATTTTTTGCATGGCACTTTCACTGGACCCGCGGGCTTGACTCTGGTCAGCTAACATGCTCAACCTGCATTCATTTTTGGATTGTTCTTGATGATATAATTTGATTCATTACATTTGGTGTGTTTATATACTCCTACAACCTTGAAAAAGCCACTGTTGTGACGAAACACATGTCGGCTGTTATGTTGGAAACTTGAAAATGGGGAAGAACTGATTACAAATAAAGTAATTGAACCCTTTTTGTGGCTCCCATATGTCCTCCCACGGAGAATCTTTGACAAATGATTGGACTTTGTTTGGTGTGCATTTGGCATCTTCTAGATTTACAGTTCCAATTTCTATTTGGACACATCTAATGTTCTGTCTCTCTCTGGGGTTGGGAATGTTTTTCCTTTGCAACTTGAGTTTCCTGTTTTATTTGTAGTGCTCAGAGTCTTGAAGCAGTAGATGATTTATGAAATCATTGTTTGAATCATTCTTATGGGTTTCAGCTTTATTCTTTGTGTCTGTTATTGGGTATGTATTTTCTTTCTGTTTGGTTTAGTGGCACCTTTTCTTCACTTGTTAGGGCAGGATATAATCTATTTCCCTCTATTATAGCTGTTCTTCAAGCTTTCTATTGATTATCCCATCTTGCTTCTGCGCAAGTCATTATTGCTTTCCATATGCTGCCCTCATACTTCTCTTTCTGTTTCTGATGAGTTATGTGTTCCCAAGTATTAATAGAGTCAAATTGTGAAGGTCTAGGAGGCAGTTTCATCTCTATACAATTTGCCCCAGATTCTCAATAATTCTCAAATTATGTGTTCCATAGGTTGGAATCGTAATCTTATTGTGATTGTATGCCATTGTTCAAGCCAAAGAAATACATGAAGACTTACGTTGGACAATACATAATGACATGCCGTACCTTTGAATCTAGCCTCTCCCTCTCTAACCGGAATAAATGCAGCACCTTCTATCAAACTTTTTAAAGCTTTAAAGAAATTCATTTTTCAAACAAATTGTAATAATACACAATTTACTTTTCGTTCAAAATCACAAAGTCATTTGCTTCCCACAATGTTAAATTTTGATGTTCACAACCAATAGTAGTGTGACAATCTGTGATGCGGCCCACCAGTACCAGTGCGACTTCACACCATCCGACCTATACCAGCATGGCACAATGTTATGTGTAACTCACTCCTTGCAGCAGCTCATCCTCCTTTACAGTTTCTCTCACAATCACTCTTTCACGCAAACCTAAATGCAAAATAGTGTGAATGAGAATTCAATGATGATCCATGATCAGGGACGTCAGAAAAATGGGTTGTTGAGAAGTGTGTTAACCCTGTTCAAGCCACAGTCACAATTCCTGCCAGGGTGAAATATAAAAGTCAATAAATTGACCTGTGCTTGGCCCTATAGTAGCTTTGCACAAAAGCAGTCAGGTTTAACTTAGAGGCCTTGTGTAAAGTATTTATGTAGCACACAAACAGTAAAAAAGTGAAAACACAACACAAAAATGTTAATAAATTATTAGAAATCAAAATGACACATTTCCAATGAGTAGAACCGGAGTCATTAATTTTTAAAGTTGAAAGTAAAACTAGCACCTAAAAGATCAAAGCACATACAGCAGACATCTAATCACACAAGACCATGTCAAATGTGAAAAATATGGCTGACCACAATCGAGCGTGAGCTGGACACAAAAAAATTGATTAGGCCCGGTCAGCACTTACCTTTGGACTTAGAAGAAATTTGCAGAAAATATGTCTCTGAGAAGGTAGAAGTTCGGTGGGGCAAGGCCGCAGGTGGTGTCAGAAACTTCTTGAGTATTTGACGCCACTAATAGGTTGTTGATATCTTGTATCAGAACTGAATTACAAGACATGACCAGGGACACCGGATTATTTTAAAGAATCTGGTTAAAAATGGAAGGGCTCTCAGTATACACTTGTGGGACTCAGCACCATGCCAAAACATGATTTTCAAACCGAAATGCAAAAAGGAATTGGCTATCCTCGCACAATGGTATCGAGAAAAAGGCTTGACACAAATCAATGTCATTGAACCACTCAGCCTCACATGGGATCTGAAACAATATCACAGATTGATTTGGTACAAGGGACAGCAAGGAACAACAAAGTTGTTCACCCTTCGTGGGTCCTTAACAATCCTGTACTTCCCATTTGGCTTCTACAAGCCCATAATGGGAGAATTGCAAGGACTGCCCATTATTTTTTCAAGATGTCTTGCTCGATCATACAATCAATTATGGGAGTTATCCCTGCAGTCAACTCAGGTGTCTAATTATATTGAGATGTTGTCAGGTATTTACCATTTGGCTTGATAGTGATTCGGACAGGCTCATCGCCCTTAATCAGTCCAGTGTCTTTTGCAGAAAAATCACACACTTTGGATTTAACTGTGTCTTTGAAATCTGGGGCTAAATCATCAACAGTCAGCAGCATAAACAATGGACACTAAGACCCATTATTTGTCAGTTTAAATGATGGAGTTCAGTTTACAGAGTTGATTCCTTCCCAGAAGATTTACAGTGCTAGAATCACATACTATACATTTGTACTTCTCTTCAAAGAAACCTATTTTCAGTGGTATTGCTGCAGTTTTCTGGGTTCTACTTTACTGCTTGAATGTTTGTAACAATCTCTCACAGTAAGCATGAATCAATCATTTTGGTTTCTGTGTCGTTCTGTCAATCTTAACCGCATCTATATCTTAGGGTGGTACTTTCAACTTCAAAAACTTCATGACATCTTGATATTTTTTCATCACCAACAGCGAGGGACTTTTTGTCACTGCACTTCTTGGTGCTTCTGTTTCAGGCCACTGAACTGACACCTTACATTCTGCCCACAAATCGCTTGGAACCAGAATGTCAAACAACGAATTCAGATCAACCCACAACACCTGTGATATTTTTACCAAGCTCTCAGCTTGTTTTTACTATTCCACTGTCTTCTCTCTCAATTTTGAGAACTCATCAGTAAATGATGCAAGATTACTTCTACTCCAGGGCACATGTACATAACCTCCACCAGGCACTTCTCTCAATAGGAAGTTTGGCACGTTCCCAAGCATTAAGTGCTTCATACTGTTCGGTTCTAGGAGGTGGCTTCATCTCATACATCACCCTCCTCAAATTTCCAATAACTCTTAAATTGAATGTGCCATATTGTGGAAACCTTAATGCACCTTCTTTTTCTGTGATCTTGTGCCATTGACTAAGCCAAACACATTTATGGAGCCCTATGTTAATCACCATGTAATGACATGTAATGACCTGGGGTGTCTTCAGGAGGTGCCTATTCTCCTTCTCTACTAGGTATATTCACATCTCCTCAAGAAAATCTTGCATAATTTTGGAACACTTCATCTTTCCCCAATCAAATGTCAATAATCACAATAGAATTTCGTTTCAAAGCAAAAACAACATTGTATTCACATTCCCTTGTTCTACAATGTCCTCCAATCACAGCGCGACCCCTTATGGCATCTTTAACCGATAGCAGTGCAGCAGCACACCAACAAACCTATACCAGTGCTGCACTCTGTGATGTGAATCTCAATCAGTTCACCCTCCTTTACAATCTGCATGCACAAGCTCTCTTCAACATCACCCAGGTAATAAAGATACAGTACAATAACATTTGTTTGGCCCTCTAAAGAAGCAACAGTTTCCAATCAAAGAATTTTTCCAAACACTTTGAATAAAACCTCAACCTGCGGGGTATCATCCAGATTAGTATGGACTCACCCTGTGCACTAATCGTCTCACATTCACAAAAAGATAAGTCCCTATCTCAAGTGTGCCGTCGATGACGTCTCACAACAAACACAACTAAATTTAGCAGACAATTACAATCTGATGCCTTCTGCACCTTTTAATACTATCCCTGGATCTTAGGCCACATCAGACCCAATAACCTCTTCAACTTCGTTACACATCATCACACTCACACAATATTCAAAACATGCCTGCAAGACACCATCCACACCCACAAGCACCGCAAATTAAAGATGAACTGCTGCAATTTGCAACCCTATTACTATTCACAAATTCATTGCCAATAGGGCTCTCTTCCGGATCTCCCCATCTCTGCCAGTCCTCCAAGATCTGGACATGGGCACTAGGGACTAGGATCCGGAGATCAACTAATCTGGAAAACAGGGTTCTAACTCTCCTTGCTTCGGAATCCTAGCCATCATCATGCTGATGATGTGTCTGGCTCATCCACAAATTTTCTAGATCAGATGGATTTTTTTAGGAGTTCCAAGGAGTAAGGAGAGACACATTAATACAATTCCATCAATTTACAGTGTAACCCATTTGGCCATATCTCAGAGGTGGAATTAAAACTAAAAAGATTTATTGCAAATTCAAAGCCAGACTTATGAAATGAGCCTAAAAAACATACTATGTAAGTACAGAATCACCAAAGGAGAGTTAAAGTGTAAAATCTGTTAAATTATACAAATATAAGAGATACTAAAATCTCAGTTGTGGTTATAAAAAAGATAAGAAAAAGTACCTGATAATCAGAGTCCAGATTTCTATCCTTCTACCTAATCATTTAAATCTAAATAATCTAATTATCCTAATACCCTAGGCGAAAGCTAAGAATTCTCCAATTTGTGGAAATAGGAAATTATTCAAAAGTGTCAGCATCACAGAGACCTCGGTAGAAGTTCTGCAGAAGGGAAAGATGTTCGTAGCATAAAGCCACATCACGTAAAGTGAAGAAAAAGAGGTCTGTACCTCCCTAGGGGCCTGATTTAGATGGTGGCGGTAATCGTCCTGCCATCACTTTTTCGTCATATTTCCCTCCCCCTGGCTTGCCCTATTTAGATGTTGGCGGGACTGTTGATGAAAGACCGCCACAGTCCTGCTGACTCTGCCAGGCCTGGGATCACGCATTGATGGAGTAATGGGATACAGTGGCTGGCGGCGGGACTGCAGCGACTGTTCCCACCGAGTAGATTCCGATCTGCCATCCTGCCAGGCCGACTGTGGCGGGAAAATCGACATCCCAAGGTTGGTGGATTGGGAGAAAAAGGGGGTGAAAACCCTGCTTCTCCACCATTTTCTTTTACCTTTTCCACAGGAGCACGACAGGAGGACCCTTGCCAATGCTGCTGATACTTGAACACAAAAGACACTGACCCTGTTGTCGCTGAACACAAAGGTGGGACATGACATGAAGGGGTGATGCATTACCATCGAACACGACCCGGCCGTCAACATACATGTAAGTATATCTTTATTTTTTTGTTGGGGTTGGAATATGTGTTGGCAAAGGCTGTTGCATACATTGTGTGCAAGACACCTACATCAAGATATTTATTCATTGAGACACTCCCATCCCTCCCTAAATTCGTGCTATCACACTTCTGGTACAGCTGGAACATCTAAATCAGGTCGGTGGTACAGCCTGAGGGTGGGGAAGACCAATCAGCCAGCAATGGGAAACCGTTGTGGCAGTGGTTTGTTTCCCAACATCTAAACAAGGCAGGTGGGAGGCCGCCAACGTGGCGGTCTTTTCAGGCCCGCTACTGACATGGCTTGGCAGTAATACCGCCAACATCTAAATCAGACCCTAAGTCTCTAAGGGTCCGCTCTAGTCAAAGGGTAAAAGAAATCTGAATCTCTAAACACCACTTTAATCTCAGCAGAACTTTCGTTAGCTGATGTCAACACCTGTAACTTTCCACTTTCAGTGCACAGTTGAAATTTTTAACTCTCATTAGTTTTTCATCTCTTGGACCAGGCATCAGGATGACCTTGGATCTCTCCCGGTGGAGGGGAGTTCTTCCTCATGGCTCTTCTTCAACACTCTTCATCCTTGCCAACCAATCTTCTCATACTCCTTTATCTAAAACTAACAGTAAGCTCTTCATTAACTATAGACTTGGGCAGATGCCCTGCAAATAAAGAAATACGCAACAGGGGCCAAACTCCACTTTGAAGGTTAAACACAAAAAAACATTTCAGGCCTTAACTCCCTACAACTTAATATGGAACTCAATGCACATTCATATGCATCATTATTTCCCATAAGCACAATACATGTAGAAAACTATGAAAATATAATATTTAAATAAAGTATCATAATTAGGGCTCTTGGTTTTGTGGTATTTATTGTTTTGATATTCTCATCTGTATTTATCCATGTTTATTCTTTGCTAATTGTTCCTGCAGCTATCCATTTTAATTGTGTGTTTACTGTATAAATGAAGCTGCAATGGGTATTGTTTTACATTTATCTAATTTATAAATGTATACTGCCATTTGAATGTTCTAAAAGTTTGAGCAATATACAGTGTAATACCATTATCTGAAAACACTTACATTATAGAATAAATAACTTTAGAGGTGGACCTAATTGAGCTCAAATAGTAAATGTATTGTCTTTTTTCATTTTCCTTACTGCTCAATCTGTACACCTTCTGACCTGGCACTCAATATTGATAGTAGAGAAAATCATCAAAATAAGGCCTATTTTCCATATTTTTCTGTATTTAAAAATGAATACAAACAGGAAAATAAATAATTTTCTGTTCATATTTATCTGTAAAAATCAGTAAAAAGGGGAAACTGGATGCCCTAATTCCAATACTTATACATTTGAATACAAATTGTATACATGTGTATTTCTTCAGTCAATAAATGCCATTAGAGAATATACAAGCATCTTTTCTACAATTCTACTTACAAGTATACTTGGATTATATGAGTTTTCAGTGCACCACGTTTAGGTGAATACATATATATGTTGTCGCTTAAAATCTCTTATCATTTCTGAAACGCATAATGGCCAGCCAAGTTATGCTCTCTCATGTCTTTCATGTAGAGGAGACTTAAAAACTTGAGGTGGAGCAGGATAAACCTCATACCTGGATGCTACCCTGAGTTAGAGGTTTAGGGGCTGCCTTTCACACAAAAAAGTAGGGATATCTTATTTTGACGGCTAACCATGTGAAGTGATGATCCGGTCGAGCAAGTGGACAGCATGGGGTGGTGGCTACCGCCTAATCTAAATTCTGGAAAATGTAGAGGTAGTTTTTTCACTCATCTGACTTGAAAGAAAACCGACTTATTGTCTTGTATCTAACAGTAACCTAGCCTTCTTCTTTTATCGGATTTGAACATGAAGTGCTTCTAACAAACGAAGTTCAGCTTCCTAGTGAACTTACTCGTTTAGGCCCATATTTTTTGTTTCTGGGAATCGGACACTTTTAGCTACACCGACAGCCCACTTCTCTTTCAAAGAGGCTCCTCTTCTCTGCCACAAAGACGTGACTGTTTTCTACTAAATGAAGTCGTGCAGATGCATCAACTCCCAAAATTAGCATCGCCATCTCTAAGCCAGCTGGAATAACAATTTCTGCGGATGAGGAAAGCTGCATGAGATAGTACATTCTGCAGTTGTGCTGCTACATCTCAGACTTTTGACTACCAAAAAACAGCCCTCCTCTGTCCTCTTCACTAGGAAGGGGCTGAAGGGTTTGGGGTTAGGGACGGAGAATTTACTATTACAGAAAGCATTTCTCAACGTAAGTAAAGTAAAAAATACGTACCCCCTGAGTAGTTTTATCAGAGGTATCGATCTAATTGATTTAGAATCTCATCCGTGTGCTGACAAGATGGATGAAATGGGGCAATGGGGGAGGTATAGACAGAGGCCGTACATATACTGTGTCTAGCTCTCGTTTCTAACAACCCTAGGAAGGAAACAAAAACACAAAATGAGTAAAAGCATTGCGCAATAAGTAATACATATTTTCAAGTGTAAAAACAGGAGTGGCCAAGGAGCTTCTTTTTCACAGCCGTTGGAGCATAAAAGTGTCAGTAAGAAGCAGAAGCAATAGGCCTCGTTTTTGTTGTCAGCCTTTCGGCTTTGACAATGATTGTTCTGTCATGTTGTTTGCAAACATTTATGGCTGGGGTGCTGCTGGGCCCTTGCCAATCTGAAAACAAATTGGATAAAAGCAAAACTATTTTTTGGTCTCGCGCATTGCTATAGTAGCCCCTGGCACTGAAGTGCACTACTTTGTGTGCGCGGATGTGTGCCTTAGGGTAGAATGCGATCAGTCACAGTGGACTGGCCCATTGGTTGAAGTGGATGACCCGCTGCTATGTTGTATGCTGTAGTGACCGGAAGAAACATAAGAATGACAAAACATCAAATAAATGAAGAGGGCTAGCTGAAATTCTCTGTAAATTACCAAATTATACATATAAATTTAGCAAACTCGAAATATCCTGGTTAACCAATACCTAGAAATCGGCATAAAGGCTACTTTAATGTGATAGGTCTACAAACAACACTGCACATGGCCATATTGTCTTAAAAAACTAATCAACAAATTAATGCAACGTCGCCTAACTATTCTGCATCACCTAAAAGCCTTCCTTCTTTGGCCAGCTGAGCCGTAGCCCTTCAGACCTGCAGTCTTCCCTTATTATGAGGGAGTTTGGAATCATGCAACATTGCAACAGCAACGTTTTCACATAATTATGGATTTACCATTCTTGCTGTGTAATTTACGACTTGCTGCATAATATAGAGCTTTCAACAAAAATGTTTCTAGTTTAAACTGATCAAAACGTGCTAGAATAAGGACCAGACATGGCATCATAGGGTGGCAGACCATATTTAAAGGTTAACCGGTCACCTTTCAGTTGTTGACAGTAGAACCAAGGAGAGATTGTTGAATGACCAGTATTAATCTGTGTTAAAATTACAAAATAGTGAAATAATGCTGCCGCATTATGGCCCTTGATTTGCCTTTTCATGTAGCGTATTCAGCCTAATTTTGTGATTCCCTGGTGCATAATTCGGTCCGCCATTGATGCATAATGCCAGTGTCTCTGCTTATTATCTAGCTCACATGTCCGTTGCCCTGTCTTAACAATCCATTTAGAGATTGCATACCTTTCAAGCCATCTGTTCCTGATCATGAGCTAACATTCCTCTTACTCCTCCCAGATCTACCACTCCTTCTTCCCCATCCTTGACTTCGGGATTCACGTCTTGAGCGATTGTATGATTTCTCCCGAGTCTCTATCTTGTTTCATGGTGTGTACACAATGGGTACCAAGTGACATTTCTTCTGGGTGGGGGTGGGGGGGGCATAAAGCAGAGTCCATTATGAGCCAATGCTATTTGCACATGGACAGTGAATATGCTTGAATAGAAATTGCACTAATTAAAAGGCAGCCCTTAAAAGGTGCCATGACCTGCTAAAAAACGGAGCAAAATTGAATCTAAAATGCTTCCAGAAGGAAACAGGAGAAAAAGCCCAATATGTGAAAATTCAAGCAACATACAAAACATTTGTTACAAAAACACAAATTAACGCACCTGACATCAGAATAAAAATTCACAAATAAAAAATTAAAAGGCTAGTACCCCAGCATAAAGAAGAAAACACAGCTAACAGAAATATACTAAAAATACATGCAAACACCATCACACTCAGTGGAAAGAGCAAACAAAAATAAAACCAACAATACCACTTGATGAAGCGCCCAAAATAACTACAATATGGAACACCACAAGAAAAACCACAGAGGTAGATTCAAGCCTGGCTTGGGGAATTTTAATTTGGATTGGCCAAGGCTGCATTAGGGTGGGCCACTATAAGCCAAATTTGTTGCTTCTTGAGGTAGCCTACAAGCCCTAGATTACATATCTACTTTCAACCAGGGTTATTTCTGTGTGTATACAGAACAAGTTGAATTACTTGAAAGTAAGTGCAATTACTGTGCAAACCCTCAAATTCCAGCAGGCCAGGGTTCTACACATGCACTTGAAAACCAAGCATATGATAAAGTAGTTCAAGCATAAGGTGGTCCCGATGCCCTCAGTGGTACCAATCACACATTAAATAAGGCCCTGAACTACTAACATTCATGATACAACCTCACGTATATAGTGATGCCATGCCTGTAATATGTCTACTGTTGTTATTTACTCATTGCAATTTGTCCAATGTTTACTTCTCTGCACAATATGAACTTTATAAGTATTTAATTTTCTTGTATTTTTTTGCAATATACTTTCATAGATAAAATTTGAAAAGCACTGCAAAACATTTTGAAAAGAAGAAATAAATATTTTTGAAAACTGAACGCAGTTTTCATGCCTAAGCATTGCAACACTAATAATTGTACTCATTGAGGTAACTTCTGTTGTTTCTTGAAAACCTCCTTACAAACTAATCCATACATAGATTTGCCGTGAGCTCCTTCTCATATGCTAAAGTAGTCAAATTGTTTCCACTTATGAAGCATTGTGTGGTGGATAGGCTGGGCACGCAGGATAAGGTTGAAAAGGAGTTGTCACAGTCTGTGGTTGGAACACCTATAACCAATCCAGATACATACATGCATTTCATGAAGTGCTGGGAAAGCTTCATCATAATTACACACTAGTTCACACATAGTGGCAACATCTGCACCATCTGTGACTTTTTTGGAACAATGGTTTTGCAAAAGCTAGTTCTGCCACAAGAGTAGCTTTCCTTATATTCTTTAGCGGTGCACTCCTGTTCACATCAAGAACATGAGGCAATGAGAAAACCAAGATACAAATGACTCCAATTAGTTATATATTCCTCTGGCAGAATCTGGTCTCCATTTCAGCTATTGCTCTGTCCAGAATATTATATTCAAGAGGGACTGCCTGTGAGAAAAGGAAGCATCATCTGCAGATTTTCTAACTGAATCTGAAAAATGGCAGTATGTTTCTGGTCCATGATTAACACTTGTGGTGTCATCTGACGTCAATAACACCAATAGTGAAAATAATGGCAGAACTCCATTTTGTGGCCACAGGATCATTCCAATACACTGTTGCAGGATCGGGTGGAATGTCACAATCAATTTTCAGTTTTTGATGTGTCTCATCATTCAAGAAAGTACTTCTTGTAGCACACTACCGAAAATTGGTTGTGGCATTTCACCAGATACCACAACAGTGTATTGGAATGATCAATTGGCCACAAAATGGAGCACTGCTATTATTTTCACTAACTGTGTTATTGGTGTTGGATTCCTATTGTGAGGCAGAAGATATGGTTCCAGCTGATGAGATAACTAAATAATGGTTTGCCTATTCAATATGATTTTTTCGGTTGTATCCCATTCTTCCATGGTGTCAAGGTATGGAACTGTACATGTAAATTCAGCCTGTAGTATTGTGATCAGACATGGTTACTAATGTATTTGAAAAAAATGAAAAACAATTCTTTAGTCAAATTCAATTAACACATTTTTTTATGTGCAATGCTTTTATTTTTGGGAAATTTATTAACAATGAGGAAAGCATTACCTACATTTTATTTATTGATGCATTAACAAACAATTTGATGGTACCTTTTTAAAATGTATGCTAAAACATGCAAAGGGTACAAAATTAGAATATAAATACACCACCACTCTTTGAAGATGTGATGTTTTGATTTTTTCAACAAAACAATATGCAATATGGCAAACGTAGTTAAAAAACAAAGCCAACAAAATAGGAAATGAATCATGGTGGGTGAAACTGTTATTGCATAGTCAAAATTGTTCGAAGTCCAATGTACAAAATACAACTGGCATCAAAAAGGTAAGTGTGTTCAGAAAATAGACCACAGAGTGAATGGTAGTCACACACTGGAGGAAAGCAGGTGCTGCGTCTCTTGGTGGTGGTGATAGAGGTCTTGCCACCCTCTTCTACTGGCCCAGATGAACATCCCCTCCTGAGAGTGACTAGTGGATCCACAGTTGCAGGGACTGAGGTTGGTACATGTATTTCCTCATGTGGCAGTGCTTCCCTGTCTGTGGCTGAGGTAGCTGCAGTTCTTGATGGACCACAGACAGAGAAAGATGGTACTGGAAAAGCCTTGCACAAAACAACCCTGCAGCACCCTGGTCAGGATGCCCAAATTGGACTTGAGGTTTTCCAACTGGAAATAATGCTCCCTCTGCAAATGTTTCATCCCCCTGAGCTCTGTGAGGACCTGTCCCATCATTTCTTGGGATTAGTTAATAGCTTCCAAGACTTGGTTAATGATGGCCTGGGTGAAAGTGAACCCAGTGACCTCACTCTTCTGGCTGGCAGATTCCCTCCCACGGACCCTACACACACTACCCTGTGCCCTTGACCCAGTGTGTCCCATCCCACTGGGTCCTGGCTGACCTGGAGGTAGTGGTGGTGTTTGCTCAAAAGCAGCTAGGGCTGGGGGGCAAAAGAATGGTGTGATGGTCCAATGGACACAGGAAGTGGGGGTACCAAAGGACTGAGATGTTGTAACATCTGGGGTGGGAGGTGTAGCTGTGGGCCGAGTCAGACTCACTGGAGCTATCTGCCCAGGCAGACTAAATGGACCAGACTGTTCCTCATCATCCAGACTTACAGGAGTATAATCTTTACCTAAGGCATGTTACTGGTCTGAAGTGTAGGTATCCTCTGGAGTTGTGGCAGATGGTGGTCCACATACCCTTGGTGTTGGACCTACGATTAATTAAAAATGAAAAAGTCTTTAGATGTCTGGTTTGTGCATCAAATGAGTTTGAGGGAGCAAAATTAAGCAACCTATAAGGTAAAAGATGATTAATATCATTGTTATAGCTTTCCGTTGTTTGTTAACAGGTGACATAACAGGTCAAATTGCACACAAAACGTCTTCAGCAAAGCATATAAAATGATGTTCTGAAATGTCAAAAAAATATAAGACATGCCAGATTTCCAGCACAACACAATAGAGTGTAGAAATGTGAGAAAACCATTTAAAGGCCTAGCAGGGTAATGATATGAGAATTAAACAACTTTGTAGGATAAGTAGCAATAATCATCATATGAACATTGTAAAGTACATTTATTTATTATATTCACCATACAAAATAACATACGTCAAACATCAAGATACCCTTGATTAGTGAGACAAAAAACATCAAATAAAATAAATGTAATGCAAATAAAAACAAACACAATTAAACAACATCACACCTCCCCACTTAGCATAATATAGAGATTGATAAATACATTACAATTTAACCTATGTGAAAATATGTAAAATAAGAGAGATTGATCAAAATAACTATGCAATATTATTTGAAAAAAAACAAAAATAAGCATCATGGTAGTTGTAGTCATTTCAACTAATGTAAGTGAAACATACCTAGTAAAAATAAGCAGTAGAAATTAACTGACATTTACACTATGGAACATATAAGAAATATGTGCATAGGTGTAGACATACTTACTTACTCCATTACATATTGGAAAAATTGTTGGAGACTGAAACCTGTAATCTTAAATTAAACAGAATATATTCATACAAACAAGGAAAAAAGAAATGTGAAACATGGAGAAAAAATCCAATATTGACAAAACATTTTAACTTATAGTTAAACGAGAGAAACATCAATAATGCTACAAAAGTACACTGTAAAGCAAACGTCAAAATTTGAGGTTTACATGTATGAAAAAGGTGAGAAACACATTATTACCAGCTAAAAGTAGGAAAGTACCATCCTTCTTGGCATGTTCCTCCCAATTTCTACCTGTTTGTCAGTGTGTTTTTACTGTTTCACTGGGATCCTGCTAGTGAGGACCCCAGTGCTCATAGTTTGTGGCCTATATGTCAGTGTGTTTTACTGTGTTGTCAGTATGCTTGTATCTGTGTCTGCTAACCAGAACTCCAGTGCTTATGCTCTCTCTGTTTCAAAATATGTCACTATAGTCTAGTGACTCCATATTCCAATCCAGATTAGTACACTGGACCACCCTTATAAGTCCCTAGTATATGGTACCTAGGTACCCAGGGCATTGGGGTTCCAGAAGATCCTTATGGGCTGCAGCATTTCTTTTGCCACCCATAAGGAGCTCATACAAACACTCCTTCAGGACTGCCACTGCAGCCTGAGTGAAATAGTGCACACACTATTTCACAGCCACTTTTACTCAACCAGGTAACTTATAAGTTACCTATATGTCTAACCTTCAGTTACTGAAGGCTAGGTGCAAAGTTACTGTGTGTGAGGTCAACCTTACACTAGCAAAGGTGTCCCCTACGTTGTCCAGGAGCAATTTCCTGGACTTTATCAATACATATATGTAGCTTCACCATGGTAACTCTGAATATGGCCATGTGAGGTGTCTAAGATGGAGAATGGAGAAATTGTACCCCCAGTCCAATTCTGGTATTGGGGGGCCAATTCCATGCAACCTGGGGGCTCCGCCATGGACCCCAGTACTGCCAAACCAGCTCTCTGAGGTTTCCACTGCAGCCCCAGCTGCTGCCACCTCAGAGACAGGTTTCTGACCTCTTGAGGATTGAGCAGCTCAATCCCAGAAAGACATAACAATGCATTTCCTTTAGGAGAGGGGCTTTACACCCTCTCCCATTGGAAATAGGTGTTACACGCATGGGAGGGGTACCCTCCCAGAGCCTCTGGAAATGCTTTGAAGGGCACAAATGGTGCCCTCCTTGCATAATCCAGTCTACACCGGTTCAGGGACCCCCAGTCCCTGCTCTGGAGTGCAACTGGACAAAGGAAAGGGGAGTGACCACTCCCCTGTCCATCACCACCCCAGGGGTGGTGTCCAGAGCTCCTCCAGAGTGTCCCTGGCATTAGCCATCTTGGATTCTAAGGTGTGGGGACCCTCTGAGCGGCCAGTACCAGCTGGTGACATCAGAGACTCCTCCTGATAGGTGCATACCTGGTTAGGTAGCCAATCCCCTCTTAGGGCTATTTAGGGTCTCACCTCTGGGTGTTTCCTCAGATTCGGTTTGCAAGACCCCACCAGGACTCCTCTAAATCCTCTGCTTCAGCTTCTGACCGTCGGATCAACCTCAGACTGCTCCACAAATGCTGTAACTGCAACAAAGTATTCAGGAAGGCTACTGTGGTCCAGCAACTTCAGCTGCAGCCAGCAACTGCAACAGTTTCTGGGTTGTGTATGCTCTGAGGACTGCCTGTCTTTATTCTGCACCAGAAGGACCGAAGGAATCTCCCATGGAGTGACAGAGTCACTTCCCTGCTTCAGCAGGCACCTCTCTGCAACGACAAGCAGTACTCTGGGACTCCTCTCCTGTTGACAAGCGTGATCCCTGGAACACAGGTGGTGGACCGAAGTCATTCTGACAGTCCAAAGGTCCAGCTGTCCAGTGCCAGACAGTACCCCTCTGCATCATTTTTTCTGCAGCTCCTTGGGCTTCTGTGCACTTCTTCCAGAAATCCTTCATGCACAGCATAGCCCAGGTCCCCAGCTCTCTGTCATGTGATGCTCAGCTCCCTGAGTTGTTCTCTGGCGGCATGGGATCCCTTTGTGTAGTGCTGCGATGACTGCATTCTGCAACTCCTTTGTCCCCGTGCCCTGGGATTCCTGTGGGTTCTGCCTGGTCTTCTGAGGGCTCACTAAAGTGCCTAGAGTCCCCTCTGTCTCCTCAGTCTGAGTTGAGGCACCCAGGTCCCTTTTGGGCCCAGGTAGTGCTTTTTCCCACCAACCGCGATATTGGCATGAGCCAAGACTTGTTGGTGGAATCCAACTACGAAAACCAGCCTGTATCCAATGCCTGGATGTGGGACACCTCTTGCACCAAGCAGGAACCCGCAGCTGTCTTCTTTGGTACATTTCTGACTTCTTCATCCAACCGGAGAATCCACCTTGGACCTTCATTCGGGTTAGCAGGGGCTCCTGTTCTTCCTCGACTCCTCATCGAGTTCTGGACTTGGTATCCTCTCTCTGCAGGTCTTCAGGTCCAGGAATGCATTGTTGGTTTCTTGCAGTCTTCCTTGGGTTTTGCATAATCCTTTACCACATCTCCTCGTGTGTTTTAAGGAAACGTGCTGTACTTTACTCCTGTCTTCCTGTGTTCTGTGGTGGGGTAATTTACTTACCTTTGGAGTTTTCCTACACTCCCAGTGCCCCTCTACACACTACATGTGCCTAGGCCAGAAACTGACATTCACAGTCCACTATTTTAGTTTATGGTTTGTGTTGCCCCTAGGGCCATTGAAACCTATTGTGTTTTTCACTGTTTGCACTATTCTATGACTGTTTACTTACCTGATTTTGGTTACTAGTGTATATATTGTGTATAATACTTACCTCCAGAAGGAGTATTGCCTCTAGGATATTTTTGGCCTTGTGTCACTAAAATAAAGTACCTTTATTTTTGCTAACACTGAGTATTGTCTTTCTTGTATATCAGTACTGTGTGACTAGTGGTATTGCAAGAGCTTTGCATGTCTCCTAGTTCAGCCTTGGCTGCTCTGCCACAGATACCCCTAGACAGCCTAAGCTGCTAGACACTGCCTACATGTCACTAAGGTGGATCACTGGACCTGGTATAAGTTGTAAGTACCTCCGGTACCCCCTACAAACCAGGCCAGCTTCTCACACAAAAAAAAAAGCAACAACAACATTTAGGTTTAGTGATACATTTAGAAGTATAACTTACCAGTCTCCACTCCACCAGCGATTCCTGTCAAGCCTTTAGGATGTAGGATCTGCAAGACCTTCTCCTCCAGGGATATAGTTTTAAGAGGGAGCTGGGAGAACAGGGAGCTGGGAGAACCAACATCAGTCCTCTGGGCCTCCAAGTGATGCTTGGAGGCGAAGGAACACCCTCTTCTCCACCAGTCACTCCGCCTCTTCCTAATTTTCTCCTGTGTGCACAGGTTGTTTGCTACAGCGTTCACTCAGTCAACTATTCTGGACCACATTTGCCTTTTCAGTGTTACAGTTGTATTTTGTAGTTGTGCTCTAAACAATTGTGGCTCTACTCTAATAATTTAATGCACCATGACTAACAATTCTCCATCTGTGAATCATGGATTTCTCCCCTCTGTCATTATAAGGGAATTACTTTAAATGAATTTGAGGTCCCATGAGATAAGGAAAAAAGTAAGACAAAAGAACAAGGAACAGAAAGCAGAAAAAACAGATATCTCTGTCGAAGATTCTGGTGGAAAATGGTCTGCTGCAGTGGAATGGAAAGGGATCATAGTCTGAAATGGAGTGTGTTTTATAGTGTGGTATGCAGGTTAAAACAGTTAGGGAAAACACATCAGATGTGTGATGATAGCATACGTCCAAGAGCCACAGGCATAGTAAAATGTTGCTCATGTCCCACAAAAGAATCCCACTATCAGGAATCCTTCTGACAATGCCTACACAACTGTGAAATCTAAACATGCTTGGCGCAATCCCGCTACTCTGACGGCGACAGAATAATGTTAGCCAGCAGAGAAGTCCACTGCGTCAGTGGCAGTGCGAAGCTTATGTGAGGGGAAGCACTTTGTCAATGAGGACCGACGTTCAACTGGTAGACATCTAAATATGGCGGGTGGAAATCCGTCAGCTTGATGGATTAGTTGTACACTCCACCACGGAGGGACGATGGGAGTCCACCAATATCAAAATTAGGCCCTAAGTGTGGACTGCACAACTTCCACTGTAAAAGACAAATTTGTTTGCTGTGTCTGAAACAAAGCATTAGCAGGCTTTAAAGCTAAAAGTAGATCTTGTAAAAAAAAGGTGCAATAACACAAACAAATTCTATTTAAATATGAGATAATAATCCATAATTGTAGGACATTGGGTTACTGTTTGAGGTGGTTAAACCCTACTCAAGAAGCAACCACAATCCTTGGCAGTGTGAGACACAAGCAAACACCACATGAACCTGTACTCAACCCTCTGGATAGATTAGCACTGAGTAGTCAGGCCTAACATAGAGGCAATGTGTAAAGTATGTATGCAGAAAGCCAAACAGTAATAAATCAAAAATACCACACAAGAAAAATCCCACACCAGTTTAGAAAAATAGCATAATTTTAATAAATAAAACAAGACCCAAATGACAAAAATTCAACCACCAGAACCAGAGATATGGTATGTTAAACATTTCAGTGAAAAAAGCACAAAAAAGCGCAAAGCACTAAATTAGGACAAACTGTACGCTGCCTAGTGGGGCCCGAACCACAAGCCCCAGACTCCTTTGCGGCATTATAGCCATCGGCTGCCATTTTGTGCCCGGAGGCACGGTGAAAAGGTCGCTGCATTCCCGCTCTGTGGGACGAACTCTACGCTGCCTTGGGGGTGACCGAACCACAAGCATCAGACTCCTTTGCAGCATTAGAGCCACCGGCTGCCATTATGTGCCCGGAGGCGCAGTGAAAAGGTTGCTGTATTCCCGCTCCGCAGGAAGAGCTCTACGCTGCCTGGAGGGCCCGATCCACAAGCCCCAGACTCCTATGAGGCATTAGAGCTGCTTGCTGCCATTTTGTGCCCGGAGGCGCAGTGAAAAGGTCACTGAATTTCCATTCCGCGGGACGAAATCTACGCTGTCAGGGGGGGCCCGAACCACAAGCCCCAGACTCCTTTGCGGCATTGGAGCCCCTGGCTAGTATTTTTGTGCCCGGAAGTGTAGTGAAAAGCTTGCTGCATTCCCACTTCACGGGAAGACCTCTAGGCTGCCTGGGAGGCCCTGAACCACAAGCCCCAGACTCCTTTGCGTCATTAGAGCTGCTGGCTGCCATTTTGCACCCAGAGGCACGGTGAAAAGGTTGCTGCATTCCCGCTCCGCAGGAAGAGCTCCACGCTGCCTGAGGGGGCCCGAACCACAAGCCCCAGACTCCTTTGCGGCAGTAGAGCCACCGGCTGCGATTTTGCACCATTTTGCGCTGTGAAAAGGTCGCTGCATTCCCGCTCCGTGGGACGAACTCTACACTGCCTGGGGGGGCCTGAACCACAAGCCCCAGACTCCTTTGCAGCATTGGAGCCCCCGGTTAGTATTTTGCACTCGGAGGCACGGTGAAAAGGTCGCTGCATTCCTGCTCTGTGGGACGAACTCTACGATGCCTTGGGGGTGACCGAACCACAAGCATCAGACTCCTTTGCAGCATTAGAGCCACCGGCTGCCATTGTGTGCCCGGAGGCGCGGTGAAAAGGTCGCTGTATTCCCGCTCCGCAGGAAGAGCTCTACGCTGTCAGGGGGGGCCCGAACCACAAGCCCCAGACTCCTTTGCGGCATTGGAGCCCCTGGCTAGTATTTTTGTGCTCGGAAGTGTAGTGAAAAGCTTGCTGCATTCCCGCTTCACGGGAAGACCTCTACGCTGCCTGGGAGGCCCCGAACCACAAGCCCCAGACTCCTTTGCGTCATTAGAGCTGCTGGCTGCCATTTTGCACCCAGAGGCACGGTGAAAAGGTCGCTGCATTCCCGCTCTGTGGGACGAACTCTACGCTGCCTTGGGGGTGACCGAACCACAAGCATCAGACTCCTTTGCAGCATTAGAGCCACCGGCTGCCATTATGTGCCCGGAGGCGCAGTGAAAAGGTTGCTGTATTCCCGCTCCGCAGGAAGAGCTCTACGCTGCCTGGAGGGCCCGATCCACAAGCCCCAGACTCCTATGAGGCATTAGAGCTGCTTGCTGCCATTTTGTGCCCGGAGGCGCAGTGAAAAGGTCACTGAATTTCCACTCCGCAAGACGAAATCTACGCTGTCAGGGGGGGCCCGAACCACAAGCCCCAGACTCCTTTGCGGCATTGGAGCCCCTGGCTAGTATTTTTGTGCCCGGAAGTGTAGTGAAAAGCTTGCTGCATTCCCACTTCACGGGAAGACCTCTAGGCTGCCTGGGAGGCCCTGAACCACAAGCCCCAGACTCCTTTGCGTCATTAGAGCTGCTGGCTGCCATTTTGCACCCAGAGGCACGGTGAAAAGGTTGCTGCATTCCCGCTCCGCAGGAAGAGCTCCACGCTGCCTGAGGGGGCCCGAACCACAAGCCCCAGACTCCTTTGCGGCAGTAGAGCCACCGGCTGCGATTTTGCACCATTTTGCGCTGTGAAAAGGTCGCTGCATTCCCGCTCCGTGGGACGAACTCTACACTGCCTGGGGGGGCCTGAACCACAAGCCCCAGACTCCTTTGCAGCATTGGAGCCCCCGGTTAGTATTTTGCGCTCGGAGGCACGGTGAAAAGGTCGCTGCATTCCTGCTCTGTGGGACGATCTCTACGATGCCTTGGGGGTGACCGAACCGCAAGCATCAGACTCCTTTGCAGCATTAGAGCCACCGGCTGCCATTGTGTGCCCGGAGGCGCGGTGAAAAGGTCGCTGTATTCCCGCTCCGCAGGAAGAGCTCTACGCTGTCAGGGGGGGCCCGAACCACAAGCCCCAGACTCCTTTGCGGCATTGGAGCCCCTGGCTAGTATTTTTGTGCTCGGAAGTGTAGTGAAAAGCTTGCTGCATTCCCGCTTCACGGGAAGACCTCTACGCTGCCTGGGAGGCCCCAAAACCACAAGCCCCAGACTCCTTTGCGTCATTAGAGCTGCTGGCTGCCATTTTGCACCCAGAGGCACGGTGAAAAGGTTGCTGCATTCCCGCTCCGCAGGAAGAGCTCCACGCTGCCTGAGGGGGCCCGAACCACAAGCCCCAGATTCCTTTGCGGCATTTGAGCCGCTGGCTGCCATTTTGCACCCAGAGGCACAGTGAAAAGGTTGCTGCATTCCCGCTCCGCAGGAAGAGCTCTACGCTGTCAGGGGGGGCCCGAACCACAAGCCCCAGACTCCTTTGCGGCATTGGAGCCCCTGGCTAGTATTTTTGTGCTCGGAAGTGTAGTGAAAAGCTTGCTGCATTCCCGCTTCACGGGAAGACCTCTACGCTGCCTGGGAGGCCCCAAAACCACAAGCCCCAGACTCCTTTGCGTCATTAGAGCTGCTGGCTGCCATTTTGCACCCAGAGGCACAGTGAAAAGGTTGCTGCATTCCCGCTCCGCAGGACGAACTCTACGCTGCCTGGGGGAGCCCGAACCACAAGCCCCAGTCTCCTTTGCGGCAGTAGAGCTGCTGGCTGTGATTTTGCACCATTTTGCGCTGTGAAAAGGTAGCTGCATTCCGGCTCCACGGGACGAACTCTACGCTGCCTGGGGTGGCCCGAACCACAAATCTCATACTCCTTTGTGGCATTACAGCCGCTGGCTGCCATTTTGCACCAGGAGGCATGTCGAAAAGGTTGCTGCATTCCCGCTCCGTGGGACGAACTCTACCCTGCCTGGGGGGTGACCGAACCACAAGCACCAGACTCCTTTGTGGCATTAGAGCTGCCGACTGCCATTTTGTGCCCGGAGGCGCGGTGAAAAGGTTGGTGTATTCCCACTCCGCAGGAAGAGCTCTACACTGCTTGAGGGGGCCCGAACCACAAGCCCCAGACTCCTATGCGACATTAGAGCCACCGGCTGCCATTTTAAGGCCCGGAGGCGCAGTGAAAAGGTCGCTGCATTTCCGCTTCACGGGACGAACTCTACGCTGCCTGCTGGGGCCCAAACCAAAGCCCCAGACTTCTTTGCGACATTACAGCCGCTGGCTGCCATTTTGCACCTAGAGGCGTGTCAAAAAGTTTGCTGCATTCCTGCTCCGTAGGACGAGCTCTACGCTGCCTGAGGGGGCCCGAACCACAAGCCCCAGACTCCTATGCAGCATTAGAGCCGCCAGCTGCCATTTTGTGCCCAGAGGCGTGGTGAAAAGCTCGCTGAATTTCTGCTCTGTGGGACGAACTCTACGCTGCCTGGGGGGCCTGAACCAAAAGCCCCAGAGTCCTTTGCGGCAGTAGAGCCACCGGCTGCGATTTTGCACCCTTTTGCGCTGTGAAAAGGTCGCTGCGTTCCCGCTCCGTGGGATGAACTCTACACTGCCTGGGGGGGCCTGAACCACAAGCCCCAGACTCCTTTGCAGCATTGGAGCCCCCGGTTAGTATTTTGCGCTCGGAGGCACGGTGAAAAGGTCGCTGCATTCCCGCTCTGTGGGACGAACTTTACGCTGCCTTGGGGGTGACCGAACCACAAGCATCAGACTCCTTTGCAGCATTAGAGCCACCGGCTGCCATTGTGTGCCCGGAGGCGCGGTGAAAAGGTCGCTGTATTCCCGCTCTGCAGGAAGAGCTCTACGCTGTCAGGGGGGGCCCAAACCACAAGCCCCAGACTCCTTTGCGGCATTGGAGCCCCTGGCTAGTATTTTTGTGCCCGGAAGTGTAGTGAAAAGCTTGCTGCATTCCCGCTTCACAGGAAGACCTCTATACTGCCTGGGAGGCCCCGAACCACAAGCCCCAGACTCCTTTGCGTCATTAGAACTGCTGGCTGCCATTTTGCACCCAGAGGCACGGTGAAAAGGTTGCTGCATTCCCGCTCTGCAGGAAGAGCTCCACGCTGCCTGAGGGGGCCCGAACCACAAGCCCCAGACTCCTTTGCGGCAGTAGAGCCACCGGCTGCGATTTTGCGCCATTTTACGTCGTGAAAAGGTAGCTGCATTCCTGCTCCACGGGACGAACTCTACGCTGCCTAGGAGGCCCGAACCACAAGCCCCAGACTCCTTTGCGGCATTTGAGCCACTGGCTGCCATTTTGCACCCAGAGGCACGGTGAAAAGGTTGCTGCATTTCCGCTCCGCAGGACGAACTCTACGCTGCCTGGGGGAGCCCGAACCACAATCCCCAGTCTCCTTTGCGGCAGTAGAGCTGCTGGCTGTGATTTTGCACCATTTTGCGCTGTGTAAAGGTAGCTGCATTCCTGCTCCACGGGACGAACTCTACGCTGCCTGGGGTGGCCCGAACCACAAGTCTCATACTCCTTTGTGACATTACAGCCGCCGGCTGCCATTTTGCACCAGGAGGCATGTCGAAAAGGTTGCTGAATTCCCGCTCCGTGGGACGAACTTACGCTGCCTGGGGGGTGACCAAACCACAATCACCAGACTCCTTTGCGGCATTAGAGCTGCCGGCTGCCATTTTGTGCCCGGAGGCGCGGTGAAAAGGTTGGTGTCTTACCGCTCCGCAGGAAGAGCTCTACACTGCCTGAGGGGGCCCGAACCACAAGCCCCAGACTCCTATGCGACATTAGAGCCACCGGCTGCCATTTTGTGCCCGGAGGTGCGGTGAAAAGGTCGCTGAATATCTGCTCTGCGGGACGAACTCTACGCTGCCTGCTGGGGCCCGAACCAAAAGCCCCAGAGTCCTTTGCGGCAGTAGAGCCACTGGCTGCGATTTTGCACCATTTTGCGCTGTGAAAAGGTCGCAGCATTCCCGCTCCGTGGGACGAACTCTACACTGCCTGGGGGGGCCTGAACCACAAGCCCCAGACTCCTTTGCAGCATTGGAGCCCCCGGTTAGTATTTTGCGCTCGGAAGTGCAGTGAAAAGCTCGCTGCATTCTCGCTTCACGGGAAGAGCTCTACGCTGCCTGGGAGGCCCCGAACCACAAACCCCAGACTCCTTTGCGGCATTAGAGCAGCTGGCTGCCATTTTGCACCCAGAGGCACGGTGAAAAGGTTGCTCCATTTCCGCTCTGCAGGACGAACTTTAAGCTGCCTGGGGGAGCCCGAACCACAAGCCCCAGACTCCATTACGGCAGTAGAGCTGCCAGCTGTGATTTTGCACCATTTTGCGCTGTGAAAAGGTTACTGCATTCCTGCTCCAGTGGACGAACTCTACGCTGCCTGGGGGGCCCGAACCACAAGTCTCAGACTCCTTTGCGGCATTAGAGCCGCCGGCTGCCATTTTGCGCCCGGAGGTGCAGTGAAAAGTCGCTGCATTCCCGCTCCACAGGACGAACTCTACGCTGCCTGGGGGCCCCAAACCACAAGCCCCAGACTCCTTTGCGGCATTACAGCCGCCGGCTGCCATTTTGGACCCGGAGGCATGTCAAAAAGGTTGCTGTATTCAGGCTCCGTGGGACGAACTCTACGCTGCCTGGGGGGTGACCGAACCACAAGCACCAGACTCCTATGCGACATTAGAGCCACTGGCTGCCATTTTGTGCCCAGAGGCGTGGTGAAAAGGTCGCTGCATTTCCACTCTGTGTGACGAACTCTACGCTGCCTACTGGGGCCCGAACCACAAGCCCCAGAATCCTTTGCGGTAGTAGAGCCACCGGCTGCGATTTTGCACCATTTTGGGCTGTGAAAAGGTAGCTGCATTCCCGCTCTGTGGGACGAACTCTACACTGCCTGGGGGGGCCTGAACCAAAAGCCCCAGACTCCTTTGCAGCATTGGAGCCCCCGGTTAGTATTTTGCGCCCGGAAGTGCAGTGAAAAGCTCGCTGCATTTCCGCTCTGAAGGACGAACTCTACGCTGCCTGGAGGGGCCCGAACCACAAGCCCCAGACTCCTTTGCGGCAGTAGAGCTGCCGTCTGTGATTTTGCACTATCTTGCGCCGTGAAAAGGTCGCTGCATTCCCGCTTCACGGGACGAACTCTACGCTGCCTTGGGGGGCCCGAACCACATGCCTCAGGCTCCTTTGCGGCATTAGAGCCGCCGGCTGCCATTTTGCACCTGGAGGTGTGGTGAAATGTCGCTGCATTCCCGCTCCATGGGAAGAGCTCTACGCTGCCTGGGGGGCCCTGAACCACAAGCCCCAGACTCCTTTGCAGCATTGGAGCCCCCGGTTTTTATTTTGCGCTCGGAGGCACGGTGAAAAGGTCGCTGCATTCCCGCTCTGTGGGACGAACTTTACGCTGCCTTGGGGGTGACCGAACCACAAGCATCAGACTCCTTTGCAGCATTAGAGCCACCGGCTGCCATTGTGTGCCCGGAGGCGCGGTGAAAAGGTCGCTGTATTCCCGCTCTGCAGGAAGAGCTATACGCTGTCAGGGGGGGCCCAAACCACAAGCCCCAGACTCCTTTGCGGCATTGGAGCCCCTGGCTAGTATTTTTGTGCCCGGAAGTGTAGTGAAAAGCTTGCTGCATTCCCGCTTCACAGGAAGACCTCTATACTGCCTGGGAGGCCCCGAACCACAAGCCCCAGACTCCTTTGCGTCATTAGAACTGCTGGCTGCCATTTTGCACCCAGAGGCACGGTGAAAAGGTTGCTGCATTCCCGCTCTGCAGGAAGAGCTCCACGCTGCCTGAGGGGGCCCGAACCACAAGCCCCAGACTCCTTTGCGGCAGTAGAGCCACCGGCTGCGATTTTGCGCCATTTTACGTCGTGAAAAGGTAGCTGCATTCCTGCTCCACGGGACGAACTCTACGCTGCCTAGGAGGCCCGAACCACAAGCCCCAGACTCCTTTGCGGCATTTGAGCCACTGGCTGCCATTTTGCACCCAGAGGCACGGTGAAAAGGTTGCTGCATTTCCGCTCCGCAGGACGAACTCTACGCTGCCTGGGGGAGCCCGAACCACAATCCCCAGTCTCCTTTGCGGCAGTAGAGCTGCTGGCTGTGATTTTGCACCATTTTGCGCTGTGTAAAGGTAGCTGCATTCCTGCTCCACGGGACGAACTCTACGCTGCCTGGGGTGGCCCGAACCACAAGTCTCATACTCCTTTGTGACATTACAGCCGCCGGCTGCCATTTTGCACCAGGAGGCATGTCGAAAAGGTTGCTGAATTCCCGCTCCGTGGGACGAACTCTACGCTGCCTGGGGGGTGACCAAACCACAATCACCAGACTCCTTTGCGGCATTAGAGCTGCCGGCTGCCATTTTGTGCCCGGAGGCGCGGTGAAAAGGTTGGTGTCTTACCGCTCCGCAGGAAGAGCTCTACACTGCCTGAGGGGGCCCGAACCACAAGCCCCAGACTCCTATGCGACATTAGAGCCACCGGCTGCCATTTTGTGCCCGGAGGTGCGGTGAAAAGGTCGCTGAATATCTGCTCTGCGGGACGAACTCTACGCTGCCTGGGGGGCCCGAACCAAAAGCCCCAGAGTCCTTTGCGGCAGTAGAGCCACTGGCTGCGATTTTGCACCATTTTGCGCTGTGAAAAGGTCGCAGCATTCCCGCTCCGTGGGACGAACTCTACACTGCCTGGGGGGGCCTGAACCACAAGCCCCAGACTCCTTTGCAGCATTGGAGCCCCCGGTTAGTATTTTGCGCTCGGAAGTGCAGTGAAAAGCTCGCTGCATTCTCGCTTCACGGGAAGAGCTCTACGCTGCCTGGGAGGCCCCGAACCACAAGCCCCAGACTCCTTTGCGGCATTAGAGCAGCTGGCTGCCATTTTGCACCCAGAGGCACGGTGAAAAGGTTGCTCCATTTCCGCTCTGCAGGACGAACTTTAAGCTGCCTGGGGGAGCCCGAACCACAAGCCCCAGACTCCATTACGGCAGTAGAGCTGCCAGCTGTGATTTTGCACCATTTTGCGCTGTGAAAAGGTTACTGCATTCCTGCTCCAGTGGACGAACTCTACGCTGCCTGGGGGGCCCGAACCACAAGTCTCAGACTCCTTTGCGGCATTAGAGCCGCCGGCTGCCATTTTGCGCCCGGAGGTGCAGTGAAAAGTCGCTGCATTCCCGCTCCACAGGACGAACTCTACGCTGCCTGGGGGCCCCAAACCACAAGCCCCAGACTCCTTTGCGGCATTACAGCCGCCGGCTGCCATTTTGGACCCGGAGGCATGTCAAAAAGGTTGCTGTATTCAGGCTCCGTGGGACGAACTCTACGCTGCCTGGGGGGTGACCGAACCACAAGCACCAGACTCCTATGCGACATTAGAGCCACCGGCTGCCATTTTGTGCCCAGAGGCGTGGTGAAAAGGTCGCTGCATTTCCACTCTGTGTGACGAACTCTACGCTGCCTACTGGGGCCCGAACCACAAGCCCCAGAATCCTTTGCGGTAGTAGAGCCACCGGCTGCGATTTTGCACCATTTTGGGCTGTGAAAAGGTAGCTGCATTCCCGCTCTGTGGGACGAACTCTACACTGCCTGGGGGGGCCTGAACCAAAAGCCCCAGACTCCTTTGCAGCATTGGAGCCCCCGGTTAGTATTTTGCGCCCGGAAGTGCAGTGAAAAGCTCGCTGCATTTCCGCTCTGAAGGACGAACTCTACGCTGCCTGGAGGGGCCCGAACCACAAGCCCCAGACTCCTTTGCGGCAGTAGAGCTGCCGTCTGTGATTTTGCACTATCTTGCGCCGTGAAAAGGTCGCTGCATTCCCGCTTCACGGGACGAACTCTACGCTGCCTTGGGGGGCCCGAACCACATGCCCCAGACTCCTTTGCAGCATTGGAGCCCCCGGTTAGTATTTTGCGCTCGGAGGCACGGTGAAAAGGTCGCTGCATTCCCGCTCTGTGGGACGAACTTTACGCTGCCTTGGGGGTGACCGAACCACAAGCATCAGACTCCTTTGCAGCATTAGAGCCACCGGCTGCCATTGTGTGCCCGGAGGCGCGGTGAAAAGGTCGCTGTATTCCCGCTCTGCAGGAAGAGCTCTACGCTGTCAGGGGGGGCCCAAACCACAAGCCCCAGACTCCTTTGCGGCATTGGAGCCCCTGGCTAGTATTTTTGTGCCCGGAAGTGTAGTGAAAAGCTTGCTGCATTCCCGCTTCACAGGAAGACCTCTATACTGCCTGGGAGGCCCCGAACCACAAGCCCCAGACTCCTTTGCGTCATTAGAACTGCTGGCTGCCATTTTGCACCCAGAGGCACGGTGAAAAGGTTGCTGCATTCCCGCTCTGCAGGAAGAGCTCCACGCTGCCTGAGGGGGCCCGAACCACAAGCCCCAGACTCCTTTGCGGCAGTAGAGCCACCGGCTGCGATTTTGCGCCATTTTACGTCGTGAAAAGGTAGCTGCATTCCTGCTCCACGGGACGAACTCTACGCTGCCTAGGAGGCCCGAACCACAAGCCCCAGACTCCTTTGCGGCATTTGAGCCACTGGCTGCCATTTTGCACCCAGAGGCACGGTGAAAAGGTTGCTGCATTTCCGCTCCGCAGGACGAACTCTACGCTGCCTGGGGGAGCCCGAACCACAATCCCCAGTCTCCTTTGCGGCAGTAGAGCTGCTGGCTGTGATTTTGCACCATTTTGCGCTGTGTAAAGGTAGCTGCATTCCTGCTCCACGGGACGAACTCTACGCTGCCTGGGGTGGCCCGAACCACAAGTCTCATACTCCTTTGTGACATTACAGCCGCCGGCTGCCATTTTGCACCAGGAGGCATGTCGAAAAGGTTGCTGAATTCCCGCTCCGTGGGACGAACTCTACGCTGCCTGGGGGGTGACCAAACCACAATCACCAGACTCCTTTGCGGCATTAGAGCTGCCGGCTGCCATTTTGTGCCCGGAGGCGCGGTGAAAAGGTTGGTGTCTTACCGCTCCGCAGGAAGAGCTCTACACTGCCTGAGGGGGCCCGAACCACAAGCCCCAGACTCCTATGCGACATTAGAGCCACCGGCTGCCATTTTGTGCCCGGAGGTGCGGTGAAAAGGTCGCTGAATATCTGCTCTGCGGGACGAACTCTACGCTGCCTGCTGGGGCCCGAACCAAAAGCCCCAGAGTCCTTTGCGGCAGTAGAGCCACTGGCTGCGATTTTGCACCATTTTGCGCTGTGAAAAGGTCGCAGCATTCCCGCTCCGTGGGACGAACTCTACACTGCCTGGGGGGGCCTGAACCACAAGCCCCAGACTCCTTTGCAGCATTGGAGCCCCCGGTTAGTATTTTGCGCTCGGAAGTGCAGTGAAAAGCTCGCTGCATTCTCGCTTCACGGGAAGAGCTCTACGCTGCCTGGGAGGCCCCGAACCACAAACCCCAGACTCCTTTGCGGCATTAGAGCAGCTGGCTGCCATTTTGCACCCAGAGGCACGGTGAAAAGGTTGCTCCATTTCCGCTCTGCAGGACGAACTTTAAGCTGCCTGGGGGAGCCCGAACCACAAGCCCCAGACTCCATTACGGCAGTAGAGCTGCCAGCTGTGATTTTGCACCATTTTGCGCTGTGAAAAGGTTACTGCATTCCTGCTCCAGTGGACGAACTCTACGCTGCCTGGGGGGCCCGAACCACAAGTCTCAGACTCCTTTGCGGCATTAGAGCCGCCGGCTGCCATTTTGCGCCCGGAGGTGCAGTGAAAAGTCGCTGCATTCCCGCTCCACAGGACGAACTCTACGCTGCCTGGGGGCCCCAAACCACAAGCCCCAGACTCCTTTGCGGCATTACAGCCGCCGGCTGCCATTTTGGACCCGGAGGCATGTCAAAAAGGTTGCTGTATTCAGGCTCCGTGGGACGAACTCTACGCTGCCTGGGGGGTGACCGAACCACAAGCACCAGACTCCTATGCGACATTAGAGCCACTGGCTGCCATTTTGTGCCCAGAGGCGTGGTGAAAAGGTCGCTGCATTTCCACTCTGTGTGACGAACTCTACGCTGCCTACTGGGGCCCGAACCACAAGCCCCAGAATCCTTTGCGGTAGTAGAGCCACCGGCTGCGATTTTGCACCATTTTGGGCTGTGAAAAGGTAGCTGCATTCCCGCTCTGTGGGACGAACTCTACACTGCCTGGGGGGGCCTGAACCAAAAGCCCCAGACTCCTTTGCAGCATTGGAGCCCCCGGTTAGTATTTTGCGCCCGGAAGTGCAGTGAAAAGCTCGCTGCATTTCCGCTCTGAAGGACGAACTCTACGCTGCCTGGAGGGGCCCGAACCACAAGCCCCAGACTCCTTTGCGGCAGTAGAGCTGCCGTCTGTGATTTTGCACTATCTTGCGCCGTGAAAAGGTCGCTGCATTCCCGCTTCACGGGACGAACTCTACGCTGCCTTGGGGGGCCCGAACCACATGCCTCAGGCTCCTTTGCGGCATTAGAGCCGCCGGCTGCCATTTTGCACCTGGAGGTGTGGTGAAATGTCGCTGCATTCCCGCTCCATGGGAAGAGCTCTACGCTGCCTGGGGGGCCCTGAACCACAAGCCCCAGACTCCTTTGCAGCATTGGAGCCCCCGGTTAGTATTTTGCGCTCGGAGGCACGGTGAAAAGGTCGCTGCATTCCCGCTCTGTGGGACGAACTTTACGCTGCCTTGGGGGTGACCGAACCACAAGCATCAGACTCCTTTGCAGCATTAGAGCCACCGGCTGCCATTGTGTGCCCGGAGGCGCGGTGAAAAGGTCGCTGTATTCCCGCTCTGCAGGAAGAGCTATACGCTGTCAGGGGGGGCCCAAACCACAAGCCCCAGACTCCTTTGCGGCATTGGAGCCCCTGGCTAGTATTTTTGTGCCCGGAAGTGTAGTGAAAAGCTTGCTGCATTCCCGCTTCACAGGAAGACCTCTATACTGCCTGGGAGGCCCCGAACCACAAGCCCCAGACTCCTTTGCGTCATTAGAACTGCTGGCTGCCATTTTGCACCCAGAGGCACGGTGAAAAGGTTGCTGCATTCCCGCTCTGCAGGAAGAGCTCCACGCTGCCTGAGGGGGCCCGAACCACAAGCCCCAGACTCCTTTGCGGCAGTAGAGCCACCGGCTGCGATTTTGCGCCATTTTACGTCGTGAAAAGGTAGCTGCATTCCTGCTCCACGGGACGAACTCTACGCTGCCTAGGAGGCCCGAACCACAAGCCCCAGACTCCTTTGCGGCATTTGAGCCACTGGCTGCCATTTTGCACCCAGAGGCACGGTGAAAAGGTTGCTGCATTTCCGCTCCGCAGGACGAACTCTACGCTGCCTGGGGGAGCCCGAACCACAATCCCCAGTCTCCTTTGCGGCAGTAGAGCTGCTGGCTGTGATTTTGCACCATTTTGCGCTGTGTAAAGGTAGCTGCATTCCTGCTCCACGGGACGAACTCTACGCTGCCTGGGGTGGCCCGAACCACAAGTCTCATACTCCTTTGTGACATTACAGCCGCCGGCTGCCATTTTGCACCAGGAGGCATGTCGAAAAGGTTGCTGAATTCCCGCTCCGTGGGACGAACTCTACGCTGCCTGGGGGGTGACCAAACCACAATCACCAGACTCCTTTGCGGCATTAGAGCTGCCGGCTGCCATTTTGTGCCCGGAGGCGCGGTGAAAAGGTTGGTGTCTTACCGCTCCGCAGGAAGAGCTCTACACTGCCTGAGGGGGCCCGAACCACAAGCCCCAGACTCCTATGCGACATTAGAGCCACCGGCTGCCATTTTGTGCCCGGAGGTGCGGTGAAAAGGTCGCTGAATATCTGCTCTGCGGGACGAACTCTACGCTGCCTGGGGGGCCCGAACCAAAAGCCCCAGAGTCCTTTGCGGCAGTAGAGCCACTGGCTGCGATTTTGCACCATTTTGCGCTGTGAAAAGGTCGCAGCATTCCCGCTCCGTGGGACGAACTCTACACTGCCTGGGGGGGCCTGAACCACAAGCCCCAGACTCCTTTGCAGCATTGGAGCCCCCGGTTAGTATTTTGCGCTCGGAAGTGCAGTGAAAAGCTCGCTGCATTCTCGCTTCACGGGAAGAGCTCTACGCTGCCTGGGAGGCCCCGAACCACAAGCCCCAGACTCCTTTGCGGCATTAGAGCAGCTGGCTGCCATTTTGCACCCAGAGGCACGGTGAAAAGGTTGCTCCATTTCCGCTCTGCAGGACGAACTTTAAGCTGCCTGGGGGAGCCCGAACCACAAGCCCCAGACTCCATTACGGCAGTAGAGCTGCCAGCTGTGATTTTGCACCATTTTGCGCTGTGAAAAGGTTACTGCATTCCTGCTCCAGTGGACGAACTCTACGCTGCCTGGGGGGCCCGAACCACAAGTCTCAGACTCCTTTGCGGCATTAGAGCCGCCGGCTGCCATTTTGCGCCCGGAGGTGCAGTGAAAAGTCGCTGCATTCCCGCTCCACAGGACGAACTCTACGCTGCCTGGGGGCCCGAAACCACAAGCCCCAGACTCCTTTGCGGCATTACAGCCGCCGGCTGCCATTTTGGACCCGGAGGCATGTCAAAAAGGTTGCTGTATTCAGGCTCCGTGGGACGAACTCTACGCTGCCTGGGGGGTGACCGAACCACAAGCACCAGACTCCTATGCGACATTAGAGCCACCGGCTGCCATTTTGTGCCCAGAGGCGTGGTGAAAAGGTCGCTGCATTTCCACTCTGTGTGACGAACTCTACGCTGCCTACTGGGGCCCGAACCACAAGCCCCAGAATCCTTTGCGGTAGTAGAGCCACCGGCTGCGATTTTGCACCATTTTGGGCTGTGAAAAGGTAGCTGCATTCCCGCTCTGTGGGACGAACTCTACACTGCCTGGGGGGGCCTGAACCAAAAGCCCCAGACTCCTTTGCAGCATTGGAGCCCCCGGTTAGTATTTTGCGCCCGGAAGTGCAGTGAAAAGCTCGCTGCATTTCCGCTCTGAAGGACGAACTCTACGCTGCCTGGAGGGGCCCGAACCACAAGCCCCAGACTCCTTTGCGGCAGTAGAGCTGCCGTCTGTGATTTTGCACTATCTTGCGCCGTGAAAAGGTCGCTGCATTCCCGCTTCACGGGACGAACTCTACGCTGCCTTGGGGGGCCCGAACCACATGCCTCAGGCTCCTTTGCGGCATTAGAGCCGCCGGCTGCCATTTTGCACCTGGAGGTGTGGTGAAATGTCGCTGCATTCCCGCTCCATGGGAAGAGCTCTACGCTGCCTGGGGGGCCCTGAACCACAAGCCCCAGACTCCTTTGCGGCATTACAGTCGCCGGCTGCCATTTTGCACCCGGAGGCGTGGTGAAAAGTTGCTGCATTTCCGCTCCGCAGGACGAACTCTATGCTGCCTGCTGGGGCCCGAACCACAAGCCCCAGACTCCTTTGTGGCAGTAGAGCCTCTGGCTGCCATTTTGCACCAGGAGGCACAGTGAAAAGGACGCTGCATTCCCGCTATATGGGACGAACTCTACACTGCCTGGGGGGCCCCAAACCAAAACCCCAGACTCCTTTGCGGCATTACAGCCGCTGGCTGCCATTTTGCACCTGGAGGTGTGTCGAAAAGGTTGCTGCATTCCTGCTCTGTGGGATGAACTCTACGCTGCCTGGGGGATGACCGAACCAAAAGCCCCAGACTCCTTTTGCGGCAGTAGAGCCACCGGCTGCGATTTTGCACCATTTTGCGCTGTGAAAAGGTCGCTGCATTCCCGCTCCATGGGACGAACTCTACGCTGCCTGGGGGGGCCTGAACCACAAGCCCCAGACTCCTTTGCAGCATTGGAGCCCCCGGTTAGTATTTTGCGCTCCGAAGTGCAGTGAAAAGCTCGCTGCATTCTCGCTTCACGGGAAGAGCTCTACGCTGCCTGGGAGGCCCCGAACCACAAGCCCCAGACTCCTTTGCGGCATAAGAGCAGCTGGCTGCCATTTTGCACCCAGAGGCACGGTGAAAAGGTTGCTGCATTTCCGCTCTGCAGGACAAACTCTACGCTGCCTGGGGGAGGCCGAACCACAAGCCCCAGACTCCTTTATGGCAGTAGAGCTGCCAGCTGTGATTTTGCACCATTTTGCGCTCTGAAAAGGTTGCTGCATTCCTGCTCCACTGGACGAACTCTACGCTGCCTGGGGGGGCCTGAACCACAAGTCTCAGACTCCTTTGCGGCATTAGAGCCGCCGGCTGCCATTTTGCGCCCAGAGGTGCAGTGAAAAGTCGCTGCATCCCCACTCCACGGGACGAACTCTACGCTGCCTGGGGGCCCAAACCACAAGCCCCAGACTCCTTTGCGGCATTACAGCCACCGGCTGCCATTTTGCACCCGGAGGCATGTCAAAAAGTTTGCTGCATTCCCGCTCTGTGGGACAAACTCTATGCTGCCTGGGGGGTGACCGAACCACAAACACCAGACTCCTATGCGACATTAGAGCCACCGGCTGCCATTTTGTGGCCAGAGGCGCAGTGAAAAGGTCGCTGCATTTCCGCTCTGCATGACGAACTCTAGGCTGCCTATTGGGGCCCGAACCACAAGCCCCAGACTCCTTTGCGGTAGTAGAGCCACCGTCTGCGATTTTGCACCATTTTGCGCTGTGAAAAGGTAGCTGCATACCCGCTCCGTAGGACTAACTCTACACTGCCTGGGAGGCCCGAACCACATGCCTCAGACTCCTTTGCGGCATTACAGCCGCCGGCTGCCATTTTGCACCTGGAGGTGTGGTGAAATGTCGCTGCATTCCCGCTCCATGGGAAGAGCTCTACGCTGCCTGGGGGGCCCTGAGCCACAAGCCCCAGACTCCTTTGCGGCATTACAGTCGCCGGCTGCCATTTTGCACCCGGAGGCGTGGTGAAAAGTTGCTGCATTTCCGCTCCGCATGACGAACTCTACGCTGCCTGCTGGGGCCCGAACCACAAGCCCCAGACTCCTTTGTGGCAGTAGAGCCTCTGGCTGCCATTTTGCACCAGGAGGCACAGTGAAAAGGACGCTGCATTCCCGCTATATGGGACGAACTCTACACTGCCTGGGGGGCCCCAAACCAAAGCCCCAGACTCCTTTGCGGCATTACAGCCGCTGGCTGCCATTTTGCACCTGGAGGCACGTCGAAAAGGTTGCTGCATTCCCGCTCCGTGGGACGAACTCTACGCTGCCTGGGGGGTGACCGAACCACAAGCACCAGGCTCCTTTGCGGCAATAGAGCCACCGGCTGGCATTTTGTGCCCGGAGGTGCGGTGAAAAGGTTGCTGCTTTCCTGCTCCGTGGGGCGAACTCTACATTGCCTGAGGGGGCCCGAACCACAAGCCCCAGTCTCCTTTGCGGCAGTAGAGCCACCGGCTGCAATTTTGCGCCATTTTGCACTGTGAAAAGGTCGCTACTTTTCTTCTCTGCGGGACGAACTCTATGCTGCCTGGGGGGGCCCGAACAACAATCCACAGACTCCTTTGCGGCATTGGAGCCCCCGGCTAGTATTTTGCACCCGGAAGTGCAGTGAAAAGCTCGCTGCATTCCCGCTTCACGGGAAGAGCTCTACGCTGCCTTGGAGGCCCCGAACCACAAGCCCCAGACTCCTTTGCGGCATTAGAGCTGCTGGCTGCCATTTTGCACCCAGAGGCATGGTGAAAAGGTTGCTGCATTTCCGCTCCACAGGACAAACTCTAAGTTGCCTGGGGGAGCCCGAACCACAAGCCCCAGATTCCTTTGCGGCAGTAGAGCTGCCGGCTGTGATTTTGCACCATTTTGCGCTGTGAAAAGGTTGCTGTATTCCAGATGCACGGGACGAACTCTAAGCTGCCTGGGGGGGCCCGAACCACAAGCCTCAGACTACTTTGCGGCATTAGAGCCGCCGGCTGCCATTTTGCGCCCGGAGGCGCAGTGAAAAGGTTGCTGCATTCCCGCTCCTTGGGACGCAGGCGGGATGGGCCCAGGCACGTGCCCTGGTGAACACTGAGCCAAGAGCGGGCCCGTCTGTGCCCGTCAGAGCCCAGAGGAGGCTGGGCTGGGTATACTCTGTTGGTCCCTTTGTCGAAGGATTTGTATAAATTGTATCTAGATTAGAGAAGATAATTTTATTTAGCAGTTATAGACCACATTTATAATGGGGAAAAGAAAACAAAACCAAAAGAGGAAAAGCAGTAGCACAAAAAAGTCTAGCCCTACTAATATGATTAATAGCTATCTTACAGACGCTATGGGGAAACTCAATGAAGAGATTATTAATGCTGAAGCACGTCTAGTGGGAACCAAAAATGTATTACATGAAGCTATTATTGAAGTGAGTACTCAGGCTGCTAACTCGATTATTGAATTAGACTCTCCAAAGGAAAGTACTTTTGGGGTACTTCCCAGGTCTTCTTTAGGCCCATCAGCACCAACAGATACAATAGTAAAAATTGAACCTTTGAATAGTATAGATGATCCAACCTCTTCTCCACTTAAGAAGAAGAGAATTAGGCAGATAACAAAATGTAATCTTATACCACCACAACAGCCTCCTAGGGGTGGTAAAATAACTTTTTAATTGCATGGAAGTCACTCATTAGTTGCACCAATAGGCCATGATGGCCCCTTACTAAAAAGGTTGGAAACTTTGTTCAAGACATGGTAAATTAGATAATATAGAGTCCAAATATTGCTAGAAAATAAGGAGACAAAAGAACGTGTAAGCAAGATAGAAGTGTTAACACGGTGATTAAAGCTAAAAACCCCGTCTGTGGTTGTAATACCGCCCCAAACAAGAATCAAATGAATATAAGTATAAGGAACAATACAATGACAGGGAATATGGACCCTAATAAAAGAGGTACATAAAAACTACCACTCTACACTGATGGAATCATTTCAACCAAAGGTACCTATCACTAATCAAGTGAGGCAATCAGATGTAAATCACAAATGGCAGAGTGTGAAAAGAGATAGATGTGTGAAGGAGGTTTTACAACTACCCCCAGATGCCACTCCATACACAATCATACTTAAAAATGTTCCCAAACTGTGATCAAACATTGTTTAGACTTGGCCAGAATTATGTAATAAAGTAGCACATTGGATGTCGATGAATATATTCACACTTGATATATTATTTCACAAAATTTGATATGCAAGACGAGTTCGGTGGGTGGGATATTTGGAAGAAGAAGAGGGAGATTGTATATTGGTTAATTTTCGTGACCCCAGTTTTGTGGGTAAATTATTACTAGATTTAGATAAAAGGGTTCAAACTTGTAAAAATATGAGAAGGGAGGTAATTGCTGTCCCACTGGGGTATTTCTACAGAACGTTGAAAATTTTAGGTGCAAGATGCCCAGGGGATACAAGGAAATTACTCAGTAATCTGGAAAGGCATGAGAATCTAGAATGTTCCAATCAATTGACCCCCCTCCCCCGAGTAACACGGAAGATGTGGATTGACAGCAGGAGGATATGAATAGAATAGGGGTGTTTGCACCAGATGAAATACCAATCATCACCATAGAGTCAAAATACAATATCCTGAGCTGTAAGGGTAATGTCAAGACTGACGGGAGGTTCTTAGTAAGGGACTCTATTACCCTTATGTCATGGAATATAGCTGGGGTAAGAACTAAACTGTCTGATAAGGAATGGCAGACCATAATAAGTTTTTCACATAAAATCAGCCTACAAGAGACATGGCATACGGGGTCCTTCTTTATTGAAGGATATTCTGCATTCATTACATCACCTTCCCCCACATCTAGGGGAAGGGCCAAGGGGAGATTAGCAACACTGATCTCAACATTAGTACCGTTCACACTGGTGAAATCCTTGCTTGACTCCAGTTATTATCAGTTTTTATATTTCTGGAATAATGGTACCATAGGAATTGTACTAATAAACTATTACAACAATTTGATGATACTAAAAAGGTAGTGGCATTAACCCTCCAGGATGATTTGCATCTATTTCTAAATGATATAACATCTACATATATATTAATATGGGCTGGAGATTTTAACATCAGGAGTGCCAGACTACTATAGAAAAGACATGTGGAATTATTGATGATCAGGGAAACGCCAAATCTCATTTCTTAAATAATAATTATGGAACTATATTGACTGAATTAATATTTAGTTAAGATCTGGAACTGGTGGAACAAGAGGGGCCAAGGGAGAGAAGCATCCATCATTTAGGGGAGGAGGGCATTTTCAACTTGACCACATACTAATCTCTAGGAATAATGTTGTTCTGACTGAACCATTAAAGATTAAGCCAACTATATATAGTGATCATCACCCTTTGTCACTCACCCTGAGACTAGCTAAGCCCTATAATATAGGAGAACGACTAGCAACAAACATAGGAATAAAAAGGGAAAATGGAATTGCCATAAAATGGACTGGGATAAATGAAATAGACCTGATGAAAATAATTGTGACTCGATATAGACAAGAAATTTTAATATGCACAGAATTAAATCAAAGTCCATTAGAGATTTTAGCGTCTTTTAATCAACTTAGCAATGCCATATCAGAGAGCCTAAAAGTGGCACCTGGCAATAAGAGAGCAAAACAGGGATGGTTTGATTGTAATTGCTCACAAGCAAGCAAGGAAATTAAGCAAGCCTTGCAGGCTCGACCAAGAAATAGGGCAGAAGTAATTTCCAAACGTTCCAACTATAAACATGCACTGGAGACTAGGAAGGTACAATTGAGAGCTAGGGCATGGGATAACCTCGAGCAAGCAGCGGCATTAAAAGATTGTACCCTATTTTGGAAAACCATTAATCAACCATTACTAAAAAATAGAGATGCACTTGAAATAACTGTACATGTTCCATCAGCAGACTGGCTCTCCCATTTTGATATAATATTTAATCCAGATCGCTTGGCTATGCATTCATCGGACACTGGGATAATTGAGATCAAGCCACCCTTTCTAAAAATTATTAGTTCAGAGGAAGTGAGTTATGCCATGGAAAGATGTTTGAAAGGGAAGGCACTAGGCCCTGATGGAGTGCCAGTAGACACTTACTTGACATGTATGGATCTATGGTGCCCTATTTTGACCCAAGTTTTTTTGAGCGTAACAAAGGGATATATCCTAACCTTATGAACAGAAAGCATAATTGTTCCTATTTTTAAAAAGGGAAACAGAGGTGGCCCTGAATGCTATCGACCTATTTCCCTTTTAGACTCTTCAATCAAATTATTAGGGAGAGTACCCCTAGAAAGATTAGAGTCTTGGCAACCGATAATCAGATACTTACGGAGGCCCAATTGGGATTTAGACCTGAGGTTGGTACACTGGAACAGTGTATAAATCTTAATTTAATAATAAGTAAATACACAATAGCAAAAAAGGGTCATGTGTTTCTCTGCTTTGCCAATCTTAGCAGTGCTTTTGATTTAGTGAACCATGCAAAGCTATGGAAAGTGTTAATAGATCTGGGTGCACCCCTAGATATAATTAGCTTTTTGGCACAATTGTACAACCATTTAACAGCGCGAGTGAGGTATGGAAGAAATGGTCAATCTACCCGAGGCTTCACTATTGGGAGAGGCGTACATCAAGGCTGTGTTTTAATTCCTCTTCTATTTTACCTCTATATTAATGGGGTAGATGCCCATTAAAAAAGTATTGAAGTTGACACACCTAAAATAGGGGAATGTCCTGTTTCAGTCCTACTATATGCAGATGTTGCGGTCCTGTTGTCACAAACTGCAAATGGGCTGCAGCTGCTGATTGAGGGTTTAGTAGAATTTATGGAGGTTAGAGATATGTGCCTGAATTTGAATAAAACAGTCGTAATGACTTGTGGCCCGGGAAAGGCCAGAAAGAAAATGTATATTATTAAGGGCCACAAATTTGATGAGGTAAATAGTTTTACATATCTGGGTGTACAGAATTCTAACAAGGGCCACTTGAAACAGCATCTAGAAATAATTAAGATGGAGTATATTAGCGCAACAGAGGCCGTCTTCAGATTTTCATGAAAAATTGCCAATACACCCCTTAGGGAAATGCTACAAATTTATAGAAGCAAAACAATTAATAGCATCACGTATGGTTCTGCTCTTTGGGGTTCAACGCCCGAGATTAATTAATTACAAGCACTAGAGAATAAATTCCTCTGTAGACTACTTGCAGTGCCAAATACTACTTTTACTTATGTGGTACATAGGGAATTAGCCTGCCCCTATATGGAAGACTCAATATATATTAGTGCCTTATTGGCATGGCATGACATTTGTGCTAAAGAAGGGACCCGATTTACAAAAGAGATTATTAAAGATTGCCTCACACTTGAACATTGGCTCAGAATTCCAAGGTTTATACAATTAAAAAAAATGCTGAAAAGTATAAATCTGGATTCAAATCTAGATGACCCGGGTATTATTATTCAATTCAGCAAAAAAAGAATTGAAAAATCAATGAACGGAATGGAGGGAAAGTGATAGAGCAAATAGAGAATGTAGGAAATCAATAGTAGTACTTTATGTGACTGAAGCAAATGAGACAATTCAAAACTATGTATTAATAGTCTCAAATATCCACAATCAAATTTATTTAACTCAGATGCGTTTTAGGATATTGCATTTTTTAGTAGCTTTCCCAAAGTTGAGGATACGGAGTAAAGATTTACAGAAGTGTCCCTGTGCGGGATGATTTGCACAATCCACGATGCACTTTATTATATCTTGCAGATTTTATCATGATATTACGACATGTTCCTTAAAACCTCTATTTGTTATTAACAAATCATTTTATTGTAAAAAAGCTTTTAATTATTTATGTAAATTGGATACTAAAGAAAAAAGTAATGCAGTGATTACATTTATTTTACATGCTATAGAACAGAGGAAAAAACCTATGCACCTAGAAACCCTCCGCTACAAGAATAAATAACGGTCATATTTATTGAAATGTATGATTCTATCTATTTAATATTAATGCTTAGAAATATCTTATTGTATGTCATCTTTGTTTTTTTTAAAGGAATTGCATATCTTTTATGGGGTAATATCCAAATAAAGATTGATATGATTTGATTTTATATATGGTTGTGCCAGACTGGGACAAAGTCATAAGTTTAGGCTGACCACGATAGAGTGCAGGCCAGTTACAGAGACCCAGTTATGCCCCCTGGACAAGAATACCTTAAATCCTTGCTGTGGAGCATTGCCTTCCTTGGAAGTTAGAGAAGCTTCTAGAGGTTTCCATTTGCAGTTCACATGCTTCCTGCCTTCCCTGGCCTGGCTCCAGACTAAATACAAGGGATATGCAGCCCTTTGTGTGGAGGCAGGACACAGCCTATTCAAGTGTAAGTGGAGCTGTGTCCAGCTCCACCCTTCCATCAAGCTAGTGATGGCTCATCCAGGCACACCTGAGCTCTATATTCTGTGTGGATGTCTCAGAAGAATACACATAGCCCAACTGTCAGCTACACCCAGTCATGTGGCTCTGGGACAGGTTTCAGGCACTAAATGGCTGATGAGGGAAAATGGCAACTTTCTAAAAGTGGCATTTTCAAAACTGTAATTTAAAATCTGACTTTATCATGAAAGATGATTTTTCATTATAATTCCAAAGACACCAAACGCTCTCATTTAGAAACTATCACTTAACAAATGTAATAAGGCAACTCCAGTGTTATCTTATGGGAGAGGTAGGCCTTGCAAAACAGGATGGTTGAAGACAAAAAGTAAAAGGGAAAAACACACAAAGGATGCCAGGTCTAACGTATCCCCCCCAGCTGAAAGTGGGGAGAACTACTCAAACCCTGGGAGTTCTGATCACTAAGGCAGAAGAATCTGGAGAGACCATTATTATTGGTGTGGTCTGTTCCAGAATGGTGTTCCACTGTAAAGTCAATTCCCTGTAGGGAGATGAACCATCTCAACGGTTAGTGTTTCTCACCCCTCATCTGCATTAGCTATCTGAGGGGTATAGGGTCTGTCTGAACCCAGAAGCGTACACCAAACAGGTATAGTCTCAAATTCTTCAGTGCCCAGACCGCTGCAAAGGCTTCCCTTTCTATTGTTCTCCGGTATGATATCAACCTATTCAGTGCATAGACCACTGCAAAGGCTTCCCTTTCCATTGCACTCCTCTTCTGTTTCTTGGGAAGTAACTACTTATTGATGAAGGCTACAGTTAGATTTAGGCCTTTTTCATTCATCTGTGAGAGCACGAGTCCTGTGCCATGCTCTGAAACATCTGCCTGCACAATGAATTCTCATGTGAAATGATGGGCCTTGAGCATGGGTGCTGTGCACATGGCCCTCTTCAGGGTGTCAAAAGCGTTCCGGCATGCCTCCATCTTGATCACCTGTCTGAGCTGCTTCTTAGAAGTCAGCTCTGTCAAAGGGAGCAACAATGTGTCATGCACCATGAAAAATCTCCTGCAGAAGTCATTGAGGCCTAGGAAGGCTCTCACCTCCGCCTGGGTCTTGGTGGGTTCATGAGCCAGAATGGTTTGTATTTTTACCTGCCTGAAAGGGCTGCACTTTGCCTCCTTCCTCTTGGTGTTCCAAATGGACCACTGAACCCTACCCTACCCCACCTGGCACTTACTGGCCTTGATAATCAGGCTTCTGCAGAGGCTAAAACACTCCCCTGAGGTGGCACAGGAGATCCTCTAAGCTAGAACTGAAGACTGCAGTGTAGTTCAGAGAGGTGGCACTGAAGTTCTCCAAGCCAGCCAGGTCCTGGTTGACTAACCTCTGGAAGGTGACAGTGGCATTCTTCAACCCAAGGTTCATTACCTGGAACTATAAGTGTCCTTCTGAGGTAGAGAATGCAGACCTCTCTTTGCTCCCCTTGGTCAAGGCAGACTTGCAGTACACAGACGTTAAGTCAAAGGTGCTGAGGAACGTAGCAGCTCTCAACTAATTGCAGATCTTTGAGCTCATCAGCTCTGGGGAAGGGGTGAGCTTCAATCCCAGCAGAACGTAAGTTAGGGTGATACCTGGTGGAGCAGTTTTGGGGACCAACACTACTTGGCTGGATCAATGACTTATTTGAGGGCTCAGTGACCTCTAGTTCCAGCATTCTGGAGACTTCCTCCATTGTGCTGGCTCCCACCTTATCAAAAGCCGATAGATTTTAATCTTCACAGGCATACTGTCTCCAGTGTACCATGTAGAGAGTCCTGGGGTAGAGGAGAAAAGAGAGGCAAGCTGCCACAGAAACTGGTACTATCCTCTTTGTTGCTCCACGATCAGGGTTGGGGAGAGGCTGTCACCCTCCACTGACCCATCCTCCTCCTTGGAAGAAAGAAGGTCGGGGAGAGGTGCACGCTCCACCTCCTCCCCATCATCTGTGATGAGGAGCATGGTAATTTTGAACCTCTCAAAGTGGGGTTTGAGGTGACTGATGTGCGAAACCCTTGAAGAGTGCCTGGGAGTCTTGAGATCCACCAGGTAGGTGACCTCACTGTTGCACTCTTTCATCTCAAAGGGGCAGGGAAGTGGTCTTGTAGGGCTCTGGGCTCCACAGGCTCAATTGCCCATACTTTTTGGCCAGAATTAAACTCAATCAGAGTGGCCTTCTGTTCACACCACAGTTTCATGAGCTCTTGTCTGGTTTCTAGATTCTCTTTAGCCAACTACCAGAAGCACTTCATCTGGGTATGGAGTACCAGCATGTAGCTGACCACATCCTTGGGAGCCTTCTTGGGAGCTTGCTCCCATCCCTACGTCACCAGGCTAGAGGGATTCTCACAGGGTGCATGCACTGTGGTTCAAAGGGCTGAATCCAACCCCTTCTGTGGTTCCTACCTACATGCAAACAACAGGCAGGGCAGGAGGACGTCCAGGTTCTGGCTTAAGGGCTCTGACAGGACCATGATCATGCTTTTTTAGGATCTTGTTGAAACTCTAAAAACAAGAACATTAGTTTGAGGATTGAAGGGTGTGGAGAAATTGTAGGTTACCTCACACTCCTTCCACATGGACATTATATACACAGACATATAGTTGGTACTATGGTGAGATTATACCTCCTTGGGGAACCCCCAAATGGGTATATACCCCATCAGTGCCCTGGCCACTGCAGACACAGTCACCATCTTCAGGAATGTAGCCTCCAAGTATCAGGTGGCATGTCCAACAAGAGCAAGATAAACCTATTGCCAAGGGCTGTCTTGGGGTCCTAAGGCCCAACAATGTTGATACTCTCCCATTCAAAAGAAGTGTCAATGATGGAAAATGTTCTGAGGATTATGGTCAGCACCATAAACAGCCATCTGATTGGCCACTACATTTTACTACAAGAAGCATATTAATGATCACATTAGCTATGCAGCCGCAGCAAGCAGAGGATCCAGCACAGGTGAACAATATCAGCCTGAAGGCAGAGGCAAAGGGCATGTATGCAAAGACAGGATAAATCCATTAAGAATTACATCATACCACATCACGTAAACATATTGTCTGAAAATTGACTGTATACAACACATACTGTCGGTGTAGAGAAATGCCTGTTTTTCCATGTTTACCCTCCCCCATTGATGGACTGAAACAGCTGGTTTTTCGACTCTCGGTGTGCACTGAGACCTGATAACCAGACTTCATAGCCAGTGATTTAACACTATACAAAGTACATGTTGAATTGGAAATGCCCAATTGGCAAGGTCTGACTTACATATAAGACCCTAGTACGTGGCATGCAGGGTACCCAGGGCATATAAGGCAGAGTGTCCACTCAGGGCTGCAGCACTGTTTGTGCCACCCTTCCTGTGACAAGGTACAAAATGGCTTCCAGCCTGCCACAGCAAACTGGAATGACAGTGTTTTCACTGCTAGTTCAACTTTGCCATTCCATCCCATGGCAAAGCCACCTTATCCCTCAACCTTATATATGTATCCCCTAAGAAAGGCCTAGACAGTCCTTTGGCAGGGAGTTGAATTTTGTTAAATAAGACATATGTTTTCCGATATGTCTTAACAGCAAAACTTCCAAATTTTTCTGGGTAAAGTTGGTAGCCCAATTGGCTAACACAGGTTTACTGGGAGGCATCCCAAGATGGCTATCTTTTGATTGGGAGTACCAAACTGGGTCATGTTAATATCAAATTAACTGTGGCATTAAATGTGACCTGATGGCCAGGTTCAAATTAATGTCACTATTAAAGGTTGGCAACTTTTAGAAAGTTGCCACTTGGTGCTCTGCCTGTCCAGTAGCCTTACAAAGGTACACACAGACAGCTTTCTGACCACCTGGGGAAATGTGTGAACAACTCCCAGGCTTATTTATTTATTTGTGGTATTTATAGACTGCAAACACTCATCCCCAGAGGGATATCACTGCACCAATAGTGCCAAACATTGAATCAGCCAATGCACTGGGGAAAGAATAGATTAGTGGATAAAAGTCCATTACTCTGGGAAAAGCCATGTTTTAAGTTTTTTCCTGATTCTAATGTAATCATCTGTAAGGTGGATATCCAGCAGAAGTAGATTAATTTAGGTTGCAGCCCGATAAGTAAAAGAGCACCCTCTGACTCTGACTTTCCTGATGTGTTTTGTTTTTGCTAAAGCTAGATTTGCAGATCTCAGATTTCTGGTGGGTTGATAAAATTCCACCTTGTATCTGAGAATCAAAGGACCTGAGTCATCAAGGGCACTGTGAGCATGGCAGCAAAGTTTGAATTTTGCTCTTTTTTGTATGGGCAACCAGTGAAGTATTCTTAGGCAGAGGCAGAGCTGTATCTGTCTTTGTTGCAGATGAGTTTCACTGCCACATTTTGTATCACTGCAAACAGGTGAACAGATAATAAGCCATCCCTCCTATGGAGGGCATTCTCGTAACCATTCTACTGGCTATTAAATATTGGATCACTGTTCTACGCCAGTCAATTGGACTCCAACTGAACAGTTTCTTGAGACGTTTAAGGAGGCTAAAACATTTGACACACATGGCATTGACTTGGTCCTGCATGGATAATGATCGATCAATGAGGAATCCAGATTTGTTGCCACTTTTTTAGTTCAGATGCGGTACTCAGGCTTAGGAAAAAAGGCAGTGCTGCAGCAGTGAGGTATCACATCCTCTGCGAGGATGGCAACTCGGGGTGTTAGCCGGAGGCGAGCTTTAAAAGGGAAGCCTCCTTTGATGGGCCACCCCCAGCCAAAAACCTCTGAGCTGGATGCCTTTTATTCCTGCAGATAACATGGAGATAGGGCAAGTGCGGGGAAAATCACCCTGTTAGGCCTTGTAGCTTTTGGCATGGTTTCCCTGTACTTTTTGCTACTGACCTCCTTTTTTTGGACCCTGTGCTGCAATTAATTTTGGCTGGTTTTGATACTCTGGGGACTTTACCACTGCTACCAGTGCTAAAGTGCAGGTGCTCTCTGTCTGAATTGTATTGGTGATTGGTTATCCTTGATTGGTATATTTGATTTACTAGTAAGTCCCTAGTAAAGAGCACTAGAGGTGCCTAGGGGCTGTAAGTCAACTGCTACTAGTGGGCCTGCAGCACTGATTGTGCCACGCAAATGAGTTTCCCTGTAAACATGTCTCAGACGTGTCATTGCAGTGTCTGTGTGTGCAGTTTTAAACTGCCAATTCGACCTGGCAAGTGCACCAACTTTGCCAGTTCCAAACCTTCCCTTTTACTACATGTAAGTCACCCCTAAAGTTGGCCCTAGGTAGCCCCATGGGCAGGGTGCAGTGTATTTAAAAGGTAGGATATGTACTGATGTGTTTTACATGTCCTGATAGTGAGCTACTGCCAAATTCAGTTTTCACTATTGTAGAGCCTATCTCTCTCATAGGTTAACATGGGGACTGCCTTAAATATCTCAGGGACAGCAAATACTTCATTTACCTGCCTCTGGGTCTACTTGTTGTGTATCCTAGCTCGACAGGTGGTGCCTACTAGCTGGTTGAAACACAAGAAAAACCAGTGCACTGACTCCGGACAATGCCTGGACTGACGCCGCTGCTTGAGCCCGCGACATGCCTGCAACTGAAGCAGTGGTCCCCGCTGGAGTGCGACAATCCCACCGACATAGCATGCCTAATGCTGGTGCAGCCCTTTGACGTCCCGTGACTTTGTGAGTCCTGAGTGCTGTGACACTGACGGTCGTGCCACCCAATTCCATCACAATGCTTGCACTGATGCCACATCACCTCCCCTGCTCTGCAGTAAGGAGCTGACGACACACCGGATCCAGCGACACCTCTGGCTTCTTTCTTCATTACCAAAGGTACAGTACCTGGGGTCCATGTAACTCTGTGACAAGCGCCATTGGTGTTGGATTGTTGGGAACGTCTCCGTCACAACACCACAATAATTCTAAACTGAAGCATTTGTTTTTCTAAGCGCTACATTCAAGTTTAATTGTTTAAAATTCTAGATTTGCTTGTGTATGTTGGATTTTTGTTGCTTTGGTCTCATTTGATTGAGATAAATATTAACATTTTTTCTAAACTGGTGTTGAGTCCTTTTGTGGTGTTTTCATTGTGATACTGTGTGTGTTTGTACAAATACTTTACACATTGCCTCTGAGATAAGCCTGGCTGCATGTGCCAAGCTACCAGGGGGGTGAGCAGGGGTTATCTGAACTGTGTATCTCCATTACCCTGACTAGAGTGAGGGTACCAGCTTAGACAGAGTGCAAACTGACTTCCAATCAGAGACCCCATTTCTAACACACCCCTAAACCGGTTTTACCATGGATGTGTAGTCCTCAGATAGATACCTTCTGACGACCAAGGAAGGGTTGTGTCATTTTAAAGGGGCAAAAAATGGCATTCTGGGATATCCAAATGGCACACATCACAGGAACCTTGCCACAAGGTAGAAAGGGACCCAGCACCCCTTGTTATCTCCTCAGGGCACTTTCCTGGGATAAATATGGCACCCCTGGCACCCTGACTCTCAGATTACATTGGAATAAGCAAGAAGGACTGCCTAGCTGCCCTTGGACCCATACAAAGAGAGGCTAAATGCTTGGAAGGGCTTCACCTGCTTTGATTCCTAACATCCAACAGAAGCACTGACTCCAAGGATCAGTTGGTTGATCTCCTGGAACCAGCTCCAGGGACACAAGAGTTGAAGTTACCCAAGTCGCAAAGTAAGTAGCCACTGCAGACATTTTGCCACTACCAGTCACCGGCCACCCAAGGGAAAAAATCCAAGATAGCCAAAACCTGCTGACCCCGGGAGTGCTATCCAGGATTTGTTGCACCCAAGGAACACTAGCCTTCACCAACAGATTTTTCTCCAACCGAGGTGCAGACTGACCAGTAGCCCAGCATCGGCTAGTTGGCTACTGCAACATTAAGGACTTTGAGAGACCCTACCCTCAGTGGCCAAGTTCACCCATTGACCGCACCACAACCAGAGGAACCTTTGAGCATTTTTTGCATACAACCCTCAGCATCAGGACAACTCTATTGATATCTATGGCAGTTGTCCTGTAAAGTTTGGATCTTGCTATAAAAACACTCCGGTGGCCCGGTAACTTTCCAGAGTATCCTTTCTGGACCCCTACACCTCTGTCTTGCTGGACTTGATAGCTCAACTCGGGCCAGAATTGTAAAACTAACTTTTACAAACTTTTCATAAGTTTCCAAATGTTGCTGGCCAATGCTTGTTTTTGGTTGATATAAAAGTTGTTTATTATTTCTAAGATCTGTACCACGGAACCCTTCAGTGTATTTTGAGGCTCAAGGTCTCTCTCGAAAACATATAACATTTGAATGTATTTTTATAAACGTGTTTCTTGTTTCATTCGTGTTGTGTGACTTTCTAATTCTGTTGTTTGGTGCTATTAAATGCTTTACACTTTGTTCCTTTATTAAGCCTTACTGCTTTCAGCCACAGCTGAGCCTAAGTTTATGTAAACATACCTGGCTTGATCCAAGACAGTATTTGAGTGTACTGTATGGTAAGGCCTTCCATCCATACCATATAGTACACTCAATCCTCAGTTGCAATGAAAGAAGCCTAAATGTGGCACACTGACTGACCCCCTTATCCTTCATCGAAGAAGGCAGCGCTACATGGCTCCTTCCAGCAAACAATGAATCTGGTACACAGGTTGGCACAGTCCACATTTACCCAGATCCTCAATAAAGAAATGTCCTTCTGAAAGTTGCCAGCCATCACATAATTTTCCCCACAAATGAGAAGGCTTTAAATGCCACACTGAGAAAGTTTTACACTATTTCAGGATTTTTAGGTACGCTTTGGTCTATGTGATTGCTGCCATGCCTTCCACTTCCACAATAAAGCCCACTAGCGCTGCCTACTTTAGTGTCCTCTTTCTGCCTCCTGTCCCTTTGAAAATCTAACTCCTGTTAATCTTTTTTCTCACTCTCTGGGTGGGCTGGCTCATGGCTCACTGCTTAATCCAAATGATTTAGAATTAGGAATAGCTTGGCCTCTGAGAAGGAGCAAGGATCTGCCATGACAGCAGGTGATTGTTTTTTTCCGAAAAGAAAAGGTGAAATAAGGGGTGTTAGACATATTACCCTTCAGGTGCTTGTATCCAAGGCCGAACTGGCCATACCGTGCGTTTCCCTGGGAGGCTGGAATTGTTTTGTTCCTGGGGGCTGGTTTAGTTACTGGGGACCGGTTTTTCACTTTGCCGGGGGTGGGGGGGGCAATGTGATTTGCAAATTGTTATGGGTTTAAAAACACACACTGCAGACTTTCTTTTATACCTAGCAGTTTTCAGGCAGCTATAAACATGTAAAATGTTTTGTCTAGTTGCAGCTTTAACTATTCTAAAGTAGCACAGAGGGTTGACCTGCCCTCTGCAATGAACGTGTAACATGCAGATCACAGAATCGCATTTTATGTGCTTAGCTCTGTGGGTTACTGATTTTGTCGTTGTTTTGTTACGTGCAGTTCATAAGCTAAAATTGTAATACAGCACAGTGAGCTATGAACTACTATCAAAGAGTTGCATGCAAACTGCTTGATACAGATTAGGAGGTAATGCTTTTTCACAGTCTTTCATTATTTAATGTTGCTTAAAAAATATTTGGTTGGGTTGGGTAGTCAGTACCGCTCCCCAGCCCCGCTGGAGTTCCGGGCAACTCCACACCATATGGTCGAAGTCTACGTCTATGTCCTCTCATCTGGGGCATGACCTGGGGGGGGGCACCATATATTAGGAACAAACAGTGTGGGGTAAGGTACGTTCTGTGAATATAATTGTATTGGATGTATCTTAGTCGTGTGTTTCGTGAGACCAACCGGGGGTACGCCAGGATTCTCTTCCATTCCGTGTCAGTTAGGTCCCTACTCACTGCCCTTTCCCATTTCTCCCTCATTTTGGGCCCGATATAGTCTAGTAATTAGGTGGGCCTCGCCCCCTGATACCAATGGTAGGTGTAATATCTGGTGAGTAGGGGGTTCCACATTAACTGTTTCCCACTGTTCCCTCAGATTGTGCAGCAACCTCTGGTATAGAAGGAATTGCCCCTGTGGTACCCCATTACTCTCCACCAGGTCGGCAAAGGATCTCAGCACCCCATCCCTAAATAGATCCCCCACTGTCTCCACACCCGCTTTTTTCCATGCTCCCTACCCGGAGCCCGTCTGGCTTCTCTCCTCGACTCCCAGCATCAGCGCCGACAGTGGCAGGGCGGGGGAGTAGGGTGGTCCCACTCCCACACGTCTTGTGCATCTCTTCCAGCACGATGCAGCAACACTCATCATGAGGCTGTCAGTTTGGTGTGCCATCCGCCGGTTTATCAAGCGTGCAATAACCAGATCCATACCCTTCACTCCGCTGGCAGTGCATCTGTCCAGATGACCCTCTCCGGTGAACCACCTGGAAACCCACTGCAGCTGGGATGCTAGGTAATAGGACTCAAAGTCTGGGGCTCCAAGGCCCCCCGACTTAGCCGGTCTACAAAGAATGGAAAGCGATGTGCGCCTACGGCCTTCGTCCCATATGAGCTCCCGAAGCAGGGTATTCAACTCGCGGAACCATGCCGATGGGATCAACAGTGGCAAATTAGCTAAATAATAAAGGAGACGGGGTAACATGATCATTTTGGCTAATATTATTCTGGCCATTATAGACAGTTTCAGGGAGCGCCAGAATCCGACAGATGCCCTCAAGGAGCAAAGTACCCTCCCGATGTTACCGTCCCGGAGGTCCCCCATTTCATGATACACCTGAATGCCCAGGTACTTAAAGGTGTGGGTGCCCATATTATGTCCTCTGGACACGTGGTGGGGCGCTCACACCTTGGCGGAATGGGGAAGATAAATGTCTTGCGCCTGTTGAGGTGCAGTCCTGACAGGGTACCAAATTGTTCCAAGTTTTGCAGGGCCCAAGGGAGACCAGATTCTCCATCCCTGAGATAGATGAGAATATCGTCAGCATACAGTGAGATGACATGCTCTGTTTGCCCCCACTCCTCTGCCAGCTCCGTCCATCCTCAACCTGGCGGCCAGAGGTTCAATGGCGAGGGCGAATAATAGTGGGGACAGAGGACAACCTTGCCTGGTTTCCCTATAAATGGGGTAAGTCTCAGATACCATCCTACCCATCTTGACCCTTGCCAATGGGACACCATACAATAGGTCCACCCATTTTACCCAACCATCTCCCAGGCCCATCCGCAGCATCACCGCCCTGAGGTAGTCCCATCGGACCGAGTCAAAGGCTTTCTCAAAATCCACCGCTAGTAACAGTCCCGAAGGGGGTCTCTTCTCTATGGGCATATGTAGGATGGCGAATAACCGCTTGAGATTCAGGACGGTACTGCGGTTCGGGACAAATCCGTTCTGATCTGTGTGTACTAAAGCCAGTATACATTGGAGTGAGCGGTTGGCCAGAATCTTACTAAGGATTTTGAAATCGCTGTTCAGCATTGATAAGGGGCGAAAGTAAGTTAACGATGCTTCTTTAGATTTCAGTTTGGGTTTTTCCCTAAGCGAGTCTGGCAACTTGCCGTGATGCAATGCTTCTGTGTACATCTTCACTAGTTGTGGGGTCAACAGCGTCGTAAATGTTTTGTAAAAGTTCATTGGAAGGCCATCTGTCCCCGGGGTCTTCCCTGAGGCTAGTTGCGAGATGGCCTCCTGCACTTCTTCCGCTGTCACCGGCCCTCCCAGTCTGTCACGTTCCTCATGCGTCAGGGTGGTCAGGGGGAGTTGGCGTAAGAAACCGTCAAGTTCCTCTGTACTGAGCTCACCTGGGTCCCTATACAGGTGGGTGTAGTATTATTTAAAAGCGTCATTAATAGGGCCCTGTCTACATTTCCGTTCCCCCTCACTGTCTCTCACACTTGTGATGGGTTCACTGTCCCCTCCTGGTCGCACTAACCACGCCAGCATCCTACCCGATCTGCCCTCCTCGGATTGCAATGAAGCTAGGTATTTTTGCATGTTATGGCAGCGTAGTTGTTCCTCAACCTGGGAGTGGGACCTCCTCACTCGATCATATTCCTCTAGTTCTGGCCCCTCCCCACCCCTTCTTCGTTCCCACTCGTGTAGATTCTTCTCGAGACTGGTCAACTCCCGCTCCAATGTACATCTCACCACTACCGTTTGTCCCATACAGTGACCCCTCATTGCAACTTTAAGCGTTTCCCACTCTGTGGACCTAGAGGAGGTGGACCCCTTATTGATTTTAATATGGTCTGCCAGATATGAGCGGAGTTCGTCCCTGTATGCTTGATCTTCTAGTGAAGCCAGGAACAGTCTCCACGTCGGGATGGGTGGCCTGTCTTCGGTTAATCTCCATGTAATCAGTAAAGGACTGTGGTCAGATAGGGTACGACCAAGATATTCGGAGTGGGTCATTCCCCGTACCATGATTGCTGTGCACACCACTCTGTCTATCCTGGTGTGCACTCAGTGGAGCCCTGAGTAATATGAGTAGTCTCTATCAGAGGGGTGTTGTTCTCGCCAAGCATCCACTAAGCCCCAGGAGTCCAACCACTCCCTCAGATTCCTGGATACCTTGTGTGTTGCCACCCCAGGCATCGGTGTGGTGGAGTGGTCCGTGTCCACATCTAGTATACTGTTAAAGTACCCACCTGTTATCAGTTCTTCTGTCTGCTGTCGGGTGAGTTGACTCGATGGGCGCGTTATGAAGGTGACCTGATTCTGATTGGGAGCGTAAATACTACATAGGACAATCGAGGTACCTTGCAGCTTCCCACTCACTATCACAAACCGGCCCTCACGGTCTATATTGGTTGATATTGCCTCGAAAGGTACCCCGGCCAGGACCCAGATCAGCGCACCCCGTGCATATGCGGAGTATTCCGTGGCAAACACCTGCCCTCTCCACCTGCGTCTCAATTTCTCTGCTTCCCCTGTTGCCAAATGGGTCTCCTGTAGCATTGCCACCTGAATACCCCTTCTTTTTAAATAGGACAATATTCTATGTCTTTTGGCTGGAGACCCCATCCCCGTATGTTCCACGTTATGAAGTTATACTCTGCCATGTTGATGTGTCATAAGCATTGCCATTTTCCCATCCCACCCCGGTGGCCCGATCCCCCCCGGATCTTATCGCATGTCCTACAACGTCACACCACTGCCTCCCAGGCATCATCAGAACTTGTAAAAATAAAACCCAACTCCCCCTCCCCAGGGCGCCCCTCAAACAGTAGGTTGCCCAAAGAACTGTGCAACAGTGCAACATATTCAACAGTTTAGTGCTAGTTCTCGCCAGTCTGATGGAATGGTTGAGAATCCGGTAGGGGGTGGCGAGTTCAGGGGGGCCCCAAGCTCATGTAACTCTCCTCACCTAGGGGCTGATTGTATCGTTCAGTTATCCAAGTTCATTGGCCGTCTGCGGGGTCACTTTCGGGGCAAGCGCCGAGCACCCTGAGCCCCCCACAGAGGACCCCCGCTGTGTCATCTGTTTCTCTTACTGATCCCTCAGGTGGGGACGCCTCTCCGCTCATGGAGGCCGCTGCTTCAAGGGCCGCTTTCTTTCCCAACTCCCTCTGTGCCTGTGTTGGTGCTGTGCGGTTGCAGTTTCTGCTCTGCCGTCTCCTCGGGCCGCTGCGGAGACCGCCCTCAGGTCGCTCCTCCCTCGTGCGCTGCCCAGGTCGGCATCCGCGTGCTTCCAACCATTCCCATGCCTCCTCGGGGGACTGGAAGAATGTAGTCTTGTCCTCAAGAGCTACCCTCAGCCTCGCTGGGAAGAGGAGTGAGTATTGTATTTCCTCATCTCTGAGGGCCCTCTTAACCGCCAGGAACGAGGCGAGTTTGGACTGGACTTCAAGTATGAAATCCGGGAACAGTGTCACTTTCCCATTCGCCACCTTAAAAGGGCCTGCTTCTCTGGCCCGCTGCAGCAGGGTATCCCTATTCCTGTAGTGTAGCAGTCTAGCAACCACCACTCGGGATGGTCTACCTGGCGGCAAGGGCCTCGAGGGCACCCGGTGCGCACGTTCCAATGCAAAGAAGGGGGTCAGTCTGTCCGGTGCCGCGACTGTGCGCAGCCACTCCTCGAGAGAATCCACCATATTTGAGCCCTCCGCTCCCTCCGGAAGTCCTACGACCCGTGCATTGTTCCAACGGTTTCTCCCCTCTGCGTCTTCTGCTCTTTGTTCTAGCCGTGTCACTCTGTCTGTGAGGTTCATCACTGTGGCTGTTAGGTCTTTTTGTGCCAGTGCTATTACAGCCAAGGTGGATTCCGTTTCCTTGACTCTGTCGGACAGTTTCTGGTGATCCGCCCTCAGGAGGCCCACTTCAACTGCGACTTGATTAATATTGTGCCGCAACGCTGTTTTGTGTCCTCAATTGCACTCAGGATTTTGTCCAGGGTATCCTGCACTTTAGATTGCGGCGGGTCCTGAGGCTCCCCACCGCCGCATTCCACGGATGGGGTTCGATCCATGGTTTTATCCTTGTGCCTGTTCTTGGAAGACATCGGGGATATTGTGGGTCGCGTTAACAGGCTTAAAGCGAGGGCCTGCCTGCTATTTCAGCGCCTCTCTGATCCAAAGTTTTTGGTGACCACACCGTCCCACCTTCCCTTCTGCGTTTAGGGGTTGTTCTCCCAAAGTGCGGCTATACCGTGCTCACCAGACCCCGTCACCAGTAGGATGCGTGCCCAGCAGGGCCATGAAGCTCACCCGAGCCTTATCTCCCCAGTCCTCCAGGGCCTGTCAGATGGCCTGCACCGCCGCTTCCCTGTCTCTGTAGGGCGAGAGGTTATGTTCAGCTGGGTCTACCTCTGGTATTTCTGGAGCTGCCCCGTTTCCTCCATCTGTCTCCGCTCCAGGCAGCTGCCTGATTTCTCTATTCTGTGTTCCCCTGGGGGTAGCAGTGACAGTCCTGTGATGGTTAGGGAGGGACTCGTCCTCCTTTGTAAGGGCAGCGTTATTGCCTCCTTATATTCATTATTTACTTTTTGTTCATCTTTGTTTTATTTATTATTTTCCTTATTTTATTTTACCTCCTTTCTTTTCCACAAATTCTACTTCAGGCCATAAACATGGGTATTCCGTCTATTCCAGTATGGAGCTACCTTGAGCCTATGTCCACTGTCCGAGTCGCCGCTGTTTCCACCCTCGTCCGTGTTAAAACGCGGCACAGCGCCTTCAATTTTCGCTTCACCTGGACTCTGGGACTCAGTCTTCCTTTACCGGGCCTCGACAGCGCAGCACGCGTAGGTACTTCTTAGTTTTCTCCCCCCGTGGTGGGCTGCACTTGCGGCGCTCCTATCGCGCTGGAACTCTGACCGCATACCGGGTCCCCCGCTGTTTATCTTAGCGGGACCGGAGCACCTTCCCCCCGCGGTTGGCACGCCCGGCGGTCAGACCCGGGCTCGCACAGCAACTTTGGTCCCTGGTCTCAGGGTGGGGCGCTAGGCCGCCGGTGCCTCGTTCCTGCTCCACCTCCAGCGAGCACCCTCGGGCGCTCAAGGCAGCATGCCCGGCTCCTCATCAGGTCCACTGCTCCCCACCTGGCAGCGGCAACGTCCGTGTTAAGGCGCGGGTCTGCGCCTTCAGTTTTCGCTTCTCCTGGGCTCAGTCTTTCTTTACCGGGCCTCGGCTGCACCGCGTGCGGGGGTTCTTCTTAATTTCCTCACCTCGCGGTGAGTTGCACTTGCAGCTCTCCGATCGCGCCGGACCTCCGACTGCGCTCCGGGTTCCCACTGTTCATCTTAGCGGGGCCGGAGCAACTTCCCCCCACGGTTGGGGCACCCGGCGGTCAGTCGCACCATGCCCGGGCGCGCACAGCAACTTTGGTCCCCAGTCTCAGGGAGGGGTGCCAGGCCGCCGGCTCCCGCTCCACCTCCAGTGAGCACCCTCGGGCGCACAAGGCAGCGCGCCCGGTTCCCCGTCAGGTCAGTTGCTCCACACCGGCAGCGGCAACGTGGATGGCCCCTAGGTCGGCGCTATTTTTGTCGGATAACTCGTGGGCCCCTCCGCAGCAAAAGGCTTATGCGGCCGCCATCTTCGGCTGCTCGGCCACGCCCCCAACAAAGAGAAACATGTTATTGATTGATTTAGTTTTTCAAATGTTGAAGTGGACCTTATGGATCAGATATTGCAGAAACATTTACACAATTATGTTTGAGGTATTGATTAATCGAGTCCCAAGGGACAATTGTTTTTGGTATTTTGAGGTGTCACAAAATCAGAAGAAAAAAGAGCAGGATAATGAGTACAGTGATGGGTGAGGGGAAACACAAAATGACTGTCTATGGGGAGGCCGTTCTTTACCCAATTATAGTGGAGTCATGAAGGAGTGTTAACACTTGCCCACCATCTTGATCATGTAAAAGGCCCAGTGAAAAGGCATAAGGACAAAACGTAAGAGAAAAAAAGTCAAAGCACCACAATCATTCTGGGCCTGATTTAGAGTTTGCCATAAGGGTTACTCTGTCATAAATGTGACAGATATCCCGTTCACTGCATTATGATTCCCAAAGGATATACTGGGATTGTTATATGGCGGATGGGATATCCGTCACATTTGTGATTGAGTAATCCTATCCGCAAAACTCTAAATCAGGCTCTCTGTATTTTTCAAATTATATTCTTAAAAAGTTATGTGATACAGAATAGCTATTTCAAATACCTATTTACAACAATGCAAACATGAATAAAAAAACAAAGGAAAAACTTTGAAATTTAAGAAAAGTAAGATAGAATGTTAAGGAAGAGCAATGACAAAAAATAAGAAAATGAAGAAATTTTCCAAGCAGTTGAGTCAACCCAAAAACCTCTGTAGGACTCCACATTGTTCGGCCAAACTACCACATTTCCTAGCTTACGAGCAGGTGAAAGACTCAAATACCTGGTGGAGGAACAGATGTCTGGGGGCAAACCAGGACCATTCAGTATGTAGCTTCAGGAGAGGTATGGAGAAGGTGGACGATCACAGGGTACACGTACAGTAGGTGGAAGATCAGAATCTTCTGCACTTGACTCTCTGGATAGTGTGGTCTGAGCGGTCCAAGGCTCCCTCAGGGGAGGAGGGGTTGGTAGATACAGGATAGCGAACACAGGCTGACAACTAAAAGTGTGCGCAGCAACAGCAATAAATCACTGTCCAGCCAAATACTAATTTTTATGAAAAAAGAAAAGTATTGTAATTCTACCACTAGCCACACAAAGACGAATCTCCCTGTGAAGACTGGTGCACATTCCACACTGTAATGCATAGGTGTTTAAGGAGAAGGCAATTTTATGAATGATTGATTTTGGTGATGAAGTCACACACTTCCATTGTTGTAGTATTATGTGGCTTGGATACAGAAGCTGTGACCTTGCAGATTTAGGAAGCCAGATAATATCTCATTGATCATTGCCATTGCCTGGTTCATCTGGCCTCAGTGTCTGATTGATTCCTTTTTAGTATTCCAATATGGGCCATCCAATAATATGTCTCAATATATGGGAACCCCAAGCCACCTCTGCCTTCAAGAGCTCTCAGGATTTTGCAGAATATCCTTGCAGGTTTCCTTTGCCAAGTAAAGTCTAGCAAGGTTCCTTGTAAAACATTACATATTTTCAACTTGACTTGCATAAGGAGTGCTTGAAAAACATATAAATATCTTGGGCTTATAACCATTTTTATGGCCACTACATCTCTAAGTTAGAAAACGTATAGATTGTGCAATCTGAAATGGTATGGTTTAATACTGTATGTGACATGGGAACTGTCTCCCATCTAGCTGAGATTTGTGTGTGATGCCCAGATTCATTTATTTCAGGATATCTGGCTTGATTCTAAAAGTCTTCATTGCCCAGAGGGTCACGTCAAATAGTGGCAGTTGTATCTGGAGTTTGGTTTTGTACCTGGAGGACATGCAGAACATTATTAGCAGGTCTAGAAGAGGTGGCAGTGATGTGATGAATGTTTAGAAAAATCACGTGTTTCACAAAATGTGATATTTTGTGGGTCAGTCCCCCAAACATCAGACCTTTAATATCCTCCACCTGTTTTAGAGTTTTTACAGTGTGGTTCAACGGCCAAAGTGAATAGAAGTGGCAACAGTTCACAACTCTGTCATGCCCCTCTTTGGTTAATTAAATATTTTGAGAATATTCAGTTGATCAATCCTATCAGCCTAAGTTGTGCACAGGGTGCAACAATCTTCCAGGTGCAGGCTACTCCCATGCCAAATTCAGCATAACATTCAATAGCTAGGTCCAGCTTATTCTTTAAATGGTTTCTCAGCGCCATCATTTATGATGGTATTTTCTCCTTGACAAAGCCTTTCAGTGCGCTCCACATGTGTGTGGGAAAACCTATTGTACTGTAATTACAGTTAGAATGTATTTTACAAGAAGGCTCACAGTTTTTCGAAAGATCCGCTTCTTGTGTCAAGTAATATTTTATCCACTTTGTTCATCAAAATAGTCCTTATTAGAACATTGGAATGCCGGGGGCTCCATTGAAAACAATGGAGTGCTGCGGGCTTTTACTGGCCGGTAAAAGCCCTCAGCGCCAACATTCCAATGTTCGCTTTGTACACAGCAACAGCTGTGAACAAAGCCTCACGGAGCCCGAGGGGATTTTAATCCCCTCGGGCTCCGGGAACATTTTTTTTTTTAATAGAACATTCTGCCCTGAGTGGCACAATGTTCTAATAGCCTTAGAACCCGCCATAGCGGGCTCTACCAGCTATTAAAGTCCCTCTCCCTTGTTAAATGCCCGAGCCGAAGCGGGCCTTTAATAGCCGGTAGAGCCCGCTACGGCGGGTTCTAAGGCTATATTATATCTCAAATAACTCAATATCAACTTCCATTAAAATTCTCCTGCCAAAACATGTTTTGTTCCAGATTTTTCATAGAACCATACTTGCTCAGGGCCAACAGGATTTGAAATAACACAAATCCTTTCTGCTTATGTATCAACACAATGAAGGCTATCCTTGCAGGAGTAAAGCATCACGTTGTATGTTAAAGCCCCTTGATATAGACAGCTATGATTGTTTTGTAGTCTGAACCACATAGATTTACCTTTGGCCAATACCATACTGTATTGGTCGACATCATGAGCCTCGGTCAAGGAGACCATTTTTTAGGGTACTTTTCTAAGGTATGATTTGGAACCCAATTGTTTGTGACAGCTTTGACTTCTTGAAGTTCTTCCTCCAGCATGAGCTGCTACGTTAGGGACTTGTGATTGTTATCTGCTGCCGCAGTGGCAATCAGCTTACCCCACACTTTCCAAACTTTTTCTAGACATATCTAGCTGTTCAATATTCTTGTATAGTTTGAACTATCTCTGCCTGGTGCATTGTGATATGCAATAAATATCTTCCATAGTGCCATTTCTGAGAATCTTCTCAGGGTAGCTCATTTGAACGGTTAAGAGGAAGGAGACTGTTACACAGCTCTGGTGCTCTCTTTTCATAAATGGAAGAGTCAGTACATCCCTCCCTTGACCCCCATGGGTCATAATGAATTCTAGTAGACATATTCTAATGAAAGCAATGCAGAATATCAGTTGCAACCATTTTTACCCTGTTATAAGCCATAGTTTCCCACAGTTTAGCACAGTTATCCCACTTGAATATTAACCTCAGGTCTAAGAAGGCCAGATGCAACAAGACCTTTTGAACTTGAATATACTTCATTGCACTGCTGGATTTAAATCTACTGTCAGGACTGCCATGTAACCTAGAGGTTTTACTAGGACTAGCATTAATTGCATTTGTAGTTCTCGCAAGATCAAAAGATTGAGGACTGTTATTAGAATAACAAGTCAGAAGAAATGTTTTGGGTCCAGTGAGAACCATTTAAAGAAGAGAAGTGGCTTACCCAATTCATTGCTAGAATGCTTGCAACAAGACCCAAATCTTCACTTTGAGAAAATAGAGAATTATTGACTGTTTTCCAGAAATCTGGAGTCTGTTTTGAGTTTGAAGCCTCTATCAATTTCACCCAAGTCTCAATAAGCAAGCAAGCTTTATAGACTCTTCTGACTAGAGTAAATAGATCTAGATCTCAAGTTTTAGATGCAAGATACTGTGTAGTGCTCTATGAGCCTCTCTGTACTCAATAAGGCGTCCAAGCAGGCCATGATGCTATGTAGAGGCAAAGCAATGACAGTGTAGGCCACCTAAGAACCAGTTTTCTTCCATCTCCAATTCAGGTCTTTTCGATTCACCAGTTCTACCATTGCAAGAGCATGGCCTCTGTGTCTTGGTAGAAAGGAAGGACCAAATGTTTTCACTAGGGGATTATGATCAGTCCACATATTAGAAGTTATCTTAAAGTCAACTGACTCAAGAAACAGATCTTGTAACACACAAATATATATTTTAATGCTTAATGGCAGCCATAGCTACATATACAGGTGCATGGGGGAATTGGAAGTGAAAATCCTAATAGCGTCATCTCCAGTCAATTATTTTGTTGAGCTTGAACTCAAGACCAATTTAACAAAGGTTGTTGACCCTGTTGGTCATGTTTTGTCATCCAAATGATTGCTACTACTGTGACTGGTGGCCCTAGAAAATAACCCTTTAACTCCTCTTCTAACATTGAATAATCTAACCACAAACAAAAACAATAAGGATTAAGTAAAGTAATCAAGCATCTTGTATGAGACCTGGAGTCACTGAGATTCGCACCATCTAGTTGGATCTGTATATCTCAGTGGAATGTCCACCAGAATGTTATCTTCCTCTTAGT